>NC_088379.1:194402500-194777500 GCF_037993035.2 Macaca fascicularis | reverse complement strand
TTCATCCGGTTTGAACCGGTTTGAGCCGGTTTGAACCTGTTTGAGCCGGTTTGAAACGGTTTCAGCTGGTTGGATCCGGTTCCATCCGGTTTCATCCGGCCTAACCGGTTTCATCCGGTCTGAACCGGATTGACCCGGTTTGAAACCGTTTGAGCCGGTTTGATCCGGTTCCATCCGGTTTGATCCGTTCCGTAACGGTTTCATCCGGTCTGATCAGGTTTGAACCGGATGGAGCCGGTCTGATCCGCTTTGAACCGCTTTGAGCCGGTTTGATCCGGTTTCATCTGATCTGGACCGGATTGATCCGGTTTGAACCAGTTTGAGCCGGTTTTAACCGGTTTCAGCTGGTTTGATCCGGTTCCTTCCTGTTTGATCCAGTCTGAGCTGCTTTGATCCGTTTTGAACCCGTTTGAGCCGGTTTGATCCGGTTCCATCCGGTTTTACCCGGTCTGAATCGGTTTCATGCGGTCTGATCCGGTTTGAACCGGTTTGAGCCGGTTTGAACCGGTTTCGGCTGGTTTGATCCGGTTCCATCCGGTTTCATCCGGTCTGAACCGGTTTGATCCGGTTTGATCCGGTTCCATCCGGTTTGATCCGGTCTGAGCCGGCTTGATCCGGTTTAAACCAGTTTGAGCCGGTTTGATCCGGTTCCATCCGGTTTGATCCGGTCTGAACTGGTTTCATCTGGTCTGAACCGGTTTGATCCGGTTTGAACCAGTTTGAGCCGGTTTGATTTGGTTCCATCCGGTTTGATCCGGTCTGAACCGGTTTCATCCGGTCTGATCCGGTTTGAACCGGATTGAGCCGGTTTGATCCGGTTTCATCTGATCTGGACCGGATTGATCCGGTTTGAACCAGTTTGAGTCGGTTTGAACCGGTTTGAGCCGGTTTGAAACGGTTTCAGCTGGGTTGATCCGGTTCCATCCGGTTTCATCCGGCCTAACCGGTTTCATGCGGTATGATCCGGTTTGATCCGGTTTGAACCGGTTTGAGCCGGTTTGAACCTGTTTGAGCCGGTTTGAAACGGTTTCAGCTGGTTTGATCCGGTTCCATCCGGTTTCATCCGGCCTAACCGGTTTCATCCGGTCTGAACCGGATTGACCCGGTTTGAACCAGTTTGAGCCGGTTTGATCCGGTTCCATCCGGTTTGATCCGGTCTGAACCGGTTTCATGCGGTCTGATCCGGTTTGAACCGGTTTCAGCCGGTTTGATCCGGTTCCATGCGGTTTGATCCGGTCTGAGCCGGTTTGATCCGGTTTAAACCAGTTTGAGCCGGTTTGATCCGGTTCCATCCGGTTTGAGCCGGTTTGAACCGGTTTCAGCTGGTTTGATCCGGTTCCATCTGCTTTGATCCGGCCTAACCAGATTCATGTGATCTGAACCGGATTGCTCCGGTTCGTACCAGTTTGAGCCGGTTTGATCCGGTTCCTTCCGGTTTGATGCGGTCTGAACCGGTTTCATCCGGTCTGATCCGGTTTGAACCGGTTTGAGCCAGTTTGATCCGGTTCCATCTGATTTGATCCGGCCTAACCGGTTTCATGTGATCTGAACCGGATTGCTCTGGTTCGTACCAGTTTGAGCCGGTTTGATCCGGTTCCATCCGGTTTCATGCGGTCTGAACCGGTTTCATCCGGTCTGATCCGGTTTGAACCGGTTTGAGCCGATTTGATCTGGTTTGAACCGGTTTGATCCGGTTTGAACCGGTTTCAGCTGGTTTGATCCGGTTCCATCCGGTTTGATCCGGTCTGAGCCGGTTTGATCCGGTTTGAACCCGTTTGAGCCGGTTTGATCCGGTTCCATCCGGTTTCATCCGGTCTGAACCGGTTTCATGCGGTCTGATCCGGTTTCATCCGGTTTGAACCGGTTTGAGCCGGTTTGAACCTGTTTGAGCCGGTTTGAAACGGTTTCAGCTGGTTGGATCCGGTTCCATCCGGTTTCATCCGGCCTAACCGGTTTCATCCGGTCTGAAACGGATTGACCCGGTTTGAACCAGTTTGAGCCGGTTTGATTTGGTTCCATCCGGTTTGATCCGGTCTGAACCGGTTTCATCCGGTATGATCCGGTTTGAACCGGATTGAGCCGGTTTGATCCGGTTTCATCTGATCTGGACCGGATTGATCCGGTTTGAACCAGTTTGAGCCGGTTTGATCCGGTTTGAGCCGGTTTCATCTGGTTTGATCCGTTTCCATCCGGTTTCATCCGGTCTGAACCGGATTTATCCGGTTTGAACCAGTTTGAGCCGGGTTGATCCGGTTCCATCCGGTTTCATGTGGTCTGAACCGGTTTCATGCGGTCTGATCCGGTTTGAACCGGTTTGAGCCGGTTTGATCTGGTTTGAACCGGTTTGATCCGGTTTGAACCGGTTTCAGCTGGTTTGATCCGGTTCCATCCGGTTTCATCCAGCCTAACCGGTTTCATCCGGTCTGAACCGGATTGACCCGGTTTGAACCCGTTTGAGCCGATTTGATCCGGTTCCATCCGGTTTGATCCGGTCTGAACCGGTTTCATCCGGTCTGATCAGGTTTGAACCGGATTGAGCCGGTTTGATCTGGTTTGAACCGGTTTGATCCAGTTTGAACCGGTTTCAGCTGGTTTGATCCGGTTCCTTCCTGTTTGATCCAGTCTGAGCTGCCTTGATCCGGTTTGAACCCGTTTGAGCCGGTTTGATCCGGTTCCATCCGGTTTGATCCGGTCTGAACCGGTTTCATGCGGTCTGATCCGGTTTGAGCCGGTTTGAGCCGGTTTGAACCGGTTTCGGCTGGTTTGATCCGGTTCCATCCGGTTTGATCCGGTCTGAACTGGTTTCATCTGGTCTGAACCGGTTTGATCCGGTTTCAACCAGTTTGAGCCGGTTTGATTTGGTTCCATCCGGTTTGATCCGGTCTGAACCGGTTTCATCCGGTCCGATCCGGTTTGAACCGGATTGAGCCGGTTTGATCCGGTTTCATCTGATCTGGACCGGATTGATCCGGTATGAACCAGTTTGAGCCGGTTTGATCCGGTTTGAGCCGGTTTCAGCTGGTTTGACCCGGCTCCATCCGGTTTCATCCGGTCTGAACCGGATTTATCCGGTTTGAACCAGTTTGAGCCGGGTTGATCCGGTTCCATCCGGTTTCATGTGGTCTGAACCGGTTTCATCCGGTCTGATCCGGTTTGAACCGGTTTGAGCCGGTTTGAACCGGTTTCAGCTGGTTTGATCCGGATCCATCTGCTTTGATCCGGCCTAACCGGTTTCATGTGATCTGAACCGGATTGCTCCGGTTCGTACCAGTTTGAGCCGGTTTCATCCGGTTCCATCCGGTTTCATGCGGTCTGAACCGGTTTCATCCGGTCTGATCCGGTTTGAACTGGTTTGAGCCGGTTTGATCTGGTTTGAACCGGTTTGATCCGGTTTTTACCGGTTTCAGCTGGTTTGATCCGGTTCCATCCGGTTTGATCCGGTCTGAGCCGGTTTGATCCGGTTTGAACCCGTTTGAGCCGGTTTGATCCGGTTCCATCCGGTTTCATCCGGTCTGAACCGGTTTCATGCGGTCTGATCCGGTTTCATCCGGTTTGAACCGGTTTGAGCCGGTTTGAACCTGTTTGAGCCGGTTTGAAACGGTTTCAGCTGGTTTGATCCGGTTCCATCCGGTTTCATCCGGCCTAACCGGTTTCATCCGGTCTGAACCGGATTGACCCGGTTTGAACCAGTTTGAGCCGATTTGATCCGGTTCCATCCGGTTTGATCCGGTCTGAACCGGTTTCATCCGGTCTGATCAGGTTTGAACCGGATTGAGCCGGTTTGATCTGGTTTGAACCGGTTTGATCCGGTCTGAACCGGTTTCATGCGGTCTGATCCGGTTTGAACCGGTTTGAGCCGGTTTGAACCGGTTTCGGCTGGTTTGATCCGGTTCCATCCGGTTTCATCCGGTCTGAACCGGTTTGATCCGGTTTGATCCGGTTCCATCCGGTTTGATCCGGTCTGAGCCGGTTTGAGCCGGTTTAAACCAGTTTGAGCCGGTTTGATCCGGTTCCATCCGGTTTGATCCGGTCTGAACTGGTTTCATCTGGTCTGAACCGGGGTGATCCGGTTTGAACCCGTTTGAGCCGGTTTGATTTGGTTCCATCCGGTTTGATCCGGTCTGAACCGGTTTCATCCGGTCTGATCCGATTTGAACCGGATTGAGCCGGTTTGATCCGGTTTCATCTGATCTGGACCGGATTGATCCGGTTTGAACCAGTTTGAGTCGGTTTGATCCGGTTTGAGCCGGATTCAGCAGGTTTGATCCGGTTCCATCCGGTTTCATCCGGTCTGAACCGGATTTATCCGGTTTGAACCAGTTTGAGCCGGGTTGATCCGGTTTGAACCAGTTTGAGCCGGTTTGATCCGGTTCCATCCGGTTTGATCCGGTCTGAACCGGTTTCATGCGGTCTGATCCGGTTTGAACCGGTTTCAGCCGGTTTGATCCGGTTCCATGCGGTTTGATCCGGTCTGAGCCGGTTTGATCCGGTTTAAACCAGTTTGAGCCGGTTTGATCCGTTTCCATCCGGTTTGATCCGGTCTGAACTGGTTTCATCTGGTCTGAACCGGTTTGATCCGGATTGAACCCGTTTGAGCCGGTTTGATTTGGTTCCATCCGGTTTGACCCGGTCTGAACCGGTTTCATCCGGTCTGATCCGGTTTGACCCGGGTTGAGCCGGTTTGATCCGGTTTCATCTGATCTGGACCGGATTGATCCGTTTTGAACCAGTTTGAGCCGGTTTGATCCGGTTTGAGCCGGTTTCAGCTGGTTTGATCCGGTTCCATCCGGTTTCATCCGGTCTGAACCGGATTTATCCGGTTTGAACCAGTTTGAGCCGGGTTGATCCGGTTCCATCCGGTTTCATGTGGTCTGAACCGGTTTCATCCGGTCTGATCCGGTTTGAACCGGTTTGAGCCGGTTTGATCTGGTTTGAACCGGTTTGAGCCGGTTTGAACCGGTTTCAGCTGCTTTGATCCGGTTCCATCCGGTTTCATCCGGCCTAACCGGTTTCATCCGGTCTGAACCGGATTGACCCGGTTTGAACCAGTTTGAGCCGATTTGATCCGGTTCCATCCGGTTTGATCCGGTCTGAACCGGTTTCATCCGGTCTGATCAGGTTTGAACCGGATTGAGCCGGTTTGATCTGGTTTGAACCGGTTTGATCCGGTTTGAACCGGTTTCAGCTGGTTTGATCCGGTTCCTTCCTGTTTGATCCAGTCTGAGCTGCCTTGATCCGGTTTGAACCCGTTTGAGCCGGTTTGATCCGGTTCCATCCGGTTTGATCCGGTCTGAACCGGTTTCATGCGGTCTGATCCGGTTTGAGCCGGTTTGAACCGGTTTCGGCTGGTTTGATCCGGTTCCATCCGGTTTGATCCGGTCTCAACCGGTTTCATCCGGTCTGATCTGGTTTGAACCGGATTCAGCCGGTCTGATCCGGTTTGAACCGGTTTGAGCCGCTTTGATCCGGTTTCATCTGATCTGGACCAGATTGATCCGGTTTGAACCAGTTTGAGCCGGTTTGATCCGGTTTGAGCCGGTTTCAGCTGGTTTGATCCGGTTCCATCCGGTTTCATCCGGTCTGAACCGGATTTATCCGGTTTGAACCAGTTTGAGCCGGGTTGATCCGGTTCCATCCGGTTTCATGTGGTCTGAACCGGTTTCATCCGGTCTGATCCGGTTTGAACCGGTTTCAGCCGGTTTGAACCGGTTTGAGCCGGTTTGAACCGGTTTCAGCTGCTTTGATCCGGTTCCATCCGGTTTCATCCGGCCTAACCGGTTTCATCCGGTCTGAACCGGATTGACCCGGTTTGAACCAGTTTGAGCCGATTTGATCCGGTTCCATCCGGTTTGATCCGGTCTGAACCGGTTTCATCCGGTCTGATCAGGTTTGAACCGGATTGAGCCGGTTTGATCTGGTTTGAACCGGTTTGATCCGGTTTGAACCGGTTTCAGCTGGTTTGATCCGGTTCCTTCCTGTTTGATCCAGTCTGAGCTGCCTTGATCCGGTTTGAACCCGTTTGAGCCGGTTTGATCCGGTTCCATCCGGTTTGATCCGGTCTGAACCGGTTTCATGCGGTCTGATCCGGTTTGAGCCGGTTTGAACCGGTTTCGGCTGGTTTGATCCGGTTCCATCCGGTTTGATCCGGTCTGAACCGGTTTCATCCGGTCTGATCAGGTTTGAACCGGATTGAGCCGGTCTGATCCGGTTTGAACCGGTTTGAGCCGGTTTGATCCGGTTTCATCTGATCTGGACCGGATTGATCCGGTTTGAACCAGTTTGAGCCGGTTTGATCCGGTTTGAGCCGGTTTCAGCTGGTTTGATCCGGTTCCATCCGGTTTCATCCGGTCTGAACCGGATTTATCCGGTTTGAACCAGTTTGAGCCGGGTTGATCCGGTTCCATCCGGTTTCATGTGGTCTGAACCGGTTTCATCCGGTCTGATCCGGTTGGAACCGGTTTCAGCCGGTTTGATCCGGTTCCATGCGGTTTGATCCGGTCTGAGCCGGTTTGATCCGGTTTAAACCAGTTTGAGCCGGTTTGATCCGTTTCCATCCGGTTTGATCCGGTCTGAACTGGTTTCATCTGGTCTGAACCGGTTTGATCCGGATTGAACCCGTTTGAGCCGGTTTGATTTGGTTCCATCCGGTTTGACCCGGTCTGAACCGGTTTCATCCGGTCTGATCCGGTTTGACCCGGGTTGAGCCGGTTTGATCCGGTTTCATCTGATCTGGACCGGATTGATCCGTTTTGAACCAGTTTGAGCCGGTTTGATCCGGTTTGAGCCGGTTTCAGCTGGTTTGATCCGGTTCCATCCGGTTTCATCCGGTCTGAACCGGATTTATCCGGTTTGAACCAGTTTGAGCCGGGTTGATCCGGTTCCATCCGGTTTCATGTGGTCTGAACCGGTTTCATCCGGTCTGATCCGGTTTGAACCGGTTTGAGCCGATTTGATCTGGTTTGAACCGGTTTGAGCCGGTTTGAACCGGTTTCAGCTGCTTTGATCCGGTTCCATCCGGTTTCATCCGGCCTAACCGGTTTCATCCGGTCTGAACCGGATTGACCCGGTTTGAACCAGTTTGAGCCGATTTGATCCGGTTCCATCCGGTTTGATCCGGTCTGAACCGGTTTCATCCGGTCTGATCAGGTTTGAACCGGATTGAGCCGGTTTGATCTGGTTTGAACCGGTTTGATCCGGTTTGAACCGGTTTCAGCTGGTTTGATCCGGTTCCTTCCTGTTTGATCCAGTCTGAGCTGCCTTGATCCGGTTTGAACCCGTTTGAGCCGGTTTGATCCGGTTCCATCCGGTTTGATCCGGTCTGAACCGGTTTCATGCGGTCTGATCCGGTTTGAGCCGGTTTGAACCGGTTTCGGCTGGTTTGATCCGGTTCCATCCGGTTTGATCCGGTCTCAACCGGTTTCATCCGGTCTGATCTGGTTTGAACCGGATTCAGCCGGTCTGATCCGGTTTGAACCGGTTTGAGCCGGTTTGATCCGGTTTCATCTGATCTGGACCGGATTGATCCGGTTTGAACCAGTTTGAGCCGGTTTTAACCGGTTTCAGCTGGTTTGATCCGGTTCCTTCCTGTTTGATCCAGTCTGAGCTGCTTTGATCCGTTTTGAACCCGTTTGAGCCGGTTTGATCCGGTTCCATCCGGTTTTACCCGGTCTGAATCGGTTTCATGCGGTCTGATCCGGTTTGAACCGGTTTGAGCCGGTTTGAACCGGTTTCGGCTGGTTTGATCCGGTTCCATCCGGTTTCATCCGGTCTGAACCGGTTTGATCCGGTTTGATCCGGTTCCATCCGGTTTGATCCGGTCTGAGCCGGCTTGATCCGGTTTAAACCAGTTTGAGCCGGTTTGATCCGGTTCCATCCGGTTTGATCCGGTCTGAACTGGTTTCATCTGGTCTGAACCGGTTTGATCCGGTTTGAACCAGTTTGAGCCGGTTTGATTTGGTTCCATCCGGTTTGATCCGGTCTGAACCGGTTTCATCCGGTCTGATCCGGTTTGAACCGGATTGAGCCGGTTTGATCCGGTTTCATCTGATCTGGACCGGATTGATCCGGTTTGAACCAGTTTGAGTCGGTTTGAACCGGTTTGAGCCGGTTTGAAACGGTTTCAGCTGGGTTGATCCGGTTCCATCCGGTTTCATCCGGCCTAACCGGTTTCATGCGGTATGATCCGGTTTGATCCGGTTTGAACCGGTTTGAGCCGGTTTGAACCTGTTTGAGCCGGTTTGAAACGGTTTCAGCTGGTTTGATCCGGTTCCATCCGGTTTCATCCGGCCTAACCGGTTTCATCCGGTCTGAACCGGATTGACCCGGTTTGAACCAGTTTGAGCCGGTTTGATCCGGTTCCATCCGGTTTGATCCGGTCTGAACCGGTTTCATGCGGTCTGATCCGGTTTGAACCGGTTTCAGCCGGTTTGATCCGGTTCCATGCGGTTTGATCCGGTCTGAGCCGGTTTGATCCGGTTTAAACCAGTTTGAGCCGGTTTGATCCGGTTCCATCCGGTTTGAGCCGGTTTGAACCGGTTTCAGCTGGTTTGATCCGGTTCCATCTGCTTTGATCCGGCCTAACCAGATTCATGTGATCTGAACCGGATTGCTCCGGTTCGTACCAGTTTGAGCCGGTTTGATCCGGTTCCTTCCGGTTTGATGCGGTCTGAACCGGTTTCATCCGGTCTGATCCGGTTTGAACCGGTTTGAGCCAGTTTGATCCGGTTCCATCTGATTTGATCCGGCCTAACCGGTTTCATGTGATCTGAACCGGATTGCTCTGGTTCGTACCAGTTTGAGCCGGTTTGATCCGGTTCCATCCGGTTTCATGCGGTCTGAACCGGTTTCATCCGGTCTGATCCGGTTTGAACCGGTTTGAGCCGATTTGATCTGGTTTGAACCGGTTTGATCCGGTTTGAACCGGTTTCAGCTGGTTTGATCCGGTTCCATCCGGTTTGATCCGGTCTGAGCCGGTTTGATCCGGTTTGAACCCGTTTGAGCCGGTTTGATCCGGTTCCATCCGGTTTCATCCGGTCTGAACCGGTTTCATGCGGTCTGATCCGGTTTCATCCGGTTTGAACCGGTTTGAGCCGGTTTGAACCTGTTTGAGCCGGTTTGAAACGGTTTCAGCTGGTTGGATCCGGTTCCATCCGGTTTCATCCGGCCTAACCGGTTTCATCCGGTCTGAAACGGATTGACCCGGTTTGAACCAGTTTGAGCCGGTTTGATTTGGTTCCATCCGGTTTGATCCGGTCTGAACCGGTTTCATCCGGTATGATCCGGTTTGAACCGGATTGAGCCGGTTTGATCCGGTTTCATCTGATCTGGACCGGATTGATCCGGTTTGAACCAGTTTGAGCCGGTTTGATCCGGTTTGAGCCGGTTTCATCTGGTTTGATCCGTTTCCATCCGGTTTCATCCGGTCTGAACCGGATTTATCCGGTTTGAACCAGTTTGAGCCGGGTTGATCCGGTTCCATCCGGTTTCATGTGGTCTGAACCGGTTTCATGCGGTCTGATCCGGTTTGAACCGGTTTGAGCCGGTTTGATCTGGTTTGAACCGGTTTGATCCGGTTTGAACCGGTTTCAGCTGGTTTGATCCGGTTCCATCCGGTTTCATCCAGCCTAACCGGTTTCATCCGGTCTGAACCGGATTGACCCGGTTTGAACCCGTTTGAGCCGATTTGATCCGGTTCCATCCGGTTTGATCCGGTCTGAACCGGTTTCATCCGGTCTGATCAGGTTTGAACCGGATTGAGCCGGTTTGATCTGGTTTGAACCGGTTTGATCCAGTTTGAACCGGTTTCAGCTGGTTTGATCCGGTTCCTTCCTGTTTGATCCAGTCTGAGCTGCCTTGATCCGGTTTGAACCCGTTTGAGCCGGTTTGATCCGGTTCCATCCGGTTTGATCCGGTCTGAACCGGTTTCATGCGGTCTGATCCGGTTTGAGCCGGTTTGAGCCGGTTTGAACCGGTTTCGGCTGGTTTGATCCGGTTCCATCCGGTTTGATCCGGTCTGAACTGGTTTCATCTGGTCTGAACTGGTTTGATCCGGTTTCAACCAGTTTGAGCCGGTTTGATTTGGTTCCATCCGGTTTGATCCGGTCTGAACCGGTTTCATCCGGTCCGATCCGGTTTGAACCGGATTGAGCCGGTTTGATCCGGTTTCATCTGATCTGGACCGGATTGATCCGGTATGAACCAGTTTGAGCCGGTTTGATCCGGTTTGAGCCGGTTTCAGCTGGTTTGACCCGGCTCCATCCGGTTTCATCCGGTCTGAACCGGATTTATCCGGTTTGAACCAGTTTGAGCCGGGTTGATCCGGTTCCATCCGGTTTCATGTGGTCTGAACCGGTTTCATCCGGTCTGATCCGGTTTGAACCGGTTTGAGCCGGTTTGAACCGGTTTCAGCTGGTTTGATCCGGATCCATCTGCTTTGATCCGGCCTAACCGGTTTCATGTGATCTGAACCGGATTGCTCCGGTTCGTACCAGTTTGAGCCGGTTTCATCCGGTTCCATCCGGTTTCATGCGGTCTGAACCGGTTTCATCCGGTCTGATCCGGTTTGAACTGGTTTGAGCCGGTTTGATCTGGTTTGAACCGGTTTGATCCGGTTTTTACCGGTTTCAGCTGGTTTGATCCGGTTCCATCCGGTTTGATCCGGTCTGAGCCGGTTTGATCCGGTTTGAACCCGTTTGAGCCGGTTTGATCCGGTTCCATCCGGTTTCATCCGGTCTGAACCGGTTTCATGCGGTCTGATCCGGTTTCATCCGGTTTGAACCGGTTTGAGCCGGTTTGAACCTGTTTGAGCCGGTTTGAAACGGTTTCAGCTGGTTTGATCCGGTTCCATCCGGTTTCATCCGGCCTAACCGGTTTCATCCGGTCTGAACCGGATTGACCCGGTTTGAACCAGTTTGAGCCGATTTGATCCGGTTCCATCCGGTTTGATCCGGTCTGAACCGGTTTCATCCGGTCTGATCAGGTTTGAACCGGATTGAGCCGGTTTGATCTGGTTTGAACCGGTTTGATCCGGTTTGAATCGGTTTCAGCTGGTTTGATCCGGTTCCTTCCTGTTTGATCCAGTCTGAGCTGCCTTGATCCGGTTTGAACCCGTTTGAGCCGGTTTGATCCGGTTCCATCCGGTTTGATCCGGTCTGAACCGGTTTCATGCGGTCTGATCCGGTTTGAACCGGTTTGAGCCGGTTTGAACCGGTTTCGGCTGGTTTGATCCGGTTCCATCCGGTTTCATCCGGTCTGAACCGGTTTGATCCGGTTTGATCCGGTTCCATCCGGTTTGATCCGGTCTGAGCCGGTTTGAGCCGGTTTAAACCAGTTTGAGCCGGTTTGATCCGGTTCCATCCGGTTTGATCCGGTCTGAACTGGTTTCATCTGGTCTGAACCGGGGTGATCCGGTTTGAACCCGTTTGAGCCGGTTTGATTTGGTTCCATCCGGTTTGATCCGGTCTGAACCGGTTTCATCCGGTCTGATCCGATTTGAACCGGATTGAGCCGGTTTGATCCGGTTTCATCTGATCTGGACCGGATTGATCCGGTTTGAACCAGTTTGAGTCGGTTTGATCCGGTTTGAGCCGGATTCAGCAGGTTTGATCCGGTTCCATCCGGTTTCATCCGGTCTGAACCGGATTTATCCGGTTTGAACCAGTTTGAGCCGGGTTGATCCGGTTTGAACCAGTTTGAGCCGGTTTGATCCGGTTCCATCCGGTTTGATCCGGTCTGAACCGGTTTCATGCGGTCTGATCCGGTTTGAACCGGTTTCAGCCGGTTTGATCCGGTTCCATGCGGTTTGATCCGGTCTGAGCCGGTTTGATCCGGTTTAAACCAGTTTGAGCCGGTTTGATCCGTTTCCATCCGGTTTGATCCGGTCTGAACTGGTTTCATCTGGTCTGAACCGGTTTGATCCGGATTGAACCCGTTTGAGCCGGTTTGATTTGGTTCCATCCGGTTTGACCCGGTCTGAACCGGTTTCATCCGGTCTGATCCGGTTTGACCCGGGTTGAGCCGGTTTGATCCGGTTTCATCTGATCTGGACCGGATTGATCCGTTTTGAACCAGTTTGAGCCGGTTTGATCCGGTTTGAGCCGGTTTCAGCTGGTTTGATCCGGTTCCATCCGGTTTCATCCGGTCTGAACCGGATTTATCCGGTTTGAACCAGTTTGAGCCGGGTTGATCCGGTTCCATCCGGTTTCATGTGGTCTGAACCGGTTTCATCCGGTCTGATCCGGTTTGAACCGGTTTGAGCCGGTTTGATCTGGTTTGAACCGGTTTGAGCCGGTTTGAACCGGTTTCAGCTGCTTTGATCCGGTTCCATCCGGTTTCATCCGGCCTAACCGGTTTCATCCGGTCTGAACCGGATTGACCCGGTTTGAACCAGTTTGAGCCGATTTGATCCGGTTCCATCCGGTTTGATCCGGTCTGAACCGGTTTCATCCGGTCTGATCAGGTTTGAACCGGATTGAGCCGGTTTGATCTGGTTTGAACCGGTTTGATCCGGTTTGAACCGGTTTCAGCTGGTTTGATCCGGTTCCTTCCTGTTTGATCCAGTCTGAGCTGCCTTGATCCGGTTTGAACCCGTTTGAGCCGGTTTGATCCGGTTCCATCCGGTTTGATCCGGTCTGAACCGGTTTCATGCGGTCTGATCCGGTTTGAGCCGGTTTGAACCGGTTTCGGCTGGTTTGATCCGGTTCCATCCGGTTTGATCCGGTCTCAACCGGTTTCATCCGGTCTGATCTGGTTTGAACCGGATTCAGCCGGTCTGATCCGGTTTGAACCGGTTTGAGCCGGTTTGATCCGGTTTCATCTGATCTGGACCAGATTGATCCGGTTTGAACCAGTTTGAGCCGGTTTGATCCGGTTTGAGCCGGTTTCAGCTGGTTTGATCCGGTTCCATCCGGTTTCATCCGGTCTGAACCGGATTTATCCGGTTTGAACCAGTTTGAGCCGGGTTGATCCGGTTCCATCCGGTTTCATGTGGTCTGAACCGGTTTCATCCGGTCTGATCCGGTTTGAACCGGTTTCAGCCGGTTTGAACCTGTTTGAGCCGGTTTGAAACGGTTTCAGCTGGTTTGATCCGGTTCCATCCGGTTTCATCCAGCCTAACCGGTTTCATCCGGTCTGAACCGGATTGACCCGGTTTGAACCAGTTTGAGCCGCTTTGATCCGGTTCCATCCGGTTTGATCCAGTCTGAACCGGTTTCATCCGGTCTGATCAGGTTTGAACCGGATTGAGCCGGTTTGATCTGGTTTGAACCGGTTTGATCCGGTTTGAACCGGTTTCAGCTGGTTTGATCCGGTTCCTTCCTGTTTGATCCAGTCTGAGCTGCCTTGATCCGGTTTGAACCCGTTTGAGCCGGTTTGATCCGGTTCCATCCGGTTTGATCCGGTCTGAACCGGTTTCATGCGGTCTGATCCGGTTTGAGCCGGTTTGAACCGGTTTCGGCTGGTTTGATCCGGTTCCATCCGGTTTGATCCGGTCTGAACCGGTTTCATCCGGTCTGATCAGGTTTGAACCGGATTGAGCCGGTCTGATCCGGTTTGAACCGGTTTGAGCCGGTTTGATCCGGTTTCATCTGATCTGGACCGGATTGATCCGGTTTGAACCAGTTTGAGCCGGTTTGATCCGGTTTGAGCCGGTTTCAGCTGGTTTGATCCGGTTCCATCCGGTTTCATCCGGTCTGAACCGGATTTATCCGGTTTGAACCAGTTTGAGCCGGGTTGATCCGGTTCCATCCGGTTTCATGTGGTCTGAACCGGTTTCATCCGGTCTGATCCGGTTGGAACCGGTTTCAGCCGGTTTGATCCGGTTCCATGCGGTTTGATCCGGTCTGAGCCGGTTTGATCCGGTTTAAACCAGTTTGAGCCGGTTTGATCCGTTTCCATCCGGTTTGATCCGGTCTGAACTGGTTTCATCTGGTCTGAACCGGTTTGATCCGGATTGAACCCGTTTGAGCCGGTTTGATTTGGTTCCATCCGGTTTGACCCGGTCTGAACCGGTTTCATCCGGTCTGATCCGGTTTGACCCGGGTTGAGCCGGTTTGATCCGGTTTCATCTGATCTGGACCGGATTGATCCGTTTTGAACCAGTTTGAGCCGGTTTGATCCGGTTTGAGCCGGTTTCAGCTGGTTTGATCCGGTTCCATCCGGTTTCATCCGGTCTGAACCGGATTTATCCGGTTTGAACCAGTTTGAGCCGGGTTGATCCGGTTCCATCCGGTTTCATGTGGTCTGAACCGGTTTCATCCGGTCTGATCCGGTTTGAACCGGTTTGAGCCGATTTGATCTGGTTTGAACCGGTTTGAGCCGGTTTGAACCGGTTTCAGCTGCTTTGATCCGGTTCCATCCGGTTTCATCCGGCCTAACCGGTTTCATCCGGTCTGAACCGGATTGACCCGGTTTGAACCAGTTTGAGCCGATTTGATCCGGTTCCATCCGGTTTGATCCGGTCTGAACCGGTTTCATCCGGTCTGATCAGGTTTGAACCGGATTGAGCCGGTTTGATCTGGTTTGAACCGGTTTGATCCGGTTTGAACCGGTTTCAGCTGGTTTGATCCGGTTCCTTCCTGTTTGATCCAGTCTGAGCTGCCTTGATCCGGTTTGAACCCGTTTGAGCCGGTTTGATCCGGTTCCATCCGGTTTGATCCGGTCTGAACCGGTTTCATGCGGTCTGATCCGGTTTGAGCCGGTTTGAACCGGTTTCGGCTGGTTTGATCCGGTTCCATCCGGTTTGATCCGGTCTCAACCGGTTTCATCCGGTCTGATCTGGTTTGAACCGGATTCAGCCGGTCTGATCCGGTTTGAACCGGTTTGAGCCGGTTTGATCCGGTTTCATCTGATCTGGACCAGATTGATCCGGTTTGAACCAGTTTGAGCCGGTTTGATCCGGTTTGAGCCGGTTTCAGCTGGTTTGATCCGGTTCCATCCGGTTTCATCCGGTCTGAACCGGATTTATCCGGTTTGAACCAGTTTGAGCCGGGTTGATCCGGTTCCATCCGGTTTCATGTGGTCTGAACCGGTTTCATCCGGTCTGATCCGGTTTGAACCGGTTTCAGCCGGTTTGAACCTGTTTGAGCCGGTTTGAAACGGTTTCAGCTGGTTTGATCCGGTTCCATCCGGTTTCATCCGGCCTAACCGGTTTCATCCGGTCTGAACCGGATTGACCCGGTTTGAACCAGTTTGAGCCGCTTTGATCCGGTTCCATCCGGTTTGATCCAGTCTGAACCGGTTTCATCCGGTCTGATCAGGTTTGAACCGGATGGAGCCGGTCTGATCTGGTTTGAACCGGTTTGAGCCGGTTTGAACCGGTTTCAGCTGGTTTGATCCGGTTCCTTCCTGTTTGATCCAGTCTGAGCTGCCTTGATCCGGTTTGAAGACGTTTGAGCCGGTTTGATCCGGTTCCATCCGGTTTGATCCGGTCTGAACCGGTTTCATGCGGTCTGATCCGGTTTGAGCCGGTTTGATCCGGTTTGAACCGGTTTCGGCTGGTTTGATCCGGTTCCATCCGGTTTGATCCGGTCTGAGCCGGTTTGATCCGGTTTGAACCAGTTTGAGCCGGGTTGATCCGGTTTGAACCGGTTTGAGCCGGTTTGAACCGGTTTCAGCTGGTTTGATCCGGTTCCATCTGCTTTGATCCGGCCTAACCGGTTTCATGTGATCTGAGCCGGATTGCTCCGGTTCGTACCAGTTTGAGCCGGTTTGATCCGGTTCCTTCCGGTTTGATGCGGTCTGAACCGGTTTCATCCGGTCTGATCCGGTTTGAACCGGTTTGAGCCGGTTTGATCCGGATCCATCTGCTTTGATCCGGCCTAACCGGTTTCATGTGATCTGAACCGGATTGCTCCGGTTCGTACCAGTTTGAGCCGCTTTGATCCGGTTCCATCCGGTTTCATCCGGTCTGAACCGGTTTCCTGCGGTCTGATCCGGTTTCATCCGGTTTGAACCGGTTTGAGCCGGTTTGAACCTGTTTGAGCCGGTTTGAAACGGTTTCAGCTGGTTGGATCCGGTTCCATCCGGTTTCATCCGGCCTAACCGGTTTCATCCGGTCTGAACCGGATTGACCCGGTTTGAACCCGTTTGAGCCGGTTTGATCCGGTTCCATCCGGTTTGATCCGGTCTGAACCGGTTTCATCCGGTCTGATCAGGTTTGAACCGGAAGGAGCCGGTCTGATCCGCTTTGAACCGCTTTGAGCCGGTTTGATCCGGTTTCATCTGATCTGGACCGGATTCATCCGGTTTGAACCAGTTTGAGCCGGTTTTAACCGGTTTCAGCTGGTTTGATCCGGTTCCTTCCTGTTTGATCCAGTCTGAGCTGCCTTGATCCGGATTGAACCCGTTTGAGCCGGTTTGATCCGGTTCCATCCGGTTTCATCCGGTCTGAACCGGTTTCATGCGGTCTGATCCGGTTTCATCCGGTTTGAACCGGTTTGAACCGGTTTCAGCCGGTTTGATCCGGTTCCATCCGGTTTGATCCGGTCTGAGCCGGTTTGATCCGGTTTGAACCCGTTTGAGCCGGTTTGATTTGGTTCCATCCGGTTTGATCCGGTCTGAACCGGTTTCATCCGGTCTGATCCGGTTTGAACCGGATTGAGCCGCTTTGATCCGGTTTCATCTGATCTGGACCGGATTGATCCGGTTTGAACAAGTTTGAGCCGGTTTGATCCGGTTTGAGGCGGATTCAGCTGGTTTGATCCGGTTCCATCCGGTTCATCCGGTCTGAACCGGATTTATCCGGTTTGAACCAGTTTGAGCCGGGTTGATCCGGTTTGAACCGGTTTGAGCCGGTTTGAACCGGTTTCAGCTGGTTTGATCCGGTTCCATCTGCTTTGATCCGGCCTAACCGGTTTCTTGTGATCTGAACCGGATTGCTCCGGTTCGTACCAGTTTGAGCCGGTTTGATCCGGTTCCTTCCGGTTTGATGTGGTCTGAACCGGTTTCATCCGGTCTGATCCGGTTTGAACCGGTTTCAGCCGGTTTGATCCGGTTCCATCCGGTTTGATCCGGTCTGAGCCGGTTTGATACGGTTTAAACCAGTTTGAGCCGGTTTGATCCGGTTCCATCCGGTTTGATCCGGTCTGAACTGGTTTCATCTGGACTGAACCGGTCTGATCCGGTTTGAACCGGTTTGAGCCGGTTTGAACCGGTTTCGGCTGGTTTGATCCGGTTCCATCCGGTTTCATCCGGTCTGAACCGGTTTGATCCGGTTTGATCCGGTTCCATCCGGTTTGATCCGGTCTGAGCCGGTTTGAGCCGGTTTAAACCAGTTTGAGCCGGTTTGATCCGGTTCCATCCGGTTTGATCCGGTCTGAACCGGTTTCATGCGGTCTGATCCGGTTTGAACCGGTTTGAGCCGGTTTGAACCGGTTTCGGCTGGTTTGATCCGGTTCCATCCGGTTTCATCCGGTCTGAACCGGTTTGATCCGGTTTGAACCGGTTTCAGCCGGTTTGATTCGGTTCCATCCTGTTTGATCCGGTCTGAGCCGGTTTGATCCGGTTTGAACCCGTTTGAGCCGGTTTGATCCGGTTCCATCCGGTTTCATCCGGTCTGAACCGGATTTATCCGGTTTGAACCAGTTTGAGCCGGGTTGATCCGGTTTGAACCGGTTTGAGCCGGTTTGAACCGGTTCCATCCGGTTTGATCCGGTCTGAACCGGTTTCATGCGGTCTGATCCGGGTTGAACCGGTTTCATCCGGTCTGATCCGGTTTGATCCGGTTTAAACCAGTTTGAGCCGGGTTGATCCGGTTTGAACCGGTTTGAGCCGGTCTGATCCGGTTCCATCCGGTTTCATGTGGTCTGAACCGGTTTCATCCGGTCTGATCCGGTTTGAACCGGTTTGAGCCGGTTTGATCTGGTTTGAACCGGTTTGAGCCGGTTTGAACCGGTTTCAGCTGGTTTGATCCGGTTCCATGCGGTTTCATCCGGCCTAACCGGTTTCATCCGGTCTGAACCGGATTGACCCGGTTTGAACCAGTTTGAGCCGATTTGATCCGGTTCCATCCGGTTTGATCCGGTCTGAACCGGTTTCATCCGGTCTGATCAGGTTTGAACCGGATTGAGCCGGTTTGATCTGGTTTGAACCGGTTTGATCCGGTTTGGACCGGTTTCAGCTGGTTTGATCCGGTTCCTTCCTGTTTGATCCAGTCTGAGCTGCCTTGATCCGGTTTGAACCCGTTTGAGCCGGTTTGATCCGGTTCCATCCGGTTTGATCCGGTCTGAACCGGTTTCATGCGGTCTGATCCGGTTTGAGCCGGTTTGAGCCGGTTTGAACTGGTTTCGGCTGGTTTGATCCGGTTCCATCCGGTTTGATCCGGTCTCAACCGGTTTCATCCGGTCTGATCAGGTTTGAACCGGATTCAGCCGGTCTGATCCGGTTTGAACCGGTTTGAGCCGGTTTGATACGGTTTCATCTGATCTGGACCGGATTGATCCGGTTTGAACCAGTTTGAGCCGGTTTGATCCGGTTTGAGCCGGTTTCAGCTGGTTTGATCCGGTTCCATCCGGTTTCATCCGGTCTGAACCGGATTTATCCGGTTTGAACCAGTTTGAGCCGGGTTGATCCGGTTCCATCCGGTTTCATGTGGTCTGAACCGGTTTCATCCGGTCTGATCCGGTTTGAACCGGTTTGAGCCGGTTTGAAGCGGTTTCAGCTGGTTTGATCCGGTTCCATCCGGTTTCATCCGGCCTAACCGGTTTCATCCGGTCTGAACCGGATTGACCCGGTTTGAACCAGTTTGAGCCGATTTGATCCGGTTCCATCCGGTTTGATCCGGTCTGAACCGTTTTCATCCAGTCTGATCCGGTCTGATCCGGTTTGATCCGGTTTGAACCGGTTTCAGCCGGTTTGATCCTGTTCCATCCGGTTTGATCCGGTCTGAACCGTTTTCATCCAGTCTGATCCGGTTTGATCCGGTTTGAACCGGTTTCAGCTGGTTTGATCCGGTTTCATCCGGTTTGATCCGGTCTGAACCGTTTTCATCCAGTCTGATCCGGTTCGAACCGGTTTGAGCCGTTTTGAACCTGTTTGCGCCAGTTTGAAACGGTTTCAGCTGGTTTGATCCGGTTTGAACCGATTTGAGCCGGTTTGATCCGATTCCATCCGGTTTGATCCGGTTCCATCCGGTTTGATCCTGTCTGAACCGGTTTCATCCGGTCTGAACCGGTTTGATCCGGTTTGAACCAGTTTGAGCCGGTTTGATCCGGTTCCATCCGGTTTGATCACGTTTGAACCGGTTTGATCCGGTTCGATCCGGTTTGAACCGGTCTGATCCGGTTTGATCCGGTCTGAGCCAGTCACAACCGGCTTGAACCGGTCTGATGCGGTTTGATCCAGTCTAAGCCGGTCAAAACCGTTTTGAACTCTTCTAATCCGGATTGATCCGATCAGATCCGGTCTGAGCCGGTCAAAACCGGTTTGATCCGGACCGATCCGGTTTGATCCGGTTTCAACCGGTCTGATCTGGTCTGATCCGGTTTGATCCGGTCTGATCCGGTTTGATCCGGTTTGAACCAGACGTCACCCCCTGCCCGCCCCCCTGGCTTCTGGGAGCCCCATCGCCGGGGATGTAGGCATCCCCCACGATCGGGCTCCCAGCCGCCACCCCCGGCCGGCCCCCCCGGCTTCTGGGAGCCCCATCGCCGGGGGTGCATGCATCCACTGCGATCGGGCTCCCAGACGCCACCCCCGGCCCGCACCCCTGGCTTCTGGAAGCCTTGTGGACTCACAGCCTCTTTATGATATTGTGAGTAATATCATCTCCCCATCTGAAAATTTTCAACTCCTTCTCAGACGATTGTACACCCCCAGTTTGCACACCCTCAGAGGGAGTAACCCCCTCTGTATTAGGAGTCATATCAGCCTCTTCCTCCCTGAATATTCAGAACAGTATCCCAGGGTTGTTTCTACTTCCAGTGGTACTGATTGTCATATCCTCCTCTCCCAAGCAGAAGTTTGAAACACTATTACGGGGGGTGTACACCGTCTGTGATATAGAAATTAACATCATCCTCTCCCCGGTGGATACCAGGAACAAGTCTATTAATCATTAATATTAGTAATTATATTAATATTAATAATAATTATTGATATTAATGATCACAATAAGGAGAGTAAAAATTAATACTGGTTTAAAATGTTAATGATTTGTAATAATAATCATTAGTAATATCACTATTAATAATACTATGATATTAGCAATTAATGTGACTTAAATCAATACCCAGTGATGCTGGGAATCAAATAATAATTAGTATTAGGAACTAATAATATTATTTGATGACATTAATATTAATAATTAATTGAAAGCATGCATAATCATGTATTTAAAATCATTATCCATAATTAATAATGGTATCCTATAAATTTTTAGTATCATTCATAATTATTAAAATCGATCATTGTTGATTAATAATCATATTATTATTCCTAATTCCACAGGAAGTGTAAACCTACCTGTGATGCTGTTCTTAATATCCAGGGATGGAAAGCAGGATTTTAGTTTTAATATCGCAGTAGGTGTACGCTCACCACGTGATGCTGATCCTAATATAAAGGGGGGTAGAGTATCACATGACTCCAAACATAGCAATGAATGGATAGCTACCCAGTAATATTGCTCCTAATATTCCCGGAAGAAGCCTATGCTATTAGTCCGAATATGGCACTGAGGGTACAGCTCTTCTGAGATATTGTTCCCAGTATGTGGAGGGGGAGAGGATGATAATAATTCGCAGGCTGTGTGCTCACACCCAGTGATATTGTAATTACTATCCTGGGAGGGAGAGGATGATATTGCACTCTGTACAGCAGGAGGCGTACACCCAGTCTGGGATATTGTTCCTAATATCCATGGAGGGGGCAGGCTGATATTACTCGCAATGTGGCACAGGGTGGACATTCACCCTGTTTCATCCTTCTCAATATTCCAAGGCCGAGAGACTGATATTAATCTCAGTATCACAGACACTGTACAACCCCTTGTGATACTCTTCCAAATATCCAGATCAGGCTCCCAGGAGCCACCTCCAGCCGGCCCCCATGGCTTCTGGAAGCCCCATCGCCTGAGGTGCAGGCACGCCCCCTGATCGGGCTCTCAGACGCCACACCCAGCCCGCCCCCCTGGCTTCTGGGAGCCCCATCGCCGGGGGTACAGGCACCCCCCGCGATCGGGCTCCCAGATGCCACCCCCGGCCCACCCCCCCGGCTTCTGGGAGCCCCATCGCCGGGGGTGCAGGTACCCCCCACGATCGGGCTCCCGGACGCCACCCCCGGCCCGCCCCCCCGGCTTCTGGGAGCCCCATCACTGGGGGTGCAGGCATCCCCGGCGATTGGGCTCCCAGCCGCCACCCCCAGCCCGCCCCCCTGGCTTCTGGGAGCCCCGTGGCGGGGGGTGAATGTCCCCTTTGTCCTTACCAGCATGTAGCTAGCAATATTGTGACATTTTTACTGCAGAGTGAATGATGACTGGGGCATCTTAAGAGGAGTTGTAGGGTGTTTCTTTCTGCATAGGTACCTCTTCTCCCTCCTACTCGCAATTGACAAGTGCCCATCCACTCCAGCATTAGAGATGCTACTAATATGTGAATTTTTGGTGGTCCCTCCAGGTGAGCCTTCCCAGACTTTCCCTTTTCCAGGAGCTCAACCTCCTGTTCATGTCTAGCTGTCTATCTACTCTAACAGAGCCCACTATCCTGTGTCTTTCCCAAAAATAGTGAGGGAACAATAAATTGGAAACCATAGCAAATGATATACATGTAGATGAAAACTTTACAACTTACACAAATGACTCAAAATCATCCTTACACTAAAAATGCAAGACTATACAATTTCTAGAAGAAACTATAGAAGAAAAGCTATGTGCCTTTGGGTTTGGTAATGAATTTTAACAAATGGCAAAAAAGGTTGATATACCAAGAAGAAATGACAATGTGAATTTCTTAATATTTATAAATATTTAAAGTTTATACTCTGGAAAATACCTTGTGAAGGGAACAAAAAGACATGTCACATATTGAAAGAAAATATTTGCAAAATACAGATCTGAGAAAGACTTTGTATTCAAAATACATACAAAATTCTTAAAACTGAACAATAAGTTAAACAGCCCAATTAAAAATGCACACAGATCTGAATGAACACCTCACCAAAGATGATCTACAGAAGGCAAGTAAACATACCAAAAGATGCTCAATATAGTACATAACTAAAACCACAATGAGATAGCACAGCTGGTCTATACCTCTTACAACTGCTAAACTCTTTAAAAAATGACAAATTGCTGGAGGAAAAACAAGAACTCTTTTCATTGCTGGTGGGACACTGTGTATAAGACCAAAATATGCCACCCTAAAATATAATGGCAGGAAACCAGAATATGCCACCCAAAAATATGTCCCTTTGGCTTAAGAATTATTCCAAGCTGATTATTTTGAAAAAAAAAAAAAGCCAACAAAGGAAGTTCTGAAAACAGAGTAGAAGTTACCCTTGTGTAAGGAAAATTTACATCTATAAAGGAAATCCCCATTTAAAAGCTACCTCTCTCTCTCAGCACCAAGAAGAGAAGGGTAACTAAATCACTAAAGGTATCAATAAGGTATACATGTTTTTAAACTTCTCTGTTTTTCTCATTTTAATCTGTTGTTTGTTACAGAGGGTCCTATCTAAGAATTCCAAAAACACAGAAAATTGTTTGTCCTCCCCTATTACAAGTTGGGCAGTTTTTTCCAAAGCTAAACAACTCTCACCTTACAATCCAAAAATCACATTCCTAAGTATTTTGACAACTACTTTGAAGTTATCTCTAAATAAAAGCTAACAATCAGTTATATACAGAAGCTCTATTCATAATGACCAAAGGAAAAAAAGAATCAGAAAGTCTTATAGTAGATGACTGTGTGGGAATCCACTCAGACATCAAGAGTTCTTATAAAGATTATTTAAACGAAAACATTTGAGATACTGAAGATAAAGGAAGAAATCTTACCAGAACTTACTTTATCCAATTAAAGCAGAGCTCCCAGAAAAATACAGCTGCCATTAACTCCATCCAAGGAGTTTCTTGCAAATTCAGCTGCCATGAAGACAGTGTACTCTTTCCCATTAGCATTGATAAATGAAAATGAAATCCTAAGCTCCCAACTGACTGAACAGACCAACTCTTGGCTGAGGGAACCCCAGAGTAACTTTCAAAACTGAGTTCTCAGCTTGGCCAGGATGGGATGATGGGGGTCAGATACACCGCGTTATTCCCCCTCGTTTGCTAACCATGATGAGGCTTTCTTCCCTAAGGATTAAACAGAAACCAGCCCTTTCAAAGGTGCCACCACTGATATCAACCTCTCCTTTCTTGCCTAATAAGAGACCACCCATGATGGAGAGGTTCTGGCCTGTGTACAGAGGATGCACAGAGCGAGTTTTCATGTCCTCTGCTTCACCTTTTAATGTCAGAGGGCTGAAAACTCTACCCTGGGATCGTGCTAACACTGCCATCTTTTGTACATGGGACCCATGAAGAAGCAAGAAACTCAATTGCACAAGCATGCATTTCTCCTTTCATAAATATTCATGACTCCTCCTAGAGTTTATTAAATATATGTTTTTGCCAATTCCACTCAGCATAAATTACTATTTCCTTTACATCTCCCTTGAAGCATCTGTTTCTGGCTTCTGGCTGGAGGCTATGCTTCCCAGTCTGTGAGAAGGACAATCCTGCAGGCTGCAACTCTTTATAGGAAATAAATCTCTCATTGGGTGTGGTGGCTCATGCCTGTGATCCCAGCACTTTGGGAGGCCAAGGCAGGTGGATCACCTGAGGTCAGGCGTTTGAGACCAGCCTGGCCAACATGATGAAACCCTGTCTCTACTAAAAATACAAAAAATTAGTCAGGCTTGGTGGTGGGCATCTGTAATCCCAGCTAATTGGGAGGCTGAGGCAGGAGAATCGCTTGAACCCAGAAGGTGGAGGTTGCAGTGAGCCGAGATCGCACCATTGCACTCCAGCCTCGGTAACAAGAGTGAAACTCTAAAAAAAAAAAAAAAAAAAAAAAAAAAACCATAAAAATAAAGAAATGTCTCCTTTCCAAATTTATGAAATTGTCATTTTGTTAATCATTTTGGATGCTGAAGAACTTGTAATCCAATGAGTAGAAATGTTGGTAGCCCATTTATGGCTGTCAACCTGCCAATTCTCAGGAGTTTGTATGATCCTAAATCTGAAAGAATCTCATCCCATTAGGATTCTTGTCTCCTTTTCTGTTGCCTTTGCCCACTGGCTCTGCCAACAGGGGTCTTTCTTTCTCCTTGGCTATCTTTGGATAGGGGGGCTCCATCTTCTGTACCACCTTAAGGAATGCCTTTTACATGCATGGCTAAGTCATTGAAAAGCCTCCAGTTTCAGTAACATTTTGAGTGAGTACTCTGTGAAGCTGGGTTGGAATCTCAGGCTTCTTTGTCTGGAAGGTAACTCTTGGGATACAAGTTTCTTATCCTAGCTTTGGTTTTGAGGCCTCTGTGTTCTCCTCTTGGGTTGGAAGTTATTCCTGGCTTTTTGTTTCATGGTGTCTCTGTGATCTTGATCTTGCTCTTTTCATGGGAACTTCTCAGTTGACTAAATTCTCCCTTCTCAAACCTCTGCTGACTATGTGTTCCACCAATATGGAGCTAATTCTGTCTACTTCCTTTCCTGTTTGCATGACTTTACTAAGAATTATTTAGAATTTAAATGGCTCCTTTGAGAAAATTTTTATCTTCCAAAGTGCCTCCTTTTAGATCTTTCCCTTCCCATTTGAGTCTCTCAACTCCCTACAATCACTGAAACTTTAGGCACCCTGCTCCATGCCTTGGAGGCTCTCAACATGCTCAAGAATCTGCAAAAGCAAACACCTGGGGCTGAAAAATAAAACAGAAAAAAAAATTATTTCTCAGCCTCTGTAAGATTGTATGTCAAAACAAAAGAAAATCTTACAAATCTCCAAAATTCTTAGCGAGAAAAAAGCTTTAGCCCTCATATGAAGAAGGTAAAAACTTGTTCCATTTTCCAGAAACACAGTTATAATACAAATAAAAAATGGGGCAAAGACAAAAACCAAGTCTTCTGTATAAACTAGTAAATTTTGTAATATTGTAATCACATTAGTCAGGGTTCTCCCGAAAGGCAGAATCAATGTGATATATGTAGATAGATAGATGAGAGAAGACTCATTAGGGGAATTGGTTCACATAATTATGGAGGCTGAGAAGTTCCACGATAGCCTATCGCCAAGTTGGAGAACTAGGAAAGCGTAGCATGGCTCAGTCCAGGTCAAAAGGACTCAGAATGAGGGAAGCCAATGGTGTAACTCTCATTCTGAGGCCAAAGGCCTGAGACCCTAAAGTTCTGATGTCAAGGGCAGGAGAAGAAGGATGTTTCCATTTCAGAAGGAGATAATTCCCCTTTCCTCTTCCTTTTTGTTCTATCTGGGTTCTCAACCAATTGGATGGTGCCTGTATTCATCCATTTATACACTGCTATGAAGAAATACCCGAGTCTGAGCAATTTATAAAGAACAAAGAGGTTTAATGGGCTGACAGTTCCACATGGCTGGAGGGGCCTCACAACCATGGTGGAAGGGGAAGCAAAGACGTCCTTCTTCACATGGCAGCAACAAGGAGAAGTGCTGAGCCAAATGGGAAAAGCTCCTTATAAAAACATCAGATCATGAGAACTCACTCACTATCATGAGAACAACATGGCAGTAACCACCACCATGATTCAATCACCTCCAACTAGGTCCCTCCCACGACATGTAGGAATTATAAGAACTACAATTCAAGATGAGATCTGAGTGGGGACACAGCAAAACCATATCTGTGCCCATCTACATTGGGTCAGGGTTATCTCAGTGTCTTCCAGAAATACCCTCACACATATGCCCAGAAATTGTGTTTTACCAGCTGTGTGTCTCTTAATCCAATCAAGTAGATGTCTAAAATTAACCATCAGAATATTTATGCCTGATTCATGGCTGAAATTTCAGGATGAAAGCTCTGAAATCTCTATTTGTGTTTGTATGTCTATTAATGTGTGTTATGTATATGTGATATTTTCTTAACTCAGGTTAGCGTTGCAAAATTCATTTATAAAATTCTTTAAAAGTGTTCTATTCTAACTTGGCTTGGAAAAACATAAGCATTTATAAATAAATATTCACCAAACTCCTAGAAATACAGGAACTGGTCAAATGTTTTTTAAGTTAACACGATTTGGATAAAACTTAGTTAAATAAGGTTAATATAATATTTTTGGTGTAATAAAACAACTATGTCTTCAAAGTTACCACTATCGAATATAAAACAAACATAAATTCCTATTCTGCTTGAGTTCTACTCAAATAAGCTAATATTATACTTACTAGAAACGTAAAATCTTAAAGCTTTTAAATTTGATTCTAATTAAGTTGTCATTCTTATGAAAAACATTATTTCTTTTTTATGGTGAAAAGATATACATATATTTAGAGTTAGTCAGTTGGACTCGGTTTAGATGATCCCAATTTTGTTGCAACATCCAAAGCATCATAATCAGGAGCGAGTCGAACATATGCCTTCTTCTCTTTATCAGGTCGAATCAGGATGTTGACTGTGGCCACATCCATGTCCCAGAGCTTCTTCACAGCCTGTTTAATCTGGTGCTTGTTGGCTTTAACATCCACAATGAACACAAGTATGTTGTTTTCTTCTATCTTCTTCATGGCCGACTCAGTGGTCAGCGGAAACTTGATGATAGCATAGTGGTCAAGCTTGTTTCTCCTGGGGGTGATCTTCCGAGGATATGTGGGCTGCCTCCGGAGTCGCAGTGTCTTGGGCCACCTCAAGGTGAATGACATGCGGATCTTCTTTTCTGTATGTTGCTGTGGACACCTTTCAACACTGCCTTCTTGGCCTTTAAAGCTTTGGCTTTGGCTTTGGCTTTAGGAGGGGCAGGAACTTCCTTCTTCACTTTCGGTGCCATCTTGTGAAAAGCGAAAAACATTATTTCAAAAATAATTTGTTTACTGTAAATCTGCTTAATAGTAGTTTCCAAAATACTTCTGGTAATTTTTAACCTTAAAGTTAAGCTAAGTAAAAGATTTGCATTAAATATCTAGACCATTTATAAATAAGATACAATACTAAAACATTAATTACTGAACATAAATAATTAAAGTTTATATAATTTTCGCTTCTTATTTTTACAGAGAGACTAAAGATATTTTGGACCATTAATAAACATGTTTTTGTCTACCACAATGAGAAATTGTACGATGAGGAAACACATCCATGTAGATGTTGGGAGATGGTATACTCATACATTTTCTAACCTACTATGGAATGCTAATATATGACAGTTTATAACTGTTTACTTGTTAGTTTTCTCTGGAAAATAAAAGATTACTAAGTATTAACATTATAATCAATATGTGTAAATAAAACTACTAGAAGCAATAGAATAACTAGAAACAACTCTATGCAAAGCATGCAAGAAAAGTAGGGCATGATTCACAAGTAAAGTAGGATGTATTTTTTATAAGGAAAACCTTACAAAAAATACAAATAAAAAGAGATATCTAACCTTCCCTGTGTTATATTTGTATCAGTAAAATGTTGTTTTCAGAAATTATATAAAATTCCTGGAAATTTGTCAATGTCCTCCTTATCCATGCTATGTGCCAGTATAGAGTTATGAGTCATAATTCCAATTATTATTTTAAATGTTGTGCCGGGTGCAGTGGCTTATGCCTGTAATCCCAGCACTTTGGGAGGCCGAGGTGGGTGGATCACAAGGTCAGGAGATCAAGACCATCCTGGCTAACACGGTGAAACCCCATCTCTACTAAAAATACAAAAAATTAGCTGGGCGTGGTGGCGGACACCTGTAGTCACAGCTACCCGGGAGGCTGAGGGAGGAGCATGGCGTGAACCTGGGAGGTGGAGCTTGCAGTGTGCTGAGATCACGCCATTGTACTCAAGCCTGGGTGACAGAGCGAGACTCTGTTTCTAAATAAATAAATAAATAAATAAATAAATAAATAAATAAATGTTGTATGCCACAGAAAAAATCAAATATCCTTGTCAACTGTGGTATAATCACAGCCATTTCATACTCTTTGTCATTTAGATATTATTTCCCCCTGATGCTTTCCTGAAAGCTCCTGCGATCAGCTACAGGTCAGAATGTTCATCTCCGATACAGGACTCCCTCTGAGACTCATGGAAAAGAGTATGACAGGTACTCTGGTTAAAGACTTCTGATGATATTGCTTAAATAACTTTAAGACCATACACTTGACTCAGTGAAGATCTCCAGAAGCCTGGTGGAGAAATTGATGGGGTCATGAGACTGCTAACCCAAGATCCAGCAAGACTGGAATTGATTACGTGGCACTGAATGAACTGATGAAAATTGATTATAATTTTATAGCTTTTTAGAGCATTGCTGGTTCTTTAATGTTCTAGTTTCTGAATTTAAGAAATCTCTTTCTCTTAATTTAACTGTAACTTACAACAATTTGGTAGATTATACTTTTGTAAACAGAAATGAAGCGTTTACATTTTTTTCCCTGCCTAATCTCTCCAGAATTTTGAAATTCTTACTGAATACTCTTTTTTTCATGATGATATAGTTATTAGCAAAAGTCCAGTAAGAATCTGTTCACCTTATAACAGGACATAATTGGAAAATTTGGTTATATTATCAAGATTTTTACTGGAACATCATATTTTAGAAGTGTACCTAAGATCAGTTATGACCAGCAATTTTAAGGAAGTAAGGTTGACTATTATGGAGACAATGCTTACAAAGCACTGTGAGAAATGGGAAAGTTCTTCTTCAAAGATTGTAAAAAGTCACAATTTCTTACTATAAGATTGCTATCCACTATTTGTGCGTGTGTGTGTGTGTGTGTTCCAAATCAGTTGTCCTAGCTTGCTCTGGCATGCCTGGACAGAACTAGACAAGCCCCAGCCCATAGTGTATGCCATTCCTTATTTGGAGATGCTTCCTTAACTATCCCTGGCAACTTCCTTTTCTTTCTTTTTTCTATTCCCCTTACCTAATTAAGAAAGTTTTAAACTAATAGCCAATTGGGTAAAGTGTAAAATGTGAGGTCCTATTCCAGCCAATGGTAACTGGACACAGCAGTAGGGTAGACACATCAGGTTATAAGTAACTCTGTCTCCTTTGTTCAGTGTGCTCTTGTGGCTGGACAGCTATTGAGTAGCACCCTTTCTGCAGAAAGTAAAGCTCGCCTTGCTAAGAGATTATTTGTTCCCATGTTAATTCTTTTTTTTTTTTTTTAGAACACCAAAAACTTCGTTCCCAACAGCACTCTGAGAAAAGTCAGCCTGATACTTACATTACAGGGTTCACAGCCTTACAGGTTAGTAAAGAAGGTCATTTCCTGGTAGGCCCAGGAATTTAGGGATATTTGGGGGGACTCAAGAAAAGAGGAATTCACACAAAGCTATAAGGACTGCAGCTGAAATTTGATAGTATGTTCTTAGCTTGGCTTTTAGCCTGAATGAGGCCTTTAAAAGTCAAATCTGAGATTCTGTATGAAAACTTCCAGCAAAGAAACTTGAAAGCACCTATGTGGTCGTCTCCTGTTCTTGCTGCACTTACGTAAATAATCAAGCAAAATCTAACAAAACTATACTTAAATTTAAAACAAGAATAGTCTTACTTTGATTATGGTCAAAAATGATGGTTACTACAGAGAATAATTTTATGTTTCAATGGAAAACTATAACTTGGCCGGGCATGGTGGCACATGCTTATAATTCCAGCACTTTGGGAGGCCAGGAGTTCTAGATCAGCCTAGGCAACATGTTGGAAACCCCGTCTCTATCAAAAATATAAAAATTAGATGGGCACGATGATATGTGCCTGTAGTCCCAGCTAATCAGGAGGCTGAGGAGGGAGGATCACTTGCACCAAGGAGGTAGAGGTTACAGTGAGCCGAGATTGTTGCACCTTTGCACTCCAGCCTGGGTGACAGAGCCAGACCCCGTCTTGAAAAAAAATTTTTTTTTAAGGAAAGCTATAGTTATTGTGGGTTATCAGATTCTAGTCTTGTTTCTTGTTTTTGGGCTATTTTTACCTCTTTGTAAACTGGATCCTGCCATCTGATGAATTTTGTCCCACAATGATACTTGTGGAATAAGAAGCCAAGTATTGTCTCTCCTACTAATGTATCTATTGTCAGTTAATTTGAAGGTCTCCAACCCTGGAACAAAGTTAGAGGAGGTAGGTTTTGCTCCCCAAAATGCATAACCAAACTGTGGTACATTCATGCAATGGAATACTATTTAGCCATAGAAAGGAACAAGCTATCAACTCACACAAAGACATGAGTGAATCTTGTATGCACATTGCTAAGTGGAAGAAGACAGTCTGAGGAGAATACACACAGTGTGACCTCATTTAATGAGACACTGCAGAAAGCAAACTACACAGATGGGAAACCACTGGCTCCATGGGGTGGGGGTTTCAAGCATTTCATATGATACTTTAATAGTGGGATACCTACCACAATGCACTGGTCAAAATACGCAGAATTTTACAACCAAATGGGTAAATCAAACTCTATTCAAATTAAATAAAATTACTCAGGATGTGGAGTATCCCAGGACAGAATACATCATGTGAAAAATAATTTAACTATGCTACAAATTACTGTGGTTTGGATGTGGTTTGTCCCTGCAAAAACTCGTGTTGAAATTTGACCCCCAATGTGGCAGTGTGGGGCAGTGGGGCCTAGTGGAAGGTGTTTGGGTCATGGGGATGGATCCCTCATGAATAGATTAATGTTCTCCATGGGGATGAGTGAGTTCTGCTCTCACAGGAATGGATTAATTCCTGCAGGAGTAGGTAGTTAACAAGAGTCTGGGTTCCTTGGCTTCCCTCTTGCTTTCGTTCTTGCTATGTGATCTCTGGTGCACCTCTTGCTCCCCTTCCACTTTCCACCATGAGGTGAAAAAGACTGAGACTCCACCAGATGCAACTGCCCAATCTCAGACATTCCAGCCACCAGTATTGTGAGCCAAAAGGACCTTTTTTATTTATAAATTACCCAGCCTCCGGTATTCTGTTACAGAAGCACAAAACAGACTAAGACACAAATGTAGGAAAAAACTCACTGAAGGTGTAGGGAAAATGGTGTTGACCTAAGTCACTTTGAAAATTAATAGAATCCGTATGCTGAAGGCAAACAAACTATACTTCATCACTGGATTCTATTTTATAAAATTCTTTCCAACAGAAGCAATTGTGAACAATTGTAAAACCACAGTATCTGTATCTGGAATAAAACAATGACTTACATAAGTCGCAGATGGTAGTAACCAGGTTTCTCACTGTTGAAGTGGGAGGTTACAAATTAGCAAGGGGAGAAGGCTAGAATGATTCATGTGCTATTAGATCAGAGGTGGAGACATGAACGTAAACTTATGTTTAGTTTAATATAGATACACACAGTTCTACATAGAAAACTTTATAATTAGGTGTGTATAGGTAGGTTACACACACACATATACTTCCTAGCATTGCTAATGAGGAACAAGTGCTCATTCAACAATGTGCTCATTCGGCAGCCAGATGTAAGTTTTCCTACCATTCTGAAAGGAATGAGGCTCTTTGAAGAAATGTCTGATACTAGAACTGGGACAGTAAATATAGGAGTCGGGATAATCTTGAAGTATCAGAAAGTAAGTACTAAAAAAAATTAAAATATACCAAAGAAAAATAATAGCCAATAAAAACAGCTACTGATGGCCAACACAGGAATGAATTGTAGTGTTGAATAATAATTAAAGCTGAAAGTAATTATCTAGGTGTCTGTATTTGTATACACAGGTGAATAAGAAAACAGAGTTGCATAGAAATCTCCTTTGCAAAAGAATTCCAAGTAATTGATGTAGACACTCAGCCATCAATAATGTGGAGCCAACTCCTCACTCCGTAAGTGTGGGCTCTGCACAGTGACTTGCTCCAAAAGAACACATGCAGTATGGGCAAGGAGGAAAAATAACTTCACAGTGGAGAAACCTGACAAACAGTAGCTCTTCCAAATGATTCAAGTGAACATAAAAGGTGACAGTTCACCTTGAGAACATGCAGTGACAATGGGGGACATTCTACAAAATTCCTGACCAATCCTCCTCAGTACTATCAAGGTCATCATGACATGGAAAGCCTGACACACTGTCACAGCCAGGAAGAGCCCACAGGGATGTGATGACCACATGTCATGCGTGATCCTGGATGGGATCCTGGGTCAGAGTAAGACAGAACCAAGGGCATCCAAATGAAATATGAACTTTAGTTAATAATAGCCTATCAGTATTGGTTCATTAACTATGACAAATTATGTAAGATATTAATAAGCCATGTGAGACACACTGATAGAAGATATTAATAAGAGATGAAACTAGGTTGCAGCTACATGGGAAATCTCTGCATTTTTGGAGGGGCAATTTCTGAGTAAGTAAAAAAAATGATGTAAAATAAAACTTTATTGAAAACAGTTATAATTTTTGAATACTTCTTTGTTTAATTATTTATACCACGAATTACTAGTAATTGACACTGTTAACTAGTCCTGTTTTTTTAAATAAGAGCATTTATGACACAAAAAATTAAACAGTACAGATTGATATATAAATCAAAACAAATGCTCTTTACATGTTTTCTGTTAGAGTAGTCACACATATGTGTAAACTTAATTATCATACTTTTTTCTTGTGCTGTAGTTGTGTCCTGGTTCATTCTCTAAAATGCTGTTTGCCTTAGACCGGGAAAAAAAACCTTACAGACTCTGTTTCAATTCATGGCTAAATATTTTCAAAACAGTGACTTTGTAAAAATATGTTCCAATGGGAAATTGATTCATTGTGATGGGATCACTTATTCCAAAGACTTCTTGTCTTTATTTTGTGCCCATGCCTACCTTTTAGCCATAATACAACAGAATCAAATATTGGCCACTGGGAAAAAAATATTCAAAGAAAGAAAGAATGTGGAGAGAACTTATGACCATGATGATTCAATGTTTTACCACAATGCTTTCTAAAACAGAAGAGTGTAAAAGCATATTCAAAGTCAGTTTCCTCAGTGAGGCTTTGCAGAAAATGAGGAAACTAGAGAAACAAAAATGGAAGGATATTCTACAGGTGATTTTAGATGTTGCTATGTTTTATGGGAAAAATATACTTTACCTTTAAAGAATCACAAAGAATTATTGGAAACCCAAACTCTGGAATGTTTGCAAATGTAGTTGAGCTTCTATGTAATTATGTCTATATAGCTAGCCACGAAGTTGATGATTTTTAAAAAATCTTTGCCTTATTTGTGTAATAAAATGCACAGTGAATAATTAATGCTCATAGGAAAACATAGACCTTGTGAAGGGAAAATAAATCTTGGGGACCCAAAATCACTAAACTAAAGGGAAAAGCAAAGCTGGGAACTGCTGAGGGCAAACCTGCCTCCCATTCTATCCAAAGTCACCCGCCTGCTCACCGAGATAAATGCATATCTGATTGCCTCATTTGGAGAGAGTAATCAGCAATGCAAAAGGATGAAACCATTTGTCTCTTACCTACCTATGACCTGGAAGCCCCCTGTCTGGCCTTCTCAATTTTCTGGACTGAACCAATGTACATCTTACACATATTGATTGATGTCTCATGTCTCCCTAAAATGTACACAACCAAACTGAGCCCCGACCACCTTGGGCCCGTGTTGTCAGGACCTCCTGAGGATGCATCACAGGTGTGCATCCCCAAGCTTGGCAAAATAAACTTTCTAAAAAATCTGAGAGCTGTCTCAGATTTTCAGGATTCACACATGTAATGTAGAATGTCAACGTTTATAAAACAGACATTATTCTATCTACTGTTACAAATATACTACCAATTAACCTTAGACTTTCTCAACAAAATAAAATATGTTGATGAGGTACAAATAATATATTTAAACTTAATGTTGCAAGTTTTAATATGCCTACTTTTCAATTTTTCAATACTATTTTTATTACTTTAACATTGTAAGAAAAATGAGTAATTAAAACATGAATAAAAGTGTTTACAGGGGGTGAACATGTTTCCTCCAGCCTCTGTCCATCCCCAGGTTTCATCCCAACTGTCCTGATGGTGGCTCTAAGCATTGCTCCTTTCTCTGTACCAAGATCTCTCCCCAGAAACAAACCCAAATCTTACCATATGTTCTGGCACGCTGTGATGATGAGCAGCGAAGAGCAGCAAAAGCCTCAAGGCAGGGAGGCTTTTGTAAAACAAGACTTGTAGAATGTCACATGTGAAAGTAAAGCCCATAGCAGAGCTCCCTCTTCAGCACGCGGGGAGCAGACAGGAACCTTTTGCCTCACCTTCCTTAATGGCCTGCAGCCACATCTCCCCAGGTCAGTCTTAAGGACAACGAAACTCTGGTCTTCAAGGTGGACATGCTACTAGGTGCTCCAAAGCCATGGTGACCCACTCTCAGGTGGGTCCCGAGGAGAACAAACCTCTGGCTCTAATCCTAACCCTAACCCTGTCCCAAGACTTTGACCCTGAACCTAAACCCTGATCCCTACCCTGGTCCCTAATTATGACCATTACTTTGACCCTGACTTTGATCTTGACCCTGACCATGACCCCACCTCAAACCATACTTCTGGCCCTGACTCTGAGCATAATCCCTGTTATTATGTTTATGATCTACCTCTAGTCTTACCCTCTAGTGGTAAATAGCTGTACCCAAAAGCACTTTTAAATTATTTAACTTCTTTTCCTTGAATTCTCTAAGGACATCCGAAAGGAGATGTCATTATGTATTTTGCAGTCCCTATGAGTGGTATGGCTTCAGATAAGTTCTAATACTTTGCAAGACATAAAAGGTTTGGAAGGTGACAGCACTGGGTTGTTTGGGGTGCATGTTGGCATTCATGATAGTCATTGGTGCTATTCTCCAGATATTTTCAGTTCACTTTTTATGAATGCATTCTGACTGTTCCATCCCACCTACTTAAGTTTTCACATGGCCACATGACTGTTTTGTTTTGTTTTGTTTTGTTTTTTTCTTTGCCAATGGAGGTGAGAAGAAAATAACATGTCACTTTTTCAGAAGAAATTTCCAAGAAACCGAGTTCTACTCTGCATGCTTTTTTCTCTTTTCTATAGCAATGGGGATCTTATTGATGGTCCCTCCTTCTGTCTGTGTTAGGATGTGTTATTTCTGTGTTAGGATGACACAGCATAGAGCTACCTCTCACCTGACCCATGATGAGATGTATATAAATGAGGAAGATTTTTGAGCCACTGAAATTTGGAGATTGTCGCCACAGTTTAACCTAGCCCCCATTGACTGATGTAGGGCTGAAGAATGAGTCCGAACTGGATCTGGACAAGACATGTGAAGAGCACTCCAGGCTGAGTAAAATTCAAGTGTTGTCTCAAAGATAACAGTAAGCACGATATGTTATTGGGTGGGCGTGGGATAAATAAGGTATATCAGGCAAGAATAATGAGAAACTCAACTTTAAAAGACGGTGCTGATTTGGACTGTGGAGAGATTCAAATGCCCCACTTAGCATTTGAGATTGTGATGGTTGAATAAACTAATTAAGAGCCCTAAATGAAGACCTGGGATAAATATCTGAGAGTGTCTAATATCCCAATTTTTCATCCTAGAATGGACAGAGTCCTTGACCCCATTCTAGGGAGACTTCCCAAAGAAAAAAGACCTACATTTCTTCAACAACCCACATTGAGAGACTTTCCTGCACTTTTGACCTGTAGCTAACACTCCTCACCTTTCATTCTGTCATCAGCGTTTTGGTGAAATACCTTTAACTCTCTATGATTCACAGGTTATTAAGTGGCCCTTATAATTCCCTCCAGAGGTGGAAAGGACTAATGATGATGGTGTCCGAGCTCACAGCAGCAAGCAGGCATGTGTGCTCAGTAGCCATGTGGTTCATCTGCTAGGAGCTTACTAAATACGACATTCTACAACATTGCTTAACACAAATGGAGATGCTCCTGACTTGGGGTTTAATTGCTCACCTACTTCTTTTTCTGCCCTCTTGGGTTCCTAAAATGAAAAGAACCCTGGGGTGATAAAGTGAGTCAAAGAGGTGCCAGCTGCATCATAGCAAAATAGATTCCTAAAAAATGCCTGGCCTAAGATGACAGCTTTGGCTGGATAAGTTTGAATGTGCTGATAGTGGACATGGTAGAGTGAAGATGGTTGAAATGTTCATATTAAAGAACTTCCACCCAGACTGCAAGAAAAGAGAGAGAAATGGAGATGGCAGCATGAGTCCCTACAATAAAAGCAGATGTTTTGAGATCACTTATATTTGTTCTGACAAAAATTAAAGACAGAAACCAAAGTTTAGCCTGAAGCTAAAATTAATTGGGCAATAAGCCAGAGGCACATATGGCATAGACAGATTTAAACATTTCTCCCTTATATTAATACAAATACTAAAATTACAAATACATTGATTCCAAATAAAACAAACATTTTAAAAATTTAATGAATAAGAATAAACACTGGGGTCTACAGCAGTATTTGAAGGAGCTCTCACAAACAGGTTTGGTTTTGGAAGGTTAGAACTGATGGTCTAGAGAATTCATTTCATTCCAGAGACAGAAAGAGAGGAATTTCTTGGGTTCCTTCAGGAATGCGTCTAGCTTTGCCTCATCTTTGAACTATGGATATGGCAGAAGAAAACATGACGATTTCACAGATTTAAGGTGCAAAAAGTCACTGGGTTCTCTAAGAAGTCTGGGATTCTTGTGCTGGAAAAATAAGTTTTTTGAGAAAAAATGAGTTGGAGGAGGCTGTTACTGAAGTGAAGCAGAACTGTTTTTACATAATCTGCTTATTATCCACTCTATAGTGTGGAAACAAATTATTCATGCACAAGGTCCTCTTACTGTTCCTGGAATGCAGTGGAAAGAGAACAGATTAGTTTTTCTCCCTCAGAACACAACCACTAGAAACATCCTACCTCAGATGAAATATTGCCTAATTATTTTCAAAAGACAGTGAAAAATGATGGATGTAAATGTTTGCTACAAAATACATGCTAGAAACAGAAACATCTGGGTCACAGTTATATTAGAGCTACCTGTGCTCCCCTGTCACTGAGAGTAAAACAAAAATGTACAATAAAAATCATTCACAGCGTGGGAGAGGGGAAGTTGAAGGATGGAAAGGCCAGTCATAAAAGGATCAGAATTTCAGTCCATAAGGAAGTGGCTTTGTGCATTGTCTGTTGCTGTGTGCCAGGTGAAGGCTGGGGCAAGAAAACGTGCAGTAACAAGGGCTTCTTTGTCCATCTCACTTCTCTAGATACCAACTTTCAGACATGTTGCATTGTAATTGAAAGGTTGACATAAGTTTTTTAAAAGAACACTTGCGGTGTTTGAAGTGACAAAGGCTGCTGTGACAAAAAAGCAGGGAAAAGGATTTTTTTTTTTTAAAAAAGCAAACAACAACAACAAAATCCCCACAAAAAAAAAAACAACAAACAAAAAACAGAGGAGGAAGTCGGCTGTGACTACTTCCAGGAAGGGGCTACAGGAGGCAGTTGGAAATTCTATTTGCTTTGCAACTGTGGGTTTTCCAGCCTGCTTCCTTTCTGAAGTATATTACTTTACTTTTGGTTCATGCAGTTACCCTTTCTGTTTTCTGGAACAGCTATGTATTTTCTTTATCTATCATCTATCTACCTGCCAATCATCTATTTATTTACTATCTATCTTTTCTACTTTTTGGTATCAAGAGCTTGAGTCAAGCAGGATAGAATTTCAGTGTATGTTCACTCTACCATTTAAAACAAGAGCTCTTGTAGGCATTCTCCATCATATCACAAACCTGAGCTTTCTAAAACAGGGTGTGGCAAACTACCAAGCATGGACCATGTCTGACACAGTCTGCATTTGTAAGTAAAGTTGTAATGGGACACTGCCACATACGTGTGTTATATGACGTCTCTGGCTACTTTCATGGTACAATGGAAGAGCTGAGTCATTGAGAGAGACCATAAGGCTTGGAAAACTTAAAATATTTAACATTTAGCCCTTTGCAGAAAATATTTGCTGACTCTTGTTTTAAAAGATCTCTGTTTAGAATGCTACCTATTGCCTTCTGGGTAGAATCACAACTCTTTACCACAATCGACACAGCTTCAGCTCTGCTTCTACATCCAGCCTCATCTATTATTTCCGCTCCTCCCCCTTATTTTCTTTCTGGCCATGCTGATGGATTGTCAGCTTCCCAGATGTGTGAGAATCTCTCCTTCCTTCCAACATTATCATGCTCTCCCTCTGCCTCTCAAGAACTTCCTGTCCCAACTCTCATGACAGATCTCTTCTTCGTTTTTTAAGATGCAGCCCCTTGGCTCCTTCTTTAAGGATGCCTGTCTGGCTCTATTTTGGGTGACATGTTCCTTCTGCATCTCCCAGAGCCATCCTACGTGTGTCAGCTACGACATTTTTTTGCATCTCTGTGTCATATATCACCAAATCAGCCTAAGCTTGCATGACTCACTGCATGACAACTTCAGACTCCACCAGCATTGTCCCCACTAACCACGAGGCTTAGACATTTGTCCAGTATGCTCAGGGTTGTGGGGTGGTAGCAGTAACCAGCTGGTGAGCATCATTTCTTACATCAGAATCAAATCTATAGATCTCTGCCATTCATACGTATTTGGAGTTTAAAATTAGCATAAAGATTTTCCTTAAAATAAGAACAAATGGCTTGAGTAGGCTTTTGGAATGTATGATATTTTCACTGGTTCATTTCTGTGTTAAGCATTCCCACATGAATCTAAACACCACTCTACTCTTAGTAGCTGTGTGACCCTGGGAAAGTCAATCTCCCTCAGCTAAATTTTGTTGTGTGAGTAATGAGAAGAGAGTTGTGATTTGTATTTAGTGAATAACAATGAACAGAAGACATTTAGCTTTCTGGAACCTGGTATGTAGTAGATCCTCCTGAAATACTAGCTCTGTTGATAAAACTAGACTGAAAGAAGCTTTCAAAGTCAACAACAGTATCATGCAGTGATGGACATAGATGAGGAGCTGCTACTGCAGCCTGGAACTCCTAGGGGGCCCGTTTTGTCCATGATTTAGCAGGAATGCACTACCTTTCCATCAGGAGACACTGCCCACAGAAACCAAGGTCATTCTTTGGAGACAAACATGTTTTAATAGCCTTTACATTATGTAATAGTGTAATATAATTTATTATTAACAGTAATGCAAAATTATTTACATTATTATGTTACGACTTTTGTACAGACCTTTACACCCAGGTATTCTGAAGTTGGTGGTCTGTGAGTGGCATTGAGTGATGACTGACACACTCTGACCTGGGGTAGAACAACACGTGCCCCTGCAGTTTGCTGAATTTCAGGGCATTACCACCTTTTTTCAAGAGTGTGTTTTCCTATCTTCTACAGTTTTCCCACTTAAGGAATGGTTTTGCTGTAATAAAGAATTACACTATTTATCAAAATATTACTTGGGAGAATACTGGTTCACACAGTTCATTTTCAAGTTATCTTAAACTATCAGGCCCATAGTGGCTCCAAGGATGAGAAGGTAAAAAGGCCTTTTTTTTTTTTTTTTTTTTTTTTTGGCCAAGACAAAAAAACACCACATTTCAAACTTTACTGTTTCATGCTAGTCCCTGGAAAATTAAAAGTGAACATACTCCCCTCCCAGCCCAATCACAGTAATGAATAACCAAGATCTCCTGCAGGTACCTTTGCCTTGGCTCTGTGAGCCTGGAGTTGCTGGCTGGCACTGGGCAGCAGGCAGCAGAGCTGGTCCCATTTCTCCATGTTTTCCCCATTCTGTGGGGGACACAGGCACATTGAACAACCTAGGTCCTGGCCTGGTGCTGGCTGAGAAGCTATTTGCTGTCAGGCTCATAGTGGAATTCTGAGTTAAAAAGAGAGTATAGGTTGCCCAGCCCATTTACTCATTTTACAAAGAATGAAAATGGGGATCTATTCCAGACATGAGAGTACACATTGTAAGGCTGTGAGAGCTCACTGCACTTGTATCCACTCAGCACACACTTACTGAGTGCCCAGCATGAGAGGGGCTCTAGTTCCTGGGGTCCCACCCTCCACAGAGGACAGCAGCACCTCAAGGGACAGAGGTGCAAAGAGCAAGGTGGGGGCCTTCTGCTGGAGAGGCAGCTAGGGAGGGTCCTTAGAAGAAGTGACAGCTGAGCTCTTCTCTGAAGGGTGAAGCTGAATTACTTGAAGGGCGAAGGGGTGTCTGGGGAAGTGGAGTCTGTGAGCCAAAAGCACTAGCATAATGACTTGTTCAGAGAAGTATGACAAGTTCAATATTGTTTCTATGCCAAATGTGAACCAGAATCACCAAAGAAAAGAGCAGGATCCTGGAGCCAGAGCCTTGGATTTCACCTGCTGGCAATGGGAATGTTCACTGGGAATTTGGGGGGACAAAACATGAAAGTGTTTCCCCTTAGCTCCAATTCTTTCTGTCCCTCTTCCCCCCCCCCCTTCTTTTTTATAGGAGTCTCGCTCTGTCGCCCAGGTTGGAGTGCAGTGACGCGATTCCAGCTCACTGCAAGCTCTGCCTCCAGGGTTCATGCCATTCTCCCACCTCAGCCGCCCCAATAGCTAGGACTACAAGTGCCTGCCACCACGCCCAGCTAATTTTTTTGTATTTTTAGTAGGGACGGGGTTTCACCGTGTTAGCCAGGACGGTCTCGATCTCCTGACCTCGTGATCCACCCGCCTCGGCCTCCCAAAGTGCTGGGATTACACGTGTGAGCCTCCGCACCCGGCCTCTCTCCTTTAATTTTTATATTACCATAAGAAGACACAGATGTCTCAGACGTGGGGATTAGCAGCCTGCCTCTTTCTGGGTGACTTCAGGGGAGCACTTTGGCCTCTGTGAGCTTATTTACAATAATTCACAAATCTTGAAAAAAAAATTCATGGTAGCAGAGGTTAGAAAATCTCCTAGTATTTCTTCTGATAGTTTGAATTTATGATTAATATGTTTAATCTTCATCTTCTGAAAAGTCACCAGTTGCACAGTGAGGATCATAAAGGGAGTCTGTTTCTGAGGTTTGTGTCTTCAACAGTCGGTGGTTTTGCAGCAACAGCATTGCATGTGGGTTTTAGGCTGATGATGCTCAAGAGTGGACAATTCTCTTCACCTGCCTGGGCCCCACTGCCCACCCTTCCATACAGTGCGGAGTCACAGCTGAGCTCTCCAAGACACCTTGCAGGATCTCAGCTTCTGAACTGTCAAGGGTCTTCTAGGTGAAGGCTTGGTCTCACAGCCTCTGTGGCTTCCTCCAGGTAAGACTTGGCTTTTTGACCTAACCCTGGTATTTGTGTGACACACGTGTGAATGTGCTCCCTGTGGCAGCACTGAGGAAGGATTCAGTCATCACAGATGCTGAAAGGCAAAGGCAGTGTGCTTTTTTCAAACATCTCCAGTCATACATTATTTTTACCCATCACCCCATTTGAAAAAGAAACAAAGAAAAAAAAAGCCCCCCCGTTAGAATTAAATCCCCTCTGGAGATAATAGGTACTTGTAAAATCTTTCATTATTTTTATAGTCACATTTGCTCCCAGTGCCTGGCAGCATCCACCACAGGGCAGACACCCCTGTGTGTATTTGTGTGGTGCTTGCCGAGTGGTAAGAACAGTGCCTGCCAGCATCCACTAGAGGGCAGACACACCCGCGTGTATTTGTGTGGCACTTGCCAAGTGGTAATAACAGTGCCTGCCAGCATCCACTAGAGGGCAGGCACATCCGTTTGTATTTGTGTGGCACTTGCTGAGTGGTAATAACAGTGCCTGCCAGCACCCACTAGAGGGCAGACACACCCCTGTGTATTTGTGCGGCACATGCTGAGTTATAATAAGAACAGTGCCCGCCAGCATCCACTAGAGGGCAGAGACACTCGCGTGTATTTGTGCAGCGCTTGCTGAGTCGTAATAAGAACAGTGCCTGCCAGCATCCACTAGAGGGCAGAGGCAGAGACACCCGCGTGTATTTGTGCGGCGCTTGCCAAGTGGTAATAAGAAGAGTGCCTGCCAGCATTCACTGGAGGGGAGACACACCCACGTGTATTTGTGCAGCGCTTGCTGAGTGGTAATAAGAACAGTGCCTGCCAGCATCCACTAGAGGGCAGACACACCCGCGTGTATTTGTGCGTCGCTTGCTGAGTGGTAATAAGAACAGTGCCTGCCAGGAACCACTAGGGGGCAGAGACAACCCTGTCTATTTGTGCAGCACTTTCTGAGTGGTAATAAGAACAGTGCCTTCCAGCATCCACTAGAGGGCAGGCACACGCGTGTGTATTTGTGTGACACTTGCTGAGTGGTAATAAAAACAGACACCCTGCTCTCCTGGAGTCAACTTCCAGTGCCCAGGCCAGTGGCAGCAAGTAAGAAAACCTTGGTTTCCCTATCTGCATCAGCTACGCAGTGTTCGCACACAGGAGGCATCAGCCAGTTTTCTCAGTTAAAGAGACAGAAACAAAATGTGTCCTCACTACTTTTTGAATGTACCATGTTATCTAATGTTTTAACTTAATTGAATGAATAAACTCCTTATGCATCTGGACACATGCATGGAAAATTCACAAACACAAAAATAGAATATTTTGCAAAAAGAAAATTTCTTTGATATGTAAATTTCACTTTTTTTCTATCTTTTAGTGACTTTAAAGTAATAAAATTGAGAAGTCTGCGCCTGTAAAAGAATTTTTAAAGAGCATGGTATTTCTCCATTTTGAAAAATAATGGTAAAATATCTTCTACTATAGACAGAAGTTAATTGGCTGAGAGTAATAAACAAAAGATTAAGAAATGACTTTTATCCCCTGCTATTTTGTCAAGGGCTACAGTGAATTACACACCCTGGCTTGGGTTTGCACACTACATGCTTAAAGCCAGCAGTCATGCAGGCCATGCTCTCCCACACTTAGAAAAAAAGCCCATGAGAAAGAGCTCCATCAAGTTCACACAGAATGACCTCCAGCAAGACCTGGAAAATGCTCAGTTCCACAAAATACCTGTGTGCTGCCAGAGGAGACAATGTGACCACAGATGGCTCATGCTGCTCCCATGCTGCAGGGACCAGTGACTTGGGGGTCCTGCTCACTATCCTGTTGGGGAACTGCAGAGATTCACCCCAGCTGGGTGGACTCTGCTGTGTCTCCTGTCAAGAAGCTCCTCAGTTTACCTTGGTTTTTCCTTTTTAAAACTCTCTGGTGTTTTCCTCTTCAGTGGGGGCTGCATCTCACCTTAGAAGAAAAGATTTTCCAGCCGGGTGCGGTGGCTCACGCCTGGAATCCCAGCACTTTGGGAGGCCGAGGTGGGTGGATCATGAGGTCAGGGGATCGAGACCATCCTGGCTAACATGGTGAAACCCTGTCTCTACTAAAAAGATAAAAAATTAGCCTGGCGTGGTGGCGGGCACCTGCAGTCCCAGTTACTCGGAAAGCTGAGGCAGGATGTTGGCTCCCTACAAGCTCTATCTCCTGGGTTCATGCCATTCTTCTGCCTCAGCCTCCCAAGTACCTGGGACTACAGGTGCCTGCCACCACGTCCAGCTAATTTTTGTATTTTTAGTAGAGACGGGGCTTCACCGTGTTAGCCAGGATGGTCTCGATCTTCTGTCCTCTTGATCCGCCCACCTTGGCCTCCCAAAGTGCTAGGATTACTTTGAGATTGTGTACCTTAGAGCTGGTGGGGGCCCAGCCTCTTGATCCACCATGCCTGGCCCACATGTTTGTCTTCTTTTGAGAAGTGCCTCTTCATGTCCTTGGCCCACTTTTTAATGGGGTTGTTTTTCTCTTATAAATTTGTTTAAGTTCCTTATAGATGCTGTATTAGACCTTTGTCAGATGCATAGTTTGTAAATATTTTCTCCTATTCTGTAAGTTGCCTGTTTACTTTGTTGGTAGTTACTTTTGCTGTACAGAAGTTCTTTAGTTTAATTAGATCCCACTTGTCAATTTTTGCTTTCCTTGCGATTGCTTTTGGTGTCTTTGTCACGAAATCTTTGCCTGTTCTTATGTCCAGGATGGTATTGCCTAGGTTGTCTTCCAGGGTTTTTATATTTTTGGGTTTTCTACTTAAGTCTTTAATCCATCCTGAGTTGATTTTTGTGTATGGTGTAAGAAAGGGGTCCAGCCTCAATCTTCAGCACATGGCTAGCCAGTTATCCCAGCACCATTAATTGAATAGGGAGTCTTATCCCCCTTGCTTGTTTTTGTCAGAAAAGCTGTGTTTCTAAGGCTTTGCCCAACACACTTTTAACTTTTGACACATCTTTTCCCCAGTCAATAGGCTCCAGGAAATGGGACAGTATTCTTGGAAATAAAGAGCTGACCCGGCCAGGAGTGGTGGCTCATGCCTGTAATCCCAGCACTTCAGGAGGCTGAGGCGGGTGGATCACGAGGTCAGGAGACTGAGACCATCCTGTGAATGGTGAAACCCCATCTCTACTAAAAATACAAAAAATTAGCCGGGCATGGTGGCGGGCACCTGTAGTCCCAGCTACTCGGGAGGCTGAGGCGGTAGAATGGCATGAACCCAGGAGGCAGAGCTTGCAGTGAGCTGAGATTGCACCACTGCACTCCAGCCTGGGCCACAGGCGAGACTTCATCTAAAAAAAAAAAAAAAAAAAAGAGCTGACTCTGAGACAACGCAAGTGAATACAGCCAACCTACCGCATAATAAGTAAACAAAATGTGTATCTTTCATTCAATATCAAACAATGATAGACTGAGTATATAAGCATGTTACCATCACAGGTATGGAAGTGCCTAACTATGACTTAAATTGTAGAGCCTCAGATTTTAGATCTGGAAGAGCCATGGGTTTTAATCTGTACTGGGAGAGGCTCAAGGTCACTCTGGAGAAACACGCAGTTTGAGGAGGCTGGAGACTGAGGGGTCGGCTCCCATTCCCCAACTCCTTCAATGAGTCTGATCTGTTTTCTAAATCAGTTACTGGAAAATGATTCAAATACGTCAACCCAATTCCCTATTATTTGGTCAAAGCCATCAGCCCTCAGGCTTCTTGCCACTGCAGCTGTGGGCTCCCACTTTCCTCCTGCTCTCCTGCTCAGGTTGGGGCGGCCAAAGACCTTCTCTTGCTGGGGAGAGAGGTTAGGGAGGGACCATTTTTTGATTATTTGAGGGTGTGGTTCAGTTGTAAACAGTGTAAGTTTTAGAATTTGTGTTATTGTGATGGCGATGACCAACTGCAAAATATTTCCCATTTGCCTTGCAATAACAAGAGCATGTATTTTATGCAATTGAATTTTTTGGATCCTACTTATTTACTTTACTTTATTAAGAATATTGACATTTGAGCAGAGAAGAGTTCTAATTTTGCATCAGAGTCAAAAGTGAAAATGAAAGGAACTGACCCATGAAGAAACAGGTATGAGCTATTTACTTCACTCCTGCCCGTCCTGGTTGATGTTCAGCTCTGGCTCTGCATCCCACTTTCAAATGTGGTGGGTGTCTCACCTAGGAAAGGCCCTCCACACGCTGGCTCCCTCTGCTCACCTGACTGTAGTTACTTCTCTTAATCCCCCATTAACGCTGTTTTCTAAATTGGGTGTTTCCTGTAATAAAAAGATATTGTTGCACCACTTATTGAGGACTTTTTGGATGCCATGCTAAGCATTTCATAGTCACGAATTCATTGTACAAACTACCCTTTATAACACTCCTATGAATTTATATTCCCATATGAATTGGTCTGAGGAAGTGGCATGCTGGAGAGATTAAGTAATTAAATGACAGCATACAGTTAATTACTGAGAAGATTTGGGTTTGGACCTGGATCTGTGATTCAAACACTCATGTCTATAATCACAAGTGTTGCCATATCATTTGCATCAGGATTTAGAATCTCTGCTGGCAGGCCTGGGAAGGCACATTATAACCAATAAGAGGTAAATGCCACATTTAGTTCTGCACACAGTGCAGAACCACTGCACTGCCTCTCAGAGAATGCCAGGCGCTCCTGTGTTTGTCTCAGTGTCTCCAGCTTGAATTGCTTCACCCCTGGCTCTCGGCAATGCTGCTTCTCTCTCCTGCATGGATCACCTGTTCCTGGAATTCCTTTCTCCCATTTCTTAGGTTGCCATTTTACTGTAGCTTCCTGATCTAAGGTAAAGCTTTGATGCTGTGCATGTCCCAAAATGCCTGTGCACTATTCTCACACTGGGTTGACGGTTTAGTTGGGTTTAAAATACATTTATTTCTCTCAGAATGTGAAGGCCAAATTTCATTTTCTTATTATATCTAGAATTTCAGCGAAAAATTTCAGTGCCATTTTCGTTCTTGATTCTTTGCAGGTGATCTTTTTCTTTCACCTCTCTGGAAGCTTTTCAGATCTTTATCTCTGATGTTATCAAATTTCACAATAATGTGCTTTAGTGTAGAAGAACTTTGAAATTCATTTTGAGGGGAACTCAATAGATCTTTTAAATCTGAAAATTCATAAACTTTATTTCTGGAAAATGTTCTTGATTTTTGAGTTATAATTCACATACTACATTTTACTCATGTAAAGTGTTCAATTTAGCACTTTCTGGAAGTAGCACAGACTTCACCACTATTTAATTCTAACATATTTTCAGCACCCAAGAAAGAAACACTGCATTTTCCATTTTTTCCTCCTCCAACCTCTGGCAATCATTCCTTTTTGAGGCTGAGTAATATTCCATTGTGTAGAAATACTTCATGTTATTTATCCGCTCATCAGTTGGTGGATGTTTGGGTTGTTTCTACTTTTGGCTATTATGGATAATGCTGCTCTACAAGTTTTTGTGTGGACATATGTTTTTAATTCTCTTCAGTATGAAGATTTGAATAGAATTGATGGATCAAAGAGTAATTCTATGTCTCACTTTTTGAGGAACTGCCAGACTGTTTTCCAAAGCAGCTGTACCATTTAAATCCCATTGATTTCTTTTCTGACATTTTTATTCTTTCCGTCTGCTTTTATTTTTTTCTTTTTGTGAAATTCTATTTTAAACTCTGAAGATGAATCAAGAAAATCAACGCAGCTTCTTCAACAAATAAATTACAAGAAAATGATATACAAGAGATACAGGGGAAATGTATAAATTATATAGACTTAAAAACACATCAGCTAATCACAATGTATGAATTTTATTTGGGAATGTAGACGGAACAGAATCGCCCATGTGTTTCTGGTTGTTCTGAAGGGTTATAGATATACAGGGGTTTGTTATATTCATTGTTTATTTACATATATGTTTAAAATTCTCCATATAAGGGTTTTAAAAATTCCATTGGAAGCCTTATGTTTTAAAATGTACTCAGAATTTGTTTTAATCAGGGATGTTAAGATCTGCAGACATGAAAGTGACTGTCCCATGGAAATATGTTCATACTCACAGATCCCTAGAAATAGGAGGCACAGGGATGCCCCAGGCAGAGGCAGAAGGAGAGAGGGGAAGGCATGAGCAGGAGACTCTGCTGTGGTCTCTGTGGGACAGCAAGGGCAGGCAGGGCAGGCAGGCTTAGGCTGCCCAGCGTTAATAGCTTCAGCAGGCTCTGGGGCATAGGGACCATTTCTAGTTGTCTAGTACCTCACCCTGGGGTGATTAAGGAAGGGCGGTATTGTCTCCTACAGTATCAGAGCCAGATAAAGTAGGTGGTTAGGAGTATGGGTTCTCAATTGGTAGTTTAATTGTCTGGCCCTGGGAAAGGCAATCTTTTCCCAGTAAACACCAGATGCTATAGCATCAAGAAAACAGAAAACGAGAAAATATAATGAATGCATTCTGTGTGCACAGATGGAGTCTTCCTTTGCTTTCCCAAAGGAAGAGTCCACAGGATCCTGGCACTCTTGGACCTGAGGAAACCCTGAAAACGTTGGTATCTGCAGATCCTCTCCAAAAAGAGGTCACCAATCTCCTAAGACTGCAAGCCTGACCCTGGCATTCTGGGAGCCAAGAGGGAGAAAGAGTCTGCAGATCTCCCTGCTCAGTAAATTGGCTTTCACTAAATACTGTCTTTGCATAAGCAGCATTATCCAGTGTCCTGGAGCCTTAGAAAAGTTATGTTTCAATGTCTGAAGAAAATAAGTTGTTTCTTTTTCCGATGTCAGGGAGGAGCATTTGACTGCCAGCGTGGACTGAGGGATCTTGGGATCACAGTCTTCCCAATGTGCTTTGAACCGACCCTCTGTGTCTGCCTCACCATCTCCTCTGCTTACCTAGACACTTGGGAACCCTAACACAAGCCCTTCTAGGAGTCTGTGGTGTGGCTCAGCTGCCTCTGTAGGCATCTCTTGGGGTTAAACATTTTCCACTCTGCTAAGTCAGTGCCATCTATTCTTCTGCTTCATCTTCAGAAGACCCTGAGCCCTTCTTCACCCTCCTTGCCCCACCCTCCACACCAAGTCTGTGGTGGCCTTGAGGCAATAGGGCTGCTGCAACAAAAGCCAAAATTTACAAATAGGATCTAACTAAACTAAAGAGCTTCTGCACAGCAAAAGAAACTCTCATCAGAGTGAACAGGCAACCTACAGAATGGGAGAAAATGTTTGCAATCTATCCATCTGACAAAGGGCTAATATCCAGAACCTACAACGAACTTAAACAAATTTACAAGGAAAAAAAAAAACCATCAAGAAGGGGGTGAAGGATATGAACAGACACTTCTCAAAAGAAGGCATTTATGTGGCCAGCAAACATATGAACAAAAGCTCATCATTACTGGTCATTAGAGAAATGCAAATCAAAACCACAGTGAGATACCAACTCATGCCAGTTAGAATGGTGATCATTAAAAAGTCAGGAAACAACAGATGCTGGAGAGGATGTGGAGAAATAGGAATGCTTTTACACTGTTGGTGAGAGTGTAAATTAGTTCAACTATTGTGGAAGACAGTGTGGCAATTCCTCAAGGATCTGGAACCAGAAATACCATTTGACCCAGCAATCCCATTACTGGGTATATACCCAAAGGATTATAAATCATTCTACTATAAAGATACATGCACACGTATGTTTACTGCAGCACTATTCACAATAGTAAAGACTGGGAACCAACCCAAATGCCCATCAATGATAGACTGAATAAAGAAAATGTGGCACATATACACCATGGAATACTATGCAGCCATAAAAAAGGATGAGTTCATGTCTTTTGCAGGGACATGGATAAGCTGGAAACCATCATTCTTGGCAAACTAACACAGGAACAGAAAAGCAAACACCACATGTTCTCACTCATGAGTGGGAGTTGAACAATGAGAGCACATGGACACAGGGAGGGGAACATCACACACGGGGGCCTGTTGCAGGGTCGGGGCCTAGGGGAGGGATGGCATTAGGAGAAATACCTAACATAGATGACGGGTTGACAGGTGCAGCAAACCACCATGGCACGTGTATACCTGTGTAACAAACCTGCACGTTCTGCTCATGTATCCCAGAATTTAAAGTATATAAAAAAAATAAAAGTCACAGGATGTTTGTGATAGGTCTATTACACTGATGTTGACATCACACATGGTTGACTATGTGGAGACTCCAAGTGAAATCTCTTGCAGTTCTCAGTGCCAGGAAAATATGTATTTCTGGATAAAAACTCAAAAATTTTAGAAGAACATCCAAGTTTCATAGTCTAGAGCTCTAACACTGGAATCTTTTCCAAATTTAAGGATTAATGATTTACCTAAATCTAAAAATAGTAGGTTGCAGATGTATTTAAACAGTGTGCTTAGGTAGTATGTTTATATATTAATATTAAAATCATCTTCTAAAGTTTATTAATCTAATATAACCTTTATTGTTTCATGTAGACATATCTTTCTGATTCCCAGGATAATTTAAACAATTAATTCAAAGCAACTATTAACTTAGATCTAGACTGGGATATCTATTCATGCATTTGAAGCTTTAGATATGTATTTCAAGTCAGAAATGTGTGCTGGTCATGGAAAGTTGTGACTTAGAGCCTCAGGTAAGCTTTTTTCATGTGAACATGCTGCTTCCAATTGTTGTTATGCCCAGAGCAGGCAATTAATAAATACCCTTGGAACTGAATGAGTGATTAACTGCAAATATCACAATACATCTTCTTAGTGGGCATGATAATTAGACATATTTAGTACTTGCTGTGACCTAAGAAAGGAATTCTTTTCATTAAATGTTTAATATCTCACCCTGTTCATACAGCTGGAAATACTGATTCAGTTTGATGTGAATTCAGTCTTATAATAAAAGACCCATCATTATAAATAAAAGACCCATGCACTTATGCTTCCTATAGTATTGGAACTTCCAACTTGCAGGCAAAATAGATATGGTTCATATTCTAAAAAAACCACAAGAAATCTCTCTTTATTCATAATAAACACATAATTAGGTATTCTATTAAACTGAACAATAGAAATCACTGGGCATGACTGCATAAACTATATCACGAATTGTCGGAGTGTATGGAAAGGTCAGTGGGCCATTTCGCTCCACGCTGTGCCAGGGGTCAAACAGGAGGGCTGTCAATGACTCACTGCCTGGGTCACCCAGGGCATGTGGTGATACCCCTAACGTCAAGCTTAACCCAAATCCGTAATCCATAAATCTAACCCTTAATCCCACACTGGCCAAATCACAACCCCAACCCCAACTCCAAGCCTAGAGTCAGCCATAACCTTAACCTCTAACAATAACCACTAACTCTTAAACCTAACCCCTAACCAAAACCATTCCCCATTGTTAACTTTAACCCTATACCCCACCCCTAACCCTAACCCTAACCTCAACCCCAACCCAAACCCTAAACCCTAACCCCAATTCTAACCCCAACTCCAACCGTAACCCTAATCCTTACCCCTAACCCTAACTTCAGCCTAACCCCAACCTCAACCCTAGCCCTAGCCCTAGCCCTAACCCGAACCCAAACCCGAACCCTAACCTAACCCGAACCCTAACCTAACCCTAACCCTAACCCTAACCCTAACCCTTCTGCGTGGAAGTGAACGCGATCCACACACCTGCGTGTGTGAGACTATCACGGCAACCGCGACACCCACGGGCACGGCCTCCTTCACGGAGAGAGGGCCCGGAAAGCTCAAGACTCTCAGGGAGGTTCAATCCCACACTCCACTCCACCCTTCCGGGCTGGCTTCTCCTTGCTGAAGAGGCGTGCGAGGCCCAAGAGCGGCTTCCAGTCCCCGCAGAATTCCTGGAGAGGCCGAGAGAGCCAGCCCCCGAAGACCGCCCCCCTCCCCCCTCCGGGGCTTCTCCGGCCCCACCCATACCCAGGCCACAGAGCCCTGGGCCCTGTGGGTCCCGGCTTCCGAGGGCGGGCTGACCCAGGGGTCCTCCCGCATTCCTGAAGGGGTGGAGCTTGGGGGCCTTTATAAGGGCCGCTGGCCGGCTGGGCCGGCCTCCTGGCTAGACCTGCGCGCGGTGTACAGGCCGACTGAGGGGCACGGGAGCCCGCCGGCCTCTCTCTGCCCGTGTCTGTCCGCGAAGTTCCGGCCAGGTCTCCCCGCGATGGCTCTCCCGACACCTGCCGACGGCGCCCTCCCGGAGGAAGCCCAAGGACGAGGACGACGAAGGAGACTCGTTTGGACTCCGAGCCAGAGGGAGGCCCTGCGAGCCTGCTTTGAGCGGAACCCGTACCCGGGCATCGCCACCAGGGAAGAGCTGGCCCAGGCCATCGGCATTCCGGAGCCCAGGGTCCAGATTTGGTTTCAGAACGAGAGATCATGCCAGCTGAGGCAGCACCGGCGGGAATCTCGGCCCTGGCCCGGGAAATGCGGCCCGCAAGAAGGCAGGCGAAAGCGGACCGCCGTCACCCGGTCCCAGACCGCTCTGCTCCTGAGAGCCTTCCGGCAGGATCGCTTTCCAGGCATCGCCACCAGGGAAGAACTGGCCAGAGAGACGGGCCTCCCGGAGTCCCGGATTCAGATTTGGTTTCAGAACCGGAGGGCCAGGCACCCAGGCCAGGGTGGCAGGGCATCGGCGCACGCAGGCGGCCCGGGCGACGCGGCCCCCGGCGGGTGTCCCCCCGCTCCGTCGTCGGTCGCCTTCACCCACACCGGGGCGTGGGGAACGGGGCTTCCCGCACCCCACATGCCCTGCGCGCCCGGGGCTCTCCCACAGGGGGCTTTCGTGAGCCAGGGAGCAGGGGCCGTCGCCCCGCTCCAGCCCAGCCAGGCTGCGCAGGCAGCAGGGATCTCCCAACCCTGGCCCCAGCCCCACCACGGACTCCCCTGGGACGTGGGAGGCGTAAGCACACCCTGGCCCGGCGGCTCAGCTCGAGCGGGCCCAGGCTGTCCCACCGAGCAAGGGCCCGGCAGGCTGTGGCGCTGCGGGCCCTGGTCCCCCGGGCTTTGGCTCGGGCGCGGAGGCCACCCCCGGGGAGTCTGAGGGTGGGAGAGCGCCCCTTCCGGAGGAGCCAGCGCGGCGTAGGCAAAATCCCAATCCCCGCGTGCCGGGGCAGGTTGGGGGATCCCTGCTGCCTGCGCAGCCTGGCTGGGCTGGAGCGGGGCGACGGCCCCTGCTCCCTGGCTCACGAAAGCCCCCTGTGGGAGAGCCCCGGGCGCGCAGGGCATGTGGGGTGCGCGAAGCCCCGTTCCCCACGCCCCGGTGTGGGTGAAGGCCACCGGCGAGGGAGCGGGGGGATATCCCCCCGGGGCCGCGTTGCACAGGCCGCCTGCGTGCGCCGATGCCCTGCCACCCTGGCCTGGGTGCCTGGCCCTCCGGTTCTGAAACCAAATCTGAATGCGGGACTCCGGGAGGCCCGTCTCTCTGGCCAGTTCTTCCCGGGTGGCGATGCCTGGAAAGCGATCCTGCTGGAAGGCTCGCAGGAGCAGGGCGGTCTGGGACCGGGTGACGGCGGTCCACTTTCGCCTGCCTTCTTGCGGGCCGCGTTTCCCGGGCCAGGGCCGAGATTCCCGCCGGTGCTGCCTCAGCTGGCATGATCTCTCGTTCTGAAACCAAATCTGGACCCTGGGCTCCGGAATGCCGATGGCCTGGGCCAGCTCTTCCCTGGTGGCGATGCCCGGGTACGGGTTCCGCTCAAAGCAGGCTCGCAGGGCCTCCCTCTGGCTCGGGGTCCAAACGAGTCTCCTTCGCCGTCCTCGTCCTCGGGCTTCCTCCGGGAGGGCGCCGTCGGCAGGTGTCGGGAGAGCCATCGCGGGGAGACCTGGCCAGAACTTCGCGGACAGACACGGGCAGAGAGAGGCCGGCGGGCTCCCGTGCCCCTCAGTCGGCCTGTACACCGCGCGCAGGTCTAGCCAGGAGGCCGGCCCAGCCGGCCAGCGGCCCTTATAAAGGCCCCCAAGCTCCACCCCTTCAGGAATGCGGGAGGACCCCTGGGTCAGCCCGCCCTCGGAAGCCGGGACCCACAGGGCCCAGGGCTCTGTGGCCTGGGTATGGGTGGGGCCGGAGAAGCCCCGGAGGGGGGAGGGGGGCGGTCTTCGGGGGCTGGCTCTCTCGGCCTCTCCAGGAATTCTGCGGGGACTGGAAGCCGCTCTTGGGCCTCGCACGCCTCTTCAGCAAGGAGAAGCCAGCCCGGAAGGGTGGAGTGGAGTGTGGGATTGAACCTCCCTGAGAGTCTTGAGCTTTCCGGGCCCTCTCTCCGTGAAGGAGGCCGTGCCCGTGGGTGTCGCGGTTGCCGTGATAGTCTCACACACGCGGGTGTGTGGATCGCGTTCACTTCCACGCAGAACACCAGAGCGAAACCCAAGAGCAAAGCCGCATCCCGGGCCTCATGGCCTGAGGATGGATTCCTGCATCCTGCAACATGGGGGGAGTCTCCACTGTGGCTGCTCTGGAAACTGGCAAGGAGAGCGACGACACCGAGCTGGCCTTCCTTGCTTCCCTGGAAGTTTCTGGGTCCCCGCAGAGCTCGGGAATCAAACAGTCAACATTGTCACGTTTATTTGCTTCCAGTTCCTGGACATTTTCTTAATTTCCTTTCAAATATATTAGGCATTCTGTGAATTCCTGTAACTTCTTGGTGATTTTAATTGTCTGCATTAAATGTTTAAAGTAAATTATTTTTCTGAAAAGCAGAAATATCCATAGTTGCATATATGATTGAAATATTTTACACAGATTTTCTATGGCATCTATCACCACCTCACGCGAAATTCCAAGTTTTTTCATTTGAAACACCCTTCCCATCAATAGATCATATTGTAATAATTTGTTGTACATGATTACTTGTATACCATTAGAAAATTAATTATATATTATGTACATATTTTTGAAATACTGCAATGCAATAAATATGATCAGAAGTATTGTTTTCTCTAACATAAACCTAATATGAGTAAAATTATTTACCTGAATTCAGATCTTTTGGCTTCAATTGCCATTCTGTCTCATTAGCACTTCCCCAATCCATAAAAGATATCAGTTGTATTTTTTAATTCATTATTTATTGAAATGGGTTATTTTACGTTATAATGTTTTTATGGCAATTTAGGACATTTTCAATAAATATAATGATCTTGAGGCCCTGGCTAAGTATTCCTTTTGTATTAGAAATCAGATTTTCCTGGCACAACTTCATTGCTTGCAATGGCATTTATAAAAAGTATGAATGCCAGCACACATTGTATTTCGATACTGTACTCAGTTGTTCATGCATAAACATTTAATTAGCTATGAAACCAAGTACAAATGCTGAATGTATAGGACATATCAACAAAGTCAGATTCGTCACAGTAGAAAACAATAAAAGACTAATTTTCTATGACATGTCACCTGTTCATTAGTTCTTTAATATGATTTAGGCTATTACAGGAAAATGTATGCATCACTATCCATGTTTTCTCAACTTTTTTAAATCTAGGTCCTGAAGGGCATAAAAATAATGTGTACTATCAAATTTATTTTTATAGACTTTTTTTTTTTTTTTTTTTTGAGGCGGAGTCTCGCTCTGTCGCCCAGGCTGGAGTGCAGTGGCATGATCTCTGCTCATTGCAAGCTCCACCTGCCGGGATCACGCTATTCTCCTTCCTCAGCCTCCTGAGTAGCTGGGACTACAGGCGCCTGCCACTATGCCCAGCTAATTTTTTGTATTTTTAGTAGAGACGGGATTTCACCGTGTTAGCCAGGGTGGTCTCGATCTCTTGACCTCGTGATCCGCCCGCCTTGGCCTCCCAAAGTGCTGGGATTACAGGCGTGAGCCACCGCACCCGGCTTTTATAGACTTTCAACGTTTCTTTTGCTGTATTTTCTGTGCATCTTGGTATGAATATATGGAGACAAGGACAAATGTACATTTAAGTGGCTATATGAATTTTGCTTATATGGCTAATTGCTTATATAGATGTTGTAAATGACAAGATAAAATAGTAAAGTTTGATAAACTTATCTGTGCCCTATTTAGTTCACTTACTGTATAACTTAATTCAGTCACTAATAATTAGTTTAAAAAGTGTTTTTTAAAAGCTGCAAACCACTCTTTATTACACATTTCTGAATCAGGAAGGGGTAAATTGTGACACAGTTTTCTTGTGCCACTGACTTTTTTGGGGAGAAACGTTCTGCAATAAAATAAGTTTCCAAACTCCATTTTTAAAAAAACTTGAGTTTTCTTCTATGATTAACCTTCACTCTCAGTCCCTTTTACCCAAGGAGTGGTTCCTAGGTCATCTTTTGGAAGTTTAGTTTCTGGAAAGTTTTCAGCAAACCTCTCCTGTGCTTTTCCCATTTGTTGTTCCTGTTCTTGTTTTGGAGAAGGTGAGTCTCTTTAATTCAGGGTGGTTTGTGTGTCTCCAATCTGCATGTGTTTGCCGAAGCTGAAGCTGTATCGGAGTTTTTATTCTCCCACCATCGTTCCCTAGGCCTTCTCCTGTTTTCAACACATCTTTTTCAACGTCTTCTGATTTTTGTCGCTACCAGTAATTTCAGAATGAACAGATGCAGGAGCATCATCTCTTTGGAAATTTCCTTCACTTCCAATCTGCTCCTATGTTTTCCAGCTCTATCTTTATATTTTAATTCTCCAATATCTTATTTTTATAGTCTGTATTCTGTAACCCATATTTTACTCATATATTTTAAAAATCCTTTTCTTCTTTCCAACTCAATTCCTTCTTAGTTAATGTTGGACCAACAAATGATTCATCTTTCTCATCAAGGAAAAGGTGAGCTCTAACCTGCCCTGGTTCACATCTGACACAGCTATCACTGCCAGGGTGCATGTCATAAGATAAGGAGTTTTGATATCCTGATCTTGCTGATTTGACAGTTCAGTCACTCACTTTATTTGGAAGACTAACATCATTAGAGTAGGTCTGACAATAATAATCTGAGATTGACCAAGGAGCAGGGTTCTCTGTGAGTACTTCTACATCAGACTTTCATTACCTCCATTTCTCCCACAGCGGAGTGTGTTACTGAGTTCTTCCAGCTGCGTGCGTAGCTCCTGGCGGTGGCTCGTGCAGCTCTGAGCAGCCGTCCTGTGAGAGGCCAGCTTCTCCCGTTCCCGCACCTGCCGCCGGCAGCTCCGCGTTCGCGTTCCAGCTTCTCCGCCTGCCGCCTCTGTTGGGCCCGCTCGGGCTCGGGGAAGAGGAGGGGCGACCACAGCGAAGGCGACGGCGGCGAGGACGGCCCGAGACCGTGAGGTCGGGCGCGAGGCGGCTGCGGCCGCGGAGGGGCTGCGCGGGGCAGAAGCGGAGGCCGGCGGAGCCAGAGCCACAAGGGCGAGCGGGCAGCCACAGGCAGCCTCCCGGGGCCAGGAGGCCCCGAAGCACGGAGCCTAACGGGGCTGCGGCAACGAGCAAGGGGACGGCGATGGCCCTGGCCGATCTGCGCGACCTGGAATCCCGGGAACGATGGTTCCTTCCCCAGCCACGGGGACCACGGGAGGAGCCTCGAAGTCCAGGGACCAGAAGCGCTCCGGCCGTTCCCGAGTGGAGCTGGAAACTATGGCCAAGAGTGTTTTATATCGAGTTTCCATGTGGCTAGCTATGACCTGCTGGTTACTCGTATTTTTTTCTCCATTTGTTGAGCTATTATTGACAAATTGAAAAGTGAATTTTTTACGGTGTACAACAGTGTTTTGAGATGTGTATACGTCTTTAAATTATCTCAGTTAAGCTAGTTAACATATCTATCCCCTCACATAGTTAATACATTTCTGTGCGTGTGATGAGAGCACCTGAGATCTACTTTTGTAACAAATTTCAAGTACACAGTATTATTAACTATAGTCACCAATCTGTACATGAGGTCCCCAGCAGTTACTCACCTTATAACTGACGGTGTGCTCCCTTCCATGGTTATCTCCCCACTTTCCCCACTTCCTAGCTCATGGGAACCACCATTCTACTCTGTTTCCATGGCTTTTCTTTTTTTACTTTTTTAGATTTTACATACAAACGAGATCATGCAGTAGTCCTTCTGAATTCAGCTTATTTCACTTAGCATAATGTCTTCAAGATTTATCAGTATTGTAAATGAAAGAATTTCATTTTTTATTAAAGCTGAAATTATATATCTCTCAGTTAATCTATTTATCTGTATCAGAGGAGTGCAGATACCCTTGACGATACTGATTTTATGTCCTTTGGCTACATACTCCCAATTGGGATTATGGTAGTTCTAGCTTAAAAACGTAAGGAACCTCCATACTGTTTTTCGTAATAGCTGCACCATTTGACATCCTCAGCAACAGTGTACACAAGTATCCTCTTTTTTCTGCACCCTAACTCCTTTTATCTTTTGACTTTTTGATAATAGGTATCCAAACACCACGGTAAGGTGATACCTCATTGTGATTTTGATTTTAATTACTCTGATCATTAGTGATGTTGAGCATTTTTTTATATACCTGTTGGCCATTTGTATATCTTTGGAAAAATTGCTATGTATATATTTTGCCCAATTATTAATCAGGAAATTGTTTTTAATTCTGCTGTGGGTTCTTCTTTTTAATTAATTAGTATGATATATATTTTGGATAGTAACATATTATCCTACATATGGTTTACAAATATTTTCTTCCATTCCATATAATGCCTTTATATTTTGTTGATTGTTTCCTTTATTGTGCAGCAACTTTTTACTTTGACATAGTTCCACTTGTTCATGTTTGCATTTGTTGACTGTGTTCTTGGGGTGTCAAATCCAAAGCATTATTGCCATGACCAGTGTCAAGGAGGTTTTTCCCCATGTTTTTTTAGAGGATTCATGATTTCAATTCTTATGTTTGAGTCTTTATTTCATTTCAAATTCATTTTGTGATGGTATGAGAGAAAGTTTTACTTTTTGTCTGTGCATATCTAGTTTTTCCTACACCACTCCTTGGTGTGTTTATCCTTTCTCCATGTGGGATTGGTTGACTGTATATCTTTTAGTTTATTTCTGCACCCTCTATTCTGTTCTAGTGGTTTTTATGTAGGTACTATACTACTTTGATGACTATAGCTTTGTTATATAGTTTGAAATCAGGAAGTGTGAGGCTTCCAGCCGTTTTGTTCTCAGTAGTTGGCTATTTGAGGTCTTTTGTGGTTCCATACTAATTTTAAAATTGTTGTTCTGCATTTTTAGTAAAATGGCATTAACATTTGGATAGAAATTTAACTGGATCATTTTGTGTAGTATGGATATTTTAACAATATTAATTTTTAGAATCCATGAACATGGGATATATTTTCCATTTTGTATTCTTCACTTTCTTTCCTCAACATTTTATAGTTTTCAGTATGCAGATCTTTCATATTCTTCGTTAAACTCATTCCTAAGTATTCCATTCTATTTGATAATATTGTAAATGGAATTATCTTTATTCTTTTTTCAGATATTTTGCTGTTACTGTAAAAAAAATGCAACTGATGTTCATATGTTAATATTGTATCCTGGAAATTTACTGAATTCGTAGGTTAGTTATAATATATATATTTTTTTTTTCTGGTAAAATGGTGGGTATTCCGAACTCTGGTTAAACTTTAAACTGACAGTTGCTATTATCGTTTCAAAATTATTTAAAATATGACCAGATGGATTCCTGCTTTCCTGAATTCAATGGAATTCAAATCTTCCCATTTAAAATAATCTTGTGTGGCTGACCCGGGGATTGGGAACACCCCGTGAGAGCTGGGAGATTTGGTGGGGGTGGGAGGGAGAAGCGGTCAGAGAGGGGGCTGAGCTAGGGAAGCAGAGAGGGGCTCCGGGGACAGCAGGGAGGAGAGGGGGTCGTGTTGGAGACCCAGTGGGGAGACAGATGGGCCAGTAAAGGAGGAAGGGTGAGAGTGGGCAACAGGACGGTTTCCCGGCACTGCAGGAACTTTGCTGAAACTGCGGGCCCCAGGGAACAGTGCGGGAAGGGCAGAGGGAGTGGAGAGGACCTGGCAGACCCCAAGGACAGTGTGGAGAAAGGGAAGTTTCCCGGTTCCTTCGCCTCTGCCCAGCGTTCCTCGGGCATGGCGCCCCCAGGGGCAGGGCAGGGGAGGAGGTGGCTCCCGGCGGCTGGGAGAACTAAGGGTCGCACACGCACTTCGCAGGGCCGGGGTGACAGGGGGAGCCTGAGACGGCTGCGGACCTCCCTGGCCCCGTGGGTGGGCGCGGGGGCGCCGGCAGGGCCTGCAGGGGGCCCTGGAGGAATCTGCAAGCACCCGCCCGTGCGGCAGGCCTTCCGGGAGACTAGTGTGGACACGCCCTTCCCAGCTGGGACATGTGTGAGGCTGGAATTTAAACTCCGGCAGACAGAGAAGCGGCCGGAGGCAGGACTGGAAGAAACCCAAGTGCAAAGTCCAGCCCAAGGGCAGGAAGCAGAAATGCCTGACCTGCGTCAAACTGCGCTGTGAGGATAAGGTTCTGGGCAGGATGGTTCACTGCCCTGCAGAGACGCAGACTCGGCGGGAGCCTGAGGAGCAGCACGAGGCCAGGTGCAGCAGGTCGGAGCGGGCGCTGAGGACCCCACGACTGCTGCTTCCGGCGCAGTTCGCCTCCTCCAAGGCCCGGCCCCCAGCGGAGCGCAGCACGGAATCGCATGGCGCCCCCTGGAGCACTGGCGGGGTTACCAGTGGAAGAGCGCACCTCCCAGGGGGAGGACCCCAGTATATCCCTGGATAATAAAACTGTTCACTCCCCGACAAAAATAATAATTTTGTCTGGTCTTTGAAAATGTGTATCCTCTGTCTACTGGTCAAAATGCTGCCCATTTATCTATATGGGTAATTAAACTTTTTCATGAAGTTATTTAACATTCTTTTTTATTATGAAACAAAACAGTAAATTTGTTAATGGTTTTAATATCATCTAATATAATTGAAAATATGTCAATTTGTCGTTGCCAATGAATCTTTGTGTTATTTATTTTACTCTGTTAGATATTGTGTCCGTAAATGTCTAAGTGGCTTAGAATCTAGCCTAACATATTGTATGTGCTAAGTACTAATTCATCAAATTATCTTTCTATACCATTCTTAAAATACTATTTTTTATTTTTATTAAAAATTTTTTTTGCCTAATCTAATTATCTATGAACATTATGAGGTCTATTCAGTTTGCCCTCTTGATAAAAGCCGGCAAAGTTTATTTATTTATTTTTTTTGAGACGGAGTCTCCTTCTGTTCCCCAGGCTACAGTGCAGTGACAAAATCTCGGCTCACCAAGATCTCCGCTTCCAGGGTTCAAGTGATTCTCCTGCCTCAGCCTCCCGAGTAGCTGGGACTACAGGCGGAACTACAGGCCTGCTCCACCATGCCCAGCTAATTTTTGTATTTTCAGTAGAGACAGGGTTTCACTATATTGGCCAGGCTGGTCTTGAAGTCCTGACCACGTGATCCGCCCGCCTCAGGCTCCCAAAGTGCTGGGATTATAGGCTTGAGTCACAGAGCCAGGCCTTTTTTTTATCTCTTTATTAATACGTTAGAGAGTATTAATGCAGTTCCCTCACAGAAGCATGTTGCATAGTGATGAAGTATGGGCTTCTGGTGTGACAATCATCTGAATGCTGTTTATTGTCCCTATTATTTTCTCATTCTTAAACCCTGTGCCAACCTCCCATCTTTCTGAGTCTCCAGTATCTATTTTTCCAGTCTCTATATCCAAGTGTATGGGTAACTGAGTTCCCACTTACAAGTGAGAAAATGCAGAATTTGATTTTCTGTTTCTGAGTTTTTTCACTTACAATAATGACCTCCAGTTTTATGCATGTTGTTGCAAAATACATGATTTTATTCTTCATGGCTGAGTAGCATTCCATGGTATAAATGTATAGCACATTTTCCTTATTTGATTATTGATTGGTAAATTTAAATTGATTTCATATATTGGCAATTGTGAATAGTGCTGCAATAAACATGTGAGCGTGAGTATTTTCTTTATGCAATAAATTATTTTCCTTTGGGTAGATACCAAGTAGTGGGAGTGCTGAATCAAATGGAAGCTCTATTTTGGTCTTTTTTGAAATCTCCATACTGTTTTCCATAGAGGTTGTAGAAAGTTACATTTCCACAAACAATGTATAAGTGTTTTCTTTTCTCTGTATCCTTGCTGATAGCTCATTTTTCTGCTTTTTAGTAATAGCCATTCTGCATGGTGTAAGTTGGTATCTCATTGTGGTTTTTAATTGGCATTTCTCTGATCATTGGCAATGCTGAGCATCTTTTACATGCTTGTTGACCATCATTGTCTTTTTTTTAAAAAAAATGTTCATACTCTTTACTTGCTCTTTAATGGTTACTTGTTTTATTTTTGTTGAGCTGTTTGAGTTCCTCGTATATTCTGGAGATTAGATCTTTGTTACATGCAAAACTTGTAAACATTTATCTCATCCCATAGGTTTTCTGTTCACTGTGTTAATTAGAAAGCTCATTTTCAGGAGCTTTTTAGTTTCATTGAGTTCCTTTTGTCTATTTTTGTTATTGTTACATCTGCTTTGAGATCTTAGTCATAAATTCTTTGTCCAAGTCAATATTCACAAGAGTTTATTCGAGAGTTTCTTCTAGCATTTTAATGGTTTTAGGTCTTACATTTTAGTCTTTTAATCCATATTGAGTTGATTTTTGTATATGGTGGGACATAGGGATGCCATTCCATACTTCTGCATATGGCAATATAATTTTTCCAGCACACTTTGTTGAATAGGATGTCACTTCTCCAGTGAATGTTTTTGTTGACTTTGTAAAAGATCAGTTGTTTGTAGGTATGTGGCTTTATTTCTAGGTTCTCTATTCTGTAACATTGATGTATGTGTCATTTTATATCAGTACCGTGCTGCTCTGGTTACTAAAGCCTTCTAGTATAATTTTAAGTCAGATAACGTAATATCTCCAGCTTTATTCTCCTTGCTTAGATTTGCTTTGGCTATTCAGGCTCTTTTTGTGGTTCCATGTGAATTTTAGAATTTTTTTCTCTAATTTTATAAAAAATAACATTGGCATTTTGGTAGGAATTGCATTTAATATGTAGATTGCTTTGGGCAGTAGAGTCATTTTAATGATCACAATTATTCCAATCCATGAGCATGGGATGTTTTTCTCATTTGTGTCAGGTACAATTTCTTTCATCAGTGTTTTGTAGTTTTCCTTGTAGGGACCTTTCATCTCTTTGACTAATTGTATTTCTAAGCATTTTACCTTTTTACCTTTTTTGTAGCTATTGTAAAAGGAAGAGACTTTTTAATTCAGTTCTCAGCTTGATCATCATTAGTGTATAAAAATGCTACTAATTTTTGTGCATTGATTTTTGCATCCTGAAACATTACATTTATTTATCAAAGTAAGAGTTTTTTTGGTGGTTTTTAGGTTTTTTGTATATTATGGTATTATGTAAGCATCAAAGAGGGACAATTTGACTTTCTCATTACAACCACGTAGATGCTCCCACCAAGACCAACAGACAGAGTCTCTGGGGAGGGCACAGGTGATAGTATTTCTTTAAGCTGGCCATGTCATTATGGCTGGAAGCCTGGGCTGACAGCCACTTAGCTAAGCATTGCCTCTCAAGTTTTTAAGTTCCTTCCTTCCTTCCTTTCTTTTCTCTTTCTTTCTTTCGACAGTTTTCACTCATTGTCCAGGCAGGAGTGCCATGGCGCCATCTTGGCTCACTGCAACCTCCGTCTCCCAGGTTTGAGCGATTCTCCAGTCTCAGCCACCTGAGTAGCTAGGATTACAGGCACCAGTCACCACACCTGGCTAATTTTTGTATGTTTTAGTGGAGACATGGTTTGGCCATGTTGCCCAGGCTAGTCTTGAACTCCTGACCTCAGGTGATCTGCCCACTTCAGCCTCCCAAAGTGTTAGGATTACAGGAGTGAGCCACCACGCTTGGCTGCCTCTCAAGTTTCAATGTGTCTATGAATTATTTCCGATTCCAGGCCTCTCTCTTAGTGATGTGATTCTGCCCAGCTGCCTCTCAAGTTTCAACGTGCATATGAATCATTTCCCATTCCAGGCCTCTCTTTTAGTAACGTGATTCTTCAGGTTTGGAAGGGGTCCATGAATTGGCTTCTTTAAAAAGTCTCCTCTTAATGCTGATGTTTCTTCCACTACATCCAATATAGTAGCACTCAGCTAGAGAAAGTAGGCACAGCACAGAGCTCCTGACACCCAACACTCTTACCACAACACAAATACTTTTGGCCCAAAGTGGAAACCACCAATCACCATTTCCAAACATGTCATTTTCTGCTGGCTCTTTACAGTTTAGAAAGCCTAGAGAAGGCGTCAATGTTTGAGTAAGTCTGCATTTGGAAAACACATACACCTGAGTTAATACAATGTTTATTGAGCACATACCATGTGTTCAGAAGTCTGTCACTGAGCACTGTTCAGGAAACATTGCATGATGTGAGTTAATCCTCAGCACCCTGGGAGTTAGGCGCTAAGTTTTCTGTAATTTTCAGGATTTAAATGAAGGGCCTAGCATTTCTATTTTTTCTTCCATTTTAAAAATTATTTACCTGAAAAATAAAATGTGCAGAATAAAAGCTATATCGACAGATGAGAGGGATAGAGAAAAAAGAGTGAACTGTTCAGAGAGATGTTTTATATTTATATTTACTTTCTTGTGCCTTGTGGAGCAGCCACTGGATTTGCAGGAATGGAAAACAAGTTGCTAGGTGGGATGTCTCTAGAAGGTTTCCTTATGTTGGGTAGGCTGTCCTCGAACTCCTGACCTAAGGTGATCCACCCGCCTTGGCCTCGCAAAGTGCTGGGATTACAGTTGTGAGCCGCCATGCCTGGCCAGGCCTGAGTTTTGCCTGAGCATGTCTCTTTCTAAGAAAGTACAGCATATGACAGTTACAAGGTCTCTTTTATCTAAAATAAATAGAATTTAATAAATAAAAATTTAAAAATTTTACTTGAGATTAAAGGACAAATCAAAACATGTATGTAATGTGTTGTCTGTAGAAGTATATTTTAACAATGACATAAATTATTAATAGCCAATAAATGTTATAATAATTTATTAACTAAAACGAACAAAATTCCTATTATGATATCTATGAAAATACTTTCTTAGAGTAAAATATTCTCATATCTTGAGAGGGCACTGGTTAAAAACAGCAAAGATTTGCATGTCGATGTCTTATCAAGTAAGTAGCAGACCCCTCTTCACACCTTTACAGAGTCATCCAAAAAGCAGTAATTTACACAAGAGCAGACAATTTTCCTAGCTTTCTATTGAGGTTATATGTTAATGTTGTTACAGAATTTAACTCAATTTTCTTATAAAATTACCTGACCAAATTTTATATGATATTATGATATCACAATATATCAAAATTTATTTAGATGTCAAATAAATTTTATATATCATAATATTATAATACATAACGATATTATGATAAGTTCCATTTAGATTCAGATGATTTCACTAGGCAGTGTCTATCGACCACTAATTTTTTTTTGGTTCCACTATTTGCACAGACAGCACAGCTGGGAAAACACAGACTCACCCAACACAGTCTCTTCCCTGGTTCTTTCTCCTCCTCAGGGAATCAGCTCATCAGTCAATCAAGTCATCTGGGACTGGAGGCTGAGTACTCCCTAACACAGAAGGTCTCATTCCTGCATGCTTTCCTCAGCAGATGGGGAGACAAGAAGGTCCTTTCAGGAAACACTTGCTGGCACATGAACTAACCCTTCTGTAGTCTGAGGGTTCTGACCAGCAGAGACAGACTCCACCGCAGTAGGAAGGGATGAGGCTGCTGTTCTGAACCTGGAGCTCCCCCACACCTTGTCCCATCTCACTGAGGCAATTTTGAGAGGCCGCCCTGGAATATGTCTTGATGATGGATGTTGAGAAACAACGTGGGTTTGATGGGATTCAGGTGGTGTATGCTGTGTAACGACAGGAGCTGAATGCTCAGAATAAATTCCACAGAACACAATGGCGCTTCCAGGATGACTGAGGAAGGGTGAGAAAGGGGGAAAGGTTTTCTACCTAGACTTTTTGCTACCTCAGTAATCAGGGGCTGATTAGGTTAGCACTGGCTCAACCTAATCAATTCAATTTTATTGCATTTGGTCTAATTATCTTCCCCATTTTTAAGATAGGAAGGGCCTTTTCATTTGGTATTTTTTTCTCTGCATTTTTATTTCATCATATATATGTGGATTTAATACAATCAACCGTTATTTGACATTTGTTGTTTCTAAGCATTTAAGAAATTATAATATCTATGCATACACTGTTAACACTATGTATAATAAATTCTCTTTCTGTGCAAAATATATAACATATGTCAATGTAGGTATGTTTAATTGTGCATCTTGAAAGGTGAACAGGATCATAAATACTTTCAGGAACTGGGACAGAAATGGGAAGAAATGATTCCCTGATCTTCTGATCCCTGTGCTCCTGGTTCTTTGTTTTCTTGACACTATGACAGAATCCTGAAACTGTCTCCCCTTAACTGTGTCTAGGTCCTCAGTAGACTACAGCAAAAAACTTTTTATTGAGGCGCTAAGAAGCGGCAGGAAGGAGAAAACTGCTCAGTCAATAAGAGTCAGCCACGCCCAGCCAAGGGACATACAAAGGCAGGTCCAGCAGAACAACCCACAGTCCGCCTTTGGGCGTGTAAGAACAGCCTCCTTTTACTTGAGCCTCAACATGGGAAATGAACACCCTGATCTCCACTCCTCCTCCATCCAACACCCCACTGACCAGCCCCCTTCCCCACAGGTCTTTACAGAAAAGGGCTCAGATGAGAAGAAACCATTCAAAGGAAAAGGCAAGATGGCTTCTTCCCATTCCAGTGAGAAGCACATACAAAGGTAAGGCCTCCAGCTGCTCCCATGGAGGCTGGAAGGAGGGTTGGAATCAGGGATACTGAGCCATGTGTCTTTAGTAGGGTTTTATTTTGAGATTTGGGGATGGGAAACGGCTTAGCGCCCTCAGGGGACTTTGAGAAATGTGTTCACTCGTGACGCTGGCAGAAGAGCTTCACATGAAAGACTGATCTGCAAAAACGCATCAGGGATAGACTATGGGACTCTGCCTAGGGAGAATTGAGTCACCTAAACTTCCTTTTACAGCAGGATTGGAGCCCAATCCAAACAAGGAGGAGAATTCTGAGGAAACCAACCTCAAGGCTGGGAACAGCACTGCTGGATCCAGTAAGATTTGACTCTTTCCAGGCGAGAAGGGTCAGGGCAGCAACACAGGCTCCCCTGGCAAGGAAACCCGGAGCTCCTTGGCAGCCAGGGCCGTATAGATCCTGGACACTGGAGAACAGAAGAGAGCTGGGGTTTGGTGGCAACCTGAGCTCCTGTGTGTCCAGGATGGACTAGGAATTTCAGGGTGTTCAGTTGGAGGCACTTTCTCAAACTCTCATTGTATTCACAGAACCAGAGTCCAACTCATATCGGGAAAACCGCAGGAAAAGAAAAATCAGTTCCAAGGACAGCTGCCAAGACAGAGCAGGTAGAATCTTGGTGTTTTTTCTTGTTGGTGGTAGTGGTGGTTTTTTTGTTTTTTATTTGCCCCAAAAGGCAAATTATCAGGAAACTTTCATATGAGACTTGAGCAGAAAGGCAGTTACTGACAAGTAAATTTTTGAGATCTTAGCACTCTGAGAATATTTGGGGACTCACAAGGGGTTCAGCCTCACTTCATTCCAGTGCTGATGGTCAGGAAGGAGTGGGAGAAACAAGTGGGGTTCACCTGGGTGCACAGGAGGTTCTGGAAATGAGGGTCTGTGGGGACTGCTCTGGCGAGTCTCTCACAAGCTTTCTCTGTAGGGAACTGTCCAGAAGAGGAGTGCAGCTTGATGTTGGAAAAAAAAAAAAAAATCAAGATCCTCCCACTGCTGTGCACAACAGTGAAATCCAGGAGACCCGTGATGCCCACCATAGGGGACATTCCAGGGCTTGCACAGCAAGCGGCACAGGTCTCGGGCCCTAGGAGTCCAAACACCATCACATCGAAAAAGCTTGATGACCTCTGTGCCAGCTATGTCTGAGGCTATTTATCAAGACCTAGCCCAGGTGCAGGCCCAGCAGATCAGTTCTCCACTAACCTGGGAGCAGCTGACACTGCTCATCCGGGGCCTCTGTGTGCCCAGGTGCAGACCTTGTATTCCACCGCCACCCAGGCAGCTTATGTCTTCCCTGCTGAGGGCTGGCTTGTCCCACCCACACTGCCTGGTCCTGGGGATTCAGCCCTGGACAGAGAAGCCCATCCCTTTCCTGGGCAGGAGATAACTGAGCCTCTCAGTGGATCAGATGAGGCTGAGCTGAACACCCTGATCCTGTTCAGCAGAGGATGCAGCTCTGGGAATGACAACAAGGATCTGCTACTTCTCAGATTCTTCCACATGACCAGCACTGACAACTGTCCGCGAAATTCCGGCCAGGTCTCCCCTCCATGGCTCTCCCGACACCTGCCGACAGCTGTCCGCGAAATTCCGGCCAGGTCTCCCCTCCATGGCTCTCCCGACACCTTCCGACAGCACCCTTCCCGCGGAAGCCACAGGACGAGGACAGCGAAGGAGACTCGTTTGGACCCCGCGCCAAAGGGAGGCCCTGCGAGCCTGTTTGGAGCGGAACCAGTACCCGGGCATCGCCACCAGGGAAGAGCTGGCCCAGGCCATCGGCATTCCAGAGCCCAGGGTCCAGATCTGGTTTCAGAATGAGAGATCACGCCAGCTGAGGCAGCACTGGCGGGAATCTCGGCCCTGGCCCGGGAAACGCGGCCCGCAAGAAGGCAGGCGAAAGCGGACCGCCGTCACCCGGTCCCAGACTACCCTGCTCCTCAGAGCCTTCCGGCAGGATCGCTTTCCAGGCATCGCCACCAGGGAAGAACTGGCCAGAGAGACGGGCCTCCCGGAGTCCCGCATTCAGATTTGGTTTCAGAACCGGAGGGCCAGGCATCTGGGCCAGGGTGGCAGGGCATCGGCGCACGCAGGCGGCCTGTGCAAGGCGGCCCCCGGGGGGTGTCGCCCCGCTCCCTCGTCAGTAGCCTTCACCCACCTCGGGGCGTGGGGAACGGGGCTTCCCGCACTCCACATGCCCTGCGCGCCTGGGGCTCTCCCACGGGAGGCTTTCGTGAGCCAGGGGACAGGGGCCCCTGCTCCAGCCCAGCCAGGCTGCGCAGGCAGCAGGAATCTCCGCACCTGCCCCTGCACTCGGGGCTTTGTGTTGGGTGCCCTGGCTCCTCTGGAAGTGGGACTGTCCCACCCTCCGGCTCCTCGGTGGCCTTTGCACCCCAACAAATGCCAGAAAGACCAGGACCCGCAGCGCGGTGGCCTGCTGGGTGCGTGCTTGGTGGGAGAGCCTGGGCCCGCTCGAGCTGAGTCACAGGACCAAGGTGTGCTTGAGCCACCCACGTCCCAGGGGAGTCGCTGGTGGGGCTGGAGCCCCAGGTCGCTGCAGGGCAGCTCCACCTCCTGAGCCCCAGACCCCGGAGGCCTCCGCGTGTCAGGCACAGATGCAAGCCATCCAGGAGCCCTCCCAACCGCTCCAAAAGCTTCAGCGCTAGTCTGCACTCCGCTCCAGCCTGTTAGATGAGCTCCTGTCGCAGAGTTTCAGCAAAATGCACAACCTTTCCTAGATCCGGCGCCACTGGGGGAGTTGAAGGACGTGGAAGAGGCCGCTCCGCTGGAATCACTCCTCAACCAGGAGGCACACCGGGCTCTGCTGGAGGAGCTTTAGGACGCGGGGTTGGGACGGGGTGGGGGCAGGGCGGCGGCCTCTCCTTCGTGGTGAACCTCTGGCTGGGTATGGAGAGGCGTCTCTTCCCTTCCGGCTGACCTGTCTAGGATCCTTGAGTTCCAGGTCCGGTGAGAGACTCCACACAGTGGAGGGCTGTCATTCTTCCCTGAGCATCCCGGGGATCCCAGAGCCCGCCAGGTACCGGGAGGAGGACTGTCTACTGTGCATGCGCGGGTCCATAGACAGCCGCCTAGGTTTTCCAATCAGCCCAGGCGGAGTTCTCATCCCTTTTCCCCCCGCGTTCTTCAGTGGAGTTGGCGGAGATCTCAGTCCGCGAAACACTGGGCCCGGGCAGAAGCCAGGCCAGTTCTCCTTTTCGAGGCTTGACTCCTGTGCCTCTTAGCTCCACCATCACTTTGCCAACCCTCGTCCTGCCAGCCTCTTCACCATCACCACGGAGCTCCTTGCAACTAAATGTAGATCCGAGATCCGGCGCAAACCGGCCTGCTGCCCTTTCCAGGCAAGAGGGAAGGCAGGCAGAGATAAGGACAGGAACGAAGACAGAGTGGGACGGAAGGATGGAGCTAGGAAAGGATGGATGGACGGAGGGACCCTGGACTGGAGAGAAAGAGGGAAGGAGGGAGAGAGGGAGGAAAAAACCAAGGGAGGGAGGGAAGAACAGAGGGAAGGATGGACCGAGGGACAAAAGGAGCAAGAAACAGAGAAAGGAAGGTAGAGAGAAAAACGGTCTTCTGCCTCCAGGACCAACAGGACCCAGCACTCCGGGAAAATGTTGGGTGCCCAGTGCGGGCTAAGTGCTCGGCCCACAGCCCCATTGACCGGCGGGGCGCTCACCGAATCGCCAGCCTGGGTTATTTCATCCTGGAGCAATTCAGACGAATTCCGTTTCCGAAGGAATGAGCGAACTTCCCAGAGGGCAATGAGGCTCTGGTGGTTGCCCGTTTTTCATCCACATGGTTCACAGATGACAGAGCCCCACGTTGAGCTTGCAACAGAGCGCGAGGCGGACAGTTCTATCCACACGGGAGACGCACTCAGGCCGACTGAAGTGTGGTTTCGGGTTCCACGTTCCTTTGCCCTCCGCAAGGGGGCCTGTTGCTCACGTGTCTCCGGTCCCCAAAAGCGAGATCGTGTTGACTGTTTTCCGAGCTCTGTGGGGACACAGAAACCTCCAGGGAAGCGTGGAAAAGCAGCACCGTGTCGGTGCTCTCCTTTCCAGTTTTCAAACCGGCCACAGTGGAGACTCCCCACGTTGCAGGAAACAGGAATCCCTCGTCAGGCCGTGATGCACGGGACGTTTCTTTTCTCTGTGGTTTCGCTCTGGTTTTCTACATGAAAATGAACGAGATCCACACACCTGCAAGTGTGAGACTATCAGGGCAAATGTGACACCCACGAGCTGGCAGTAGAGTCGGCAGCCTGAACCCGGGACAAAGGTACTGACGGACATCCAGACACACCCCACAATCCCAAACACACAGACACACAGGGGCGCAAGCGCGGTAACACAAGTACACGCACAGACACACAGATACGGACAGCTTGAAGGACAGCAAGGGACAGAGGGATGTAGAGATATAAGTGGAAGGAGAGAGAGAAACAGCGATAGAGAGACAGAGAGAGGGATGGGGGGCAGAGAGAGAGAGAAAGGGGGAGAGGGAAGGAGAGAAAGGGAGAGAGTGAGGTAGCTGGACAGCGAGAGCGACAGAGCCTTGGAGAGGGAGGCTCTGCTCGGGTAGACACCGTCCCTTTGAACTGGCCAGGGTAGGGTGGAGGGTGCTTGGGCCGGGCTAGAACAGGGGGGCAGGGTCCCCCATGCGGGAAAATCAACGGAGCCCTGAGACGTGTTTTTTCTTGGATTCATTGGTTGCCTTGGGGGTGCGTGTCACAGGGTCCTTCCTTTGCTTCTCCCTGTCCTCTTGCTGCGGTGGACCCCGAAATTTGTGGAGTGCGCCCGTCCGTCTGGCGGGAGCCGTTGCGCCGAGCGTGTCCATGGCCGGAGGCCTGGGTCTCTCGGGACTGCAGTTCACACGAAGCCGGTGGCAATGGGAAACCAGGTGCACAGGGACGGATTTCCTCGTGGCGGGCGAAGACAATGTTCTTCCCCCTGGAAAGCAGCCCGCGGGTTCTGGAGCGCAGGTCTTGGCTGGCGTCTGTGGGACCCGCTGCCCCTTCCCCCGGCTTGGACAGTGGCGGCGGCGCTGGATGAATGTTTGAATTGCCCGGGCGTCCGGGGAGCGGGAGGACACCCGGGACCTCAGGGAACCCACGCCTTCGCCCTTCAGGGTCGGTCCCCTCCCGCCCGGGTTGGAGCTGGGCTCCTGGTGGGGCTGCAGCCGGGTGGAAGAGGTGGGATGCTGCTGCCTGGCGGTGCTGCAGTGGCGACCTTCAGGAGGAGGTCCTGGGCTGCGGCTGGGGCGCAGGGGCGGACAAGGGGGAGCAGAGTCAGGGGGTGGTTTGGAAGCACGGAGACAAAAGGGGGAAAGAGGGAGGGAGCCGAAAGCCAAAAGCCTAGGGTACCCGCTATTCCCAGGCGGAATCCCATCCAAGTACTAACCAGGCCCGACCCTGCTGAGCTTCACGAGATCAGAGGAGACCCGGCGCCTGCAGGGTGGTGCGGCATAGACGCCAGCAGCGGCGCCTGGCTTTCCCAAGCGCCCGGCCCAGCCACGCCCGCACGACTCCAGGCGTCACCGCCACCCTGGGGCCGCAGGGCTCGGATCCCGGACGCCCGAGCCGCTCGCCGGTGCCCCGGACAGCTGTCTCTCTCCACGCCCGGCAGCCGCGCTGCGTCTTCCGCCGGCCTCCCGGAGCGTCCCGCCGTCGCAGGGGCCCAGGCCAAGGGCAGGACCAATGTGGCGCCGCCCTGCTGTTGCTGGGGGGCGCCTGCGGCCTCAGTCCCCCGCTCAGGCTTCCGGCTCTCGGCTCTCGGGGCGGCCTCCCTTCCGCCCACGCTCCAGGCCTTCCCCTGGCTCCCGAGCTCCGGAGCTTCCACCACATCCGGCCGGCTCAGGACGGGTGGGCTCATCCCTTCCCTTTTTAACTTTTTGTTGTGTCTATTTATATTTATTGTGCTATGTCTTGAAATGTTGTAGTTATTCCTTTTGGTTAGATATTATTTAGCATTCCTACTTTGAATAAGAGTGCACACCACACAGCTGTAGTGTTATAATATTCTGCTTTGTTTTGTATACTATTAGCAGTGAGGATTTTTTTTTTAACCTTTGGATGACCATTGATTGCTCGTTAATGTCCTTTTCTTCCTGATTGAAGTACTCCCTTTAGCGTTCCTTGTAGGACAGGTGTGGTATTCATGAAATACTTCAGCTTTTGTTTGTCTGGAAAAGTCAGTATTTCTTTGTATTTGAAGAACATTTTCGCTGTATGTGCTATTCTAAGGTAAAAGTTTGTTTCCTTTAGTACTTTAAATATTTATTGCTTCTCTCTCCTGGCCAGTGGGGTTTCCACTGCAAAGTCTGCTGCCAGACGTGTTGGAGCTCCCCTGTATGTTATTTGTTTCTTTTCTCTTTCTTCCTTTAGAACTTTTCTATCTTTGACTTTTGGAAGATCGATTATTGAATGCTTTGAAGTAGTCTTTTTTGGGTTAAATCTGCTTCATGTTCTATAACATTTTTGTAGTTGGATATGGATATCTTTCTCTAGGTTTGGAAAGTTCTCTGTTATCATCCCTTTGAATAAATTTTTCTACCCCTCCCTCTTTCTCTACATCTTCTTTAAAACCAGTAACTCTTAGATCTGTCTTTGTCAGACTATTTTCTAGATCCTGTAGGCATGATGCGTTGTTTTTATTCTTTTTGTTTGTTTGTTTCTTCTACGTATTTTCGAATAGCCTGTCTTCAAGCTCACTATTTCTTCTGCTTGATCCATTCTGCTATTAAATGGCTGTACTGCATTCTTCAGCATGCCAATTGCATTTTTCAGCTCCAGAATTTCTGCTTAATTTATTGTAAGTATTTTAATCTCTTTGTTGAGTTTAGCTGTTAAAATTAGGAATTTCTTTACTCTGTTATCTTAAATTTCTCTCAGTTTTTTTTTTTTTTAATACAGATATTTTGAATTCTCTGTCTGAAAGGTCACATATTTCTTCTTCTCCAGGATTTGTCCCCGGTGCCTTATTTAGTTCACTTGATGAAGTCATGTTTTCCTGGATGGTGTTGATGCTAGTAAATGTTCTTCATTGTCTGGACATTAAAATCTTAGGCATGCAGCACTATATGAGAGGTTTAAAAAATAAAATTAAAAAAGAGAAAAGGTGAGTATTTACTGTAGTCTTCACTGTCTGGGCTTATTTGTAACTGTCTTTCTTGGGAAGGCTTTTCACATATTTGAAAAGACTTGGGTGTTGTGATCTAAGCCATATCTGCTTTATGGGGCACCTTATACCCAATAATGCTGTAATTCTTCCAGACTCATAGAAGTACCACCTTGACAGCCTTCAACAAGATCCAGGAGAATTTTCTGGATTACTAGTTAAAGGCTCTTGTTCCCTACCCTTATTTTCTCTCAAAGATACAGAGTCTTTCTTTCTGTTCTAAGCCACCTAAAGCTGGGAGAAGAAAGACACAAGCACCCCTGGCCACCACCACTATGACTGCCCTGGATCAGACCTGAAGCTAGCACAGCACTGGGTCTTGCTTAAGTCCTGCTGCATGCACTTTCTGAAGACTGCCTATGTTCACTCAAGACCTTTGGTCTCTACGATTAGCAGATGGCAAAGCCAGCCAGGCCTGTGTCCTTTCCTTTAGGGCAGTGAGGTTCCTCAGTCCTTGGCTGGGTCCAGAAGTGCCATTCAGGTCACGGAATAGAGTCAAAAATGTTAGAAGTCCACTTGACATTCTATTGCATTGCAACTGATCTGGCACTCAAACCACAAGACATAGTCCTTCCTATTCCTCCCTTCCTTTTCTAAAGGCAGAGTAGCCACCACCACCCCAGGCCACAGTGAGTACTGCCAGGCTACCACCAATGTTCCGTTAAGGCCCAAAGCCTCTTGTCAGCTTGTAATGAATGCTGCCTGGCTTGGGACTTGCCGTTTTCAGGGCAGTGGGCTCCCTACTGGCCCTGGGCAGCTTCATACATGTCAACCAAGAATCAAGTCCTAGAATCAGGGGTTCCGAAAGCTCGCTTGGTGCTCTACCCACCTCTGGCCTTGCTGGTACCTAAGGGAGAAGACAAAGTCCCCTTTAATTTTCCCTCTACTTTTCCTAAGAAGGAATTTTGCCTTTTAGTCACCACAGCTGGTAATGTGCTGAGTGTCCCCTAAATCTAGCAAGTCGATGAGGGTCATCCAAGGCCCTTGACATAGTACCTGGGTATGGCTGCTGGTTATTCAGAGCCCAAAGGTTTTCAAGTTTGCAGGTGATAAATGCTGTCAGCACTTGTTTCTTTCTTCAAGGCAGCAGGTTTCCTTCTGGCCCAGGGTGTGTCTAGGAATGTCTAGGAGCCAGGGCCTGGAAAGGAGGCCTCAGGATTCTGACCAGTGCACTATCTTGCTGTGGCTGAACTGGTCTCCAGGATGAAAGAAAAATTCCTCTCTACTCTTTTGCCTCCTCTTCTCAAGCAGAAGGATGGGGTCCCTGTTGGAGCCAGGAGCTGTGCAGCCTAGTGTTAGGGGAGTAATAATGCCAGAACTCCTTTGGCTGCCCCAGCTCGTGTCTCAGTATGTTGCATGCCCTCCCCCCCCACCAAGTCCACTGTCCCTGGGCCCAGTTCAGCCCTAGGCCTCACCTAAGAGTTGCAGTCCTGATGGCCTGGGCTGCCTTTCAAGTTTTGTTAGATACACAGAGTCCTGGAGCCCTCAGTTGCCAGGTTTCCAAACACTCAAGTTCCAACCACTGGAATCTGATTCCCCTCTGGCTAGGACTGGTTTAAATGATCCCTCTGTGGATGGACATTAACTGCATTTGGTCTGGTTTTCCTTTCTGCTCTAATAGGACAGCACAGAGTTCAGTGCCTCACAGTTGCTGTGGTCTCCCTCCGGCAGAACCCAGAGTGATGTCTGCACCACGCCATCATTGCTGGGGGTGAGGAAATGGTAGCACCCGTGATTCAGGACTGTTTTTTCTCTCTCTTTAGTGTCTCTTTCAGTGATATGAGGTTAAAACCAGGTACTTTGAGTACTCACCTGATTTTTGGTTCTTATAAATGTCTTTTCTATGTGGATATTAATAGTTGTTCATCTGGTGTCCTTGCAGGAGGGACGAGCAGTGGAGCCTTCTTTCTGCCGGCTTGCTTTCCCCTCACACCCAGGAAGCAGAATGCAGAACTTTTAATAAGAAAAGCTTTCAGAACTCGGGAAGGACAAGGAAGACATCCTGGTTCTCCATGCTTAACATTGGACTGTTTCTTCAACTTCGGTGCATGGCACGGACTAACCAGGGATTATCATAGATCATTTGACCTGGACTCTGCAGCTCATTCAAATTCTTTATCCAGACAATTTGAATACTGGCTGATTTGGCATGAAAATCTGGCAAAGTATTTTCTTGGTATTCAATTGATTTTTATTCTGCTTGGGTTAACAGTTTTATAAACCAGTCAGTCTCTTCATTAAAGTTCTGGGAATTCTTACCCAGTTCAAATAAAATAATTCTAAACTTCTCAAAAACTTGTATTCAAGAGTGCTTCTCAGGGCCTTCTCCATACTTTCATGAACCTCATTAAAGACACAATACTCTAGGATTTTGCAAGCTTGTGAAGTTTTCAGAAACTGCCTCAGAATTAAGCAATTTACAGTGGAAATGACTTTAAGTTGTTCTAGTTAGACACAATTGACAAGAACATTTTATTATTTTCAGGCATGAGCCATAGTGCCCAGCCTCTAAACTTAAAATAAAATAGATTTAAAAGATATTTAAGATATTTAAAAGATATTTAAGATATTTTAAAAGGCCGGGTGCGGTGGCTCAAGCCTGTAATCCCAGCACTTTGGGAGGCCGAGACAGGCGGATCACGAGGTCAGGAGATCGAGACCATCCTGGCTACCACTGTGAAACCCCGTCTCTACTTAAAAAATACAAAAAAACTAGCTGGGCGAGATGGTGGGCGCCTGTAGTCCCAGCTACTCAGGAGGCTGAGGCAGGAGAATGGCGTGAACCTGGGAGGCGGAGCTTGCAGTGAGCTGAGATCCGGTCACTGCACTCCAGCCTGGGCGACAGAGCTAGACTCTGTCTCAAAAAAAAAAAAAAAGATATTTAAAAAATAAAATAAATTTATCAAATGTTGTCATCTTTTAATCCCAGATTTTTGTGAACCTATGCTTTGCATTTTCCCCCAACTTTCCATATTTATCTGGTTTTATCTAGTTTTTTTTTTTTCACTTCTTCAATTTGAAACCTTTAAGTAACTTCAAACAAAAAAAAAAAATTAAAACACACTTTTATGTCTTTATAAGTTTTATCATCAAAAGCATATGTTCACAAGCCTGTAATCCCAGCATTTTGGGAGGCCAAGGCGGGTGCATCATTTGAGGTCAGAGGTTCAAGACCATCCTGGCCAACATGGTGAAACTCCGTCTTTACTAAAAATACAAAAATTAGCCGGGTGTGGTGGTGGGCACCTGTAATCCCAGCTACTTGGGAGGCTGAGGCAGGTGAATCGCTTGAACTGGGGAGGCAGAGGTTGCACTGAGCTGAGATCATGCCACTGCATGCCAGCCTGGGCAACAGAACAAGACTCGTTCTCAAAAAAGAAAAAAAAAAAAAAAAGCATATCTTGCTTTTTATATACTGTGTATGCAGAATTGTTTCTCTCATATCTAGTAATCAAGTCTTAGGAGCCCCAATTCTCAGTGAAAACCCTAAAAAGTGATTTTTAACTATCTTAAACATCAGTATTTTTAGATAAAAACCCTTTTATCGCTTTTAAGAAATATAGTTCTTCAAATTGCTGTTTATTAACAGAACTAAAGATATTTAGGTTTTCTATGCCATATACAAGTAACATGTCATGGTAGATAGACCTAAACTCATTTTTAAAGGTTAATATTTCACTATTTTAGCTTACAACTGACTCCAGATATTTTATGGTTATTTATTACTTAATTTAACATGACTGTAAGAGTTTAAATTACTGAACTGAATTTTGGAAATGTGACACAGGCAGCATCCCTAATGCCTTCCCTCAGTAATTCTAGGTCCCAAGTAGCCACATGGCACCCCGGAAAACTATGAAGATCAGGGCCTGCCTGAGTCCATCAGGACTAAAGACAGAGCTGTGAAGGCTGTAACTGGAGGATCCAACCCCTCCTAAAATAGCCAGAAGGCAGAACAGGAAAAGCACAGAAAGAAGGGGCCGACTGGGCTTGATTCTGGCTTGTAGCTGCTGGTCTAGGCACTGAGAACATGTCTCCATACTTCATCATGGTCACATTTCAAGACCCCCTGAATCCAGAAATTCTCAACAAAAGACATAAGATCATAGTTAAATCAAGCAAGTATCTAATTATATATGATAATTGTAAAGCCATTTCTATTTTACTGACTTAAGAACGAGCTTTATTTACAAAATATTATCACATACATGTAACACATATAGACATACAAACACATAGGAGCAGATCTTATAGCTTTCATAAAGGATTTTTTTATTTTAGGCTCGGGGGTACATGTGAAGGTTTGTTACATAAACTCATATCACAGAGGCTTGTTATACAGATTATTTCATAACCCAGGTATTAAGCCCAGTACCCCATAGTTATCTTTTCTCTTCCTCTCCCGCCTCCCACCTTCCCCTCAGGTAGACCCCAGTGTCTGCTGTCTGTTGTTTCCTTCTTTGTGTTCATAAGTTCTCGTTATTTAGCTCCCACTTATAAGTGAGAACATGTAGCTGTGTAGTATTCCATGGTGCATATGTGTGTTCTGTATGGGAAATGTGTGAGGAAAGAAGAAAAGAAACACACAATACTTTTAAGGGTAAACAGACTTTATCCCAAGTATATGACAATATAGATATAATAAGCAAATCACCTAATAAACCAATGATATAAATAATAAACAAATTGTAATGGGAAGGGGAGAAGGGAAAAGGGGTGTGTGTGTGTGTGTGTGTGTGTGTGTATATATATATAAATTTACACTCACCAGACTATGGAGGATTCATCACCAGGCTGGGAAGCAAGAGCCTGGGCTCCAGAGTTGGCCACTAGTCCGTGCATAGATGAGGAGAGGTCCCATGAAGCTTTGGTGTGGTCTGGGAAACTAGCTCTTTTTGTAACAAATTGTTTGTCATGAGACCCAGTCATGAGGGCCCTTTGCATCTGGGCTCAAGGAACACAAAAAGGTCAACTAGTTTTTGCAATTGTCTGTTGTTTTTCAATAACTATTTCTCCGAAACAGCACTGGATGGATGCCTCAAGGGGCTCACACAACTCGTTCCAGGACTTAGTGACCATTGTTTGTGTCCCTGTTCAGTTGAGGTCAAATTTAATATTTAACTTTTCCTCCACAATGTGCCATATTATCTGTATCCAATCTGTCATCACTGGGCATTTAGGTTGATTCCATGCCTTTACTATTGAGAATAGTGTTGCAATAAACACTTATGTGCTTGTGTCTTTACAATAGAACAATTTATATACCTCTGGGTGTATACCCAGTAATGAGATTTCTGGGTGTATACCCAGTAATGAGATTGCTGGGTTCAGTGATAGTTCTGCTTTTAGCTCTTTCGAGGAAAGCACTGTTGTGCTTTCCACAGCAGTGGGACCAATGTACATTCCCACCAACAGTGTATGTTCTGTTTCTCCACAACCTTGCCAGCATCTGTTGTGTTTTGACTTGAATAGTAGCCATTCTGACTGGTGTGAGATGGTGTCTCACTGTGCCTTGGATTTGCATTTCTCTAATGGTCAGTGATACTGAGCTTTGTATTCTATGGTTGTTGGTCACACATATGTATTCTTTTGAAAAGCATTCCTGTCCTTTGCCCACTTAAAAATTTTTTGTTTATTTCCATAGGTTTTGGGGCAACAGGTGGTATTTGGTTACATTAGTAAGTTCTTTATTAGTGATTTGTAAAATTTTGGTGCATCCATCACCTCATCAGTATACACCGAACCCAATTTATAGCCTTTTATCCCTCACCACCTTCTCCCCTTTCTCCCTGAGTCCTCAAAGTCCATTGTGTCCTTATTATGCTTTTGCATCCTTATAGCTTAGCTCCAAATTGTAAGTAAGAATATATGATCTTTGGTTTTCCATTCTGAGTTACTTCACTTAGAATAATAGTCTTCAGTCCCATCCAGGTTGCTGCAACTGCCACTAATTCATTCCTTTTTATGGCTGAGTAGTATTCCATCGTACATATATACCACAGTTTCTTCATCCACTCGTTGATTGATGGGCATTTGGATTGGTTCTACACATTTGCAATTGCAAATTGTGCTGCTATAAATATGTGTGTGCAAGTATGTTTTTTGTATAATGACTTTTTTTTTTTCCTCTGGGTACATAGCCAGTAGTGGGATTGGTGGATCAAATGGTACTTCTACTTTTAGTTCTTTAAGGAATCTCCACACTGTTGTCTACAGTGATTGTACTAGTTTACATTCCCACCAGCACTGGAGAAATGCTCCCTTTTCACCACATTCACACCAACATCTATTATTATTCTTTTTTATGACCATTCTTGCAGGAGTAAGGTGGTATTGCATTGTGGTTGTAATTTGCATTCCCCTGATCATTAGTGATGTTGAGCATTTTTTCATATGTTTGTTGGCCATTTGTGTATCTTCTGAGAATTGTCTATGACCATACTACCAAAAGCAATCTACAAAATCAATGCAATTGCCATCAAAATACCATCATCATTCTTCATAGAACAAAAAAAAAAACAATACTAAACTTCATATGGAACCAAAAAAGAGCCCGCATAGCCAAAGCAACACTAAACAAAAAGAACAAATCAGAAGGCATCACATTACCTGATTTCAAACTATATCATAAGACCATAGTCACCAAAACAGCATGGTTCTGGTATAAAAACAGGCACACAGCCAAATGGAACATAGTGGAGAACCCAGAAATTAACCCAAATATTTACAGCCAACTCATCTTTGACAAAGAAAACAAAAACGAAGTGGGGAAAGAACACCCTACCCAACAAATGGTGCTGGGATTAATTGGCAAGTCACATGTAGGAGAATGAAACTGGATCTTCATCTCTCACCTTATACAAAAATCAACTCAAGATGGATCAAAGACTTAAATCTAAGACCTGAAACTATAAAAATTCTAGATGACGACATCAAAGAAACCCTTCTAGACATTGGCTTAGGCAAGGATTTCATGATCAAGAACCCAACAGCAAGAAAAACAAAGATAAATAGGTGGGATTTAATTAAACTAAAGAGCTTTTTCACAGCAAAAGGAACAGTCAACAGAGTAAACAGACAATCCACAGAATGGGAGAAAATCTTCACAATCTGTATATCTCACAAAGACCTAATATTCAGAATATACAATGAGCTCAAACAAATTAGCAAGACAAAAACAATCCTATCAAAAAGTAGACTAAGGACATGAATAGACAATTCTTTAGCCACTTTTTGATAGGACTGTTTGTTTTTCTCTTGTAAATTTAAGTTCCTCATATTGAATATTAGATCTTTGTCAGATATGTAGTTTGTAAATAATTTTTCTCCTTCTGTAGGTTGTCTGTTCACTGTATCCATAATTTCTTTTGCTGAGCAGAAGCTTTTGAGTTTAGTTAGATCCCACTTGTCAATAGTTCCATTTGTTGTAATTGTTTTTGGTGTCTTTATCATGAAATCTTTGCCTATTTCTATGTCCAGGATGGTATTGCCTACGTTGTCTTCCAGGGCTTTTATAGTTTTGGGTTTTACATTTAAGTATTTAATCCATCTTGAGTTGATTTCTGTGTATGGTATAAGGAAGAAGTCCAACTTCAATCTTCTGCATATGGCTAGCCAGTTATCCCAGCACTATTTATTGAATACAGAATATTTTCCCCATTGCTTGTTTTTGCCAGCTTTGTCAAAGATTAGATAGTTGTAGGTATGTAGTCTTATTTCTGGGCTCTCTGTTCTGTTCCATTGGTGTATGTGTCTGTTTAAGTATCATCAGCACCATGCTGTTTTGGTTACTGTAGTGCTGTAGTATAGTTTGAAGTCAGGTAATGTGATGCCTCAAGCTTTGTTCTTCTTGCTTAGGATTGCCTTGGCTACTTAGGTTCTTTCTTGGTTCTATATGAATTTTCAAATACCTTTTTCTACTTCCGTGAAGTATGTCATTGGTAGTTTAATAGGAATAGCTCTGGAAAGTATGACCATTTAAATGATATTAATTCTTTCTCTCCATTAACATGGAATGATTTTTTCATTTGTGTCTTCTCTGACTTCTTTGAGCAGTGTTTTGTAATTTTCATTGTAGAGATTTTTCACCTCCCTGGTTAGCTGTATTCCTACGTATTTTATTCTTTGTGTGGAAATTGTGAATGAAATTGCCTCTCTTATTTGGCTCTTAGTTTGGCTCTTCTTGGTGTATAGGAATGCTAGCAAATTTTGTACATTGATTTTGTATCCTGAAACTTTGTGGAAGTTGTTTATCAGCTTAAGGAGCTTTTGGGTCACAACTACAGGGTTTAGATAGAGAATTATGTTGTCTGCAAACAGAGGTAGTTGGACTTCTCTTTCTATCTAAATACTCGTTATTTCTTTATCTTATCTGATTGTTCCAGCAAGGACTTCTAATACTATCTTGAATAGGAGTGGTGAGAGAGGGCATCCTTGTCTTGGGTGGGTTTCAAGGAGAATGCTTCCAGATTTTGCCCATTTAGTATAATGTTGGCTGTGAGTTTGTCATAGGTGTCCTTTATTATTTTGAGGTATGTTCCTTCAATACCTCATTTATTGAGAGTTTTTAACATGAAGCGTTGTTGAATTTTACTGGAAGCCTTTTCTGCATCTATTGAGACAATTACGTGGTTCTTGTCTTTAGTTTTATTTATGTTATGAATCACATTTTATTGATTTGCCCATGAGGGACCAATCTTCCATTCCAGGGAAGAAGCCTACTTTACTGTGGTGAATTAGCCTTTCGTTGTGTTGCTGGATTCAGTTTGCCAGGATTTTGTTGTGGATTATTGAATGGATGGTCATCAAGGACACTGGCCTGAAGCTTTCTTTTTTTGTTGTGTCACTGCCAGGCTTTGGTATCAGGATGATGCTGGCCTCATAGAATAAGTTGGGGAGGAGTCTCTCCTTCTCTATTTCTTGAAGTAGTTTTAGTAGGAATGGTACTGGCTCTTCTTTGTACATCTGTTAAAATTTGACTGTTAATCTATCAGGTCCTTGGCTTTTTTTTTTTTTTTGGTGGGCTATTTACTACTCATTCACTTTTTGGAGCTCGTTATTGGTCTGTTCAGGGACTCAATTTCTTCCTGGTTCAGTCTTGAGAGGGTGTATGTGGCCAGAAATTTATCCATCTCTTCTGGGGTTTCTAGTTTGTGTGTGTAGATGTGTTCATAGTAGTTGCTGGTTACTTTTGTTTCTCTGGGGTCAGTGGTAACAGTCCCTTCATTTCTAATTTTGTTTATTTGAATCTTTTCTCTTTTCTTCTTTATGAGTCTAGCTAGTGCCCTATCTTATTTTTTTCAAAAAATCTTGATTAAGTGATTTCTTGAACAGTTTTTCATGTCTCAATTTCTTTCAGTTAAGCTCTGATTTTACTTATTTCTTGTCTTCTAGAAGTTTTGTGGTTGAGTTCTTCTTGCTTCTCTAATTCTTTCAGTTGTGATGTTAGGTTGTTAGTTTCAGATCTTTCTAACTTTTTGATGTGGGCATTACTTCTTATGCCCTACCTACCCCAACTTTTTTCCTTCTCCTAGAAAACTCAGAACCATGCTTTCTAAACCAATTCAAACTTTCTCAGTGAATCAACCTGGTATCCCTGAGGCAAAGTTAGCAGTTTTCCATTTCACATGGTTCTCTTTCTCTCTAAGAATATCTAATACAACAATGCAACTGTTTTATCCCTCCTGGGCATACGAGGAACTACTTTTGGCTGAGACCAAGATGTAAAACCTTGTTCTTTCAACATTAATGAAGATCTATTTAGAAAGCCTCCATGTTTACAGAAAAGATAATATAAACCCCAATGAAAATAAGTATAAAATTATATGACATACAATTATATTGTGGAAAGACTGAATAAATAAGTGAACTAAGCTCTAAGAAAAAAAGATGATGATCTAAAATGACATATAAGTAAAAAACCTGGGCTGGTAAAGCATAATTAATGTATCGGTAAAAGTATGTACATTGTAGAAGTGGCAGGAAGACTGCATAGAGAGTGAGACCTGACCAAAAGCTTTAAGGAAAGTTCCATACCCTTAAAAGAGATTAAAGTGGACTCAGAAAACATGGTCCCCTTTATGAGAACGACACATGTTCCAGATACGCCAAAGCTCAGAGAACCTCTACATTCTCCAGGAGGAAACGGGAGGCAAAGCAGCAGGCAGAAGACAGCACGGCCAGGTCAGCACAGGCACCCAGGCCAAGCCAGGTGGGCGCCGTCGTACGGGTATGAGGAGTCACTGCATGGTGAGCTTTATTAATTAGTTTGTTTTGTTTTCTTTAGTAACTTAGACACATGATCAAAGTTGATCTTCATAAGCATTGCTGCAGCTGAACATAGGATGGATAAAACCAGTGTTTTAAAAATTATGTTGTACAGAGCAGTAGCCCCAGTGAGATATTAGTGGAACACACAGGCGGACACACACACACACACTCACACACACTCACGCTGAGCCCAGATTATTCTGGCAAATGCTGGGTTAAGCAAACTAAAAGAAACATCTTTAGTGCTGGACTTCTCAGAACCTGGAATGTGGCTATCTGATTCATAAAACAGCAAGGTTAAGACAGAGCATGTCATTTTTTTTTCCAGAAATGTTGAAACACTTTCCTTCCATTGGTTTCAGTGACACCTTCTTTCTCCTGGTTCTCCATCAACCTCTTTGGCTGCTCCTTCTTGGTTTCCTTCTTGACAATCTGCTGCTGCTCAGTCATTCTCTTTTCATTCCCCATGGATTTCTCAAGTGTGTTTCTATTCCTGCAGATCAAACTTTCCTTGTTTTTCCTGACACCTCTCCCTGTCTGACCCTGCCCCGGTCTAAGGCAGGTGTTCTATCTGTGTGCGCTTTTGGTATCCTGGGATGCTCCCAGCATGCTCCGTGCCACACTCCATCAGGTTTTCTCCCACTTTCCTAGTTTTTCCTGACACCTCTCCTTGTCTGGTCCTCCCCCGTTCTGAGGCAGGTGTTCCATCCTCTCCTTGTCTGACCCTCCCCTGGTCTGAGGCAGGTGTTTCATCTGTGTGTGCTTCTGGCGTCCTGGGATGCTCCCAGCATGTTCCCTGACACACTCCATCAGGTTTTCTCCCCCAGACTCTGCGAGGGCAGCAGCCTTGTCTCCACTGTTCCTTCAACGTTCAGCACATAACACAGAAGCTGACTCCATAACATTTAGTTGGTCACCTGAGACTAAATGTATGTTCCTCTAGATCTTAAAAAGTTACAATAAACAACATAGTGCAATAGTCGAAACAAGTCTCTTTAGTCAGGAGTTCTCTGTATATGCACAACAGTTTGAAGTCATTATTAGACAAAGTGAAACAGAAACTGTCACAAAGTTCCCTAAGATTAATTATTTTGCTTTAATCCTCAATTCATCATGTGAGATAATCAAGACCATGTGTTATTGTAAATATTTCTAGCTTATAACACAACAACCTGATTTTTATTGTTTGAAATAACTACAGTATAAATCAGTTAACTAAAAATTGCATAAATAATCCTTTCAAACAAAATTCTGTCTAAATTTTACATTACTCATATGTTCAAATGATAACGAGTTCATAGGCTTTTCCAATACCTCAGTCAAAACATTGTACTGATTCCAGCTGTGGGAACAGTATCTGAGAGTTATGTTACAGATGGGGAAGAGGTACTTACGTGACACTGGCCTTTGCACGACTGTGCCCTTTTGGGTCCAGAAAAAGTTGTTCCCTTAAAACTCTAAAAATCTCTTCTGTCAGGTCTGAAGGGTGAGCGGGAAACACAGTTTTTAAAATGTTAGCCACAGATGTTTTATTCCTTGCTTAAAGCAGTGACTAGATAAAGGCCACCAGAAGAGTCTCTAATGTTTCTTCAGAAGCAGCGTGCCTGAGAGCGTCTTCCTGAAACACCCCCTTGTCTCTGCCCCAAATCACCTTAGGTAGGAAAGTCAAAACTCAGCAGGCTGAGGAGATCCAAGGGGATCACTGAGCTCTGAGGCTTATGAGAGAAGAGAGAGGTCTAAGATTTTTGTGTATAAATTTATGGGTTACAAGTGCCATTTTGCTGTCAGCATGGATTGTATAGTGAAGTCAGGGCTTTTACAGTATCCATCACCAGAATAATGCACATTGTACCCATTAAGTAACCTCTCACTATTCACCCCATCCATCCCCTCACCCTGCTGAGTCTCTGTTATCATTCCACTCTCTACGTCAATACGTACACATCTTTTAGCACCCACTTATGAGGGATAAAATATGATATTTACTCTGTGTCTGGCTTGCTTCACTTACAATAATGGCCTCCAGTTCCATCCATGTGTCTGCAAAAGTTATGATTTTATTGTTTTTTATGCCTGAATAGTATTTCATTGTGTATATTTTCTACATTTTCTTTCTCCAATCACCTGTTGATGGAGATTTAGTTTGGTTTATATCTGTGCTACTGTGAATAGTGTTGCAACAAACATACAAGTACAGGTATCTTTCTGATACATCGATTTCTTTTCCTTTGCGTAAATACCCAGTGGTGGGATTGCTGAATCAGACAAAGCCAATAGATGAGTAGTAATGGTGACCGATACCAGCTAGAAACAAACTACTTAGCAGGGCCTGAAAACGCCAAAACCCTGAGGCCACTGACCTTCAAAAACTTCAGCAGCCCTGAGTGAAACGTCCAAACACATTTATCCACCACTCAAAGACCCTTTATTGTCTGTCCTCTGTGCATCTCAGAAGTCTCTTTTTACCACAACGTCTATATACTGCATGAGCCATTTATATGAAACTACCTGACACTCCAAGGCATCTTATACTATGTATTCAACCATGTATCCCTAGTACCTAGTACAGTCCTGGCATAGAGTTTGCTACTAAACATTTGCGGAATGAAGTAATTATCTTGTATCTGGGTTCCAAGTTTTAAGGTGATTCTTCATTAAAAATAAAGTATTACAGTTTGCAAATAATCTACTTCCTTTTTTACAGATGGGATTGATTTTAATCTTATCCCCTAATAATATTATTTTCATTTACTTCCGTCTAAATACACTGTCCTAAGAGAGCAATAAGAAGGAGAGTTGAAGCTGGAGCTTGAAGAATTGTACACGGTCCACACTGTGGCCTGAGGTGCATCACTCACCTGAGCTTCATCTGTTAGGTATGTCAGGGAAGATAAGCAGATGAGAGTGGCCTCAGCAGAGGACCCCAGATCTCTGGCTTCCCCATCGGGCAAGTGCACCTCTGTGAACAAAGTCTTCAGAGCCAGATGACAAGAACGGCCCAAGCAGTCCACCAGGGAAACCTGGGTCCAGTGTACATCAATGCAGAGCGTCAAGCACAGCGTAACAGGAGTACAGTTGCCTAGTCCTGTTCAGAGACAACTGCATCCCACACACAAGCACAGCGTAACGGGAGTACGGTTGCCTAGTCCTGTTCAGAGACAACTGCATCCCACACACAAGCACAGCATAACGGGTGTACGGTTGCCTAGTCCTGTTCAGAGAGAACTGCATCCCACACACAAGCACAGCGTAACGGGAGTACGGTTGCCTAGTCCTGTTCAGAGATAACTGCATCCCACACACAAGCACAGCATAACAGGTGTACGGTTGCCTAGTCCTGTTCAGAGACAACTGCATCCCACACACAAGCACAGCGTAACGGGAGTACGGTTGCCGAGTCCTGTTCAGAGACAACTGCATCCCACACACAAGCACAGCGTAACGGGAGTACGGTTGCCTAGTCCTGTTCAGAGATAACTGCATCCCACACACAAGCACAGCGTAACAGGTGTACGGTTGCCTAGTCCTGTTCAGAGACAACTGCATCCCACACACAAGCACAGCGTAACGGGAGTACGGTTGCCGAGTCCTGTTCAGAGACAACTGCATCCCACACACAAGCACAGCGTAACGGGAGTACGGTTGCCGAGTCCTGTTCAGAGACAACTGCATCCCACACACAAGCACAGCGTAACGGGAGTACGGTTGCCTAGTCCTGTTCAGAGACAACTGCATCCCACACACAAGCACAGCGTAACGGGAGTACGGTTGCCTAGTCCTGTTCAGAGATAACTGCATCCCACACACTATAAAATGAGGAAATGCAGAGAAACAGATGTAGCTGAAGAAGACAGCAGGAGAAACTAGGAGGGATAACCATGACCTAGGAGGGCACCATGCCAGAGACACCTGGACCCCACGCTAGGCTCAGTGCCTGTTATACTCTTGGGACCCAGCACTTTCCCTCTCCATCACGTGGCATACTTGGCGTTATTTGTTGTTTAAAATATTGTCCTTAGTTTTCACCTTTCCTAGGAGACACAGGCAGACCCTGTGACACTACGGCTTCTGACACACAGTAGGTGCATCACAAACATCTGGTGGGTTCACACACTCTTGCCTTCTCAAACCTTCTTGTCAAGTCTTCAGTGAAAAGGAATTGCTCATTGAGCAAGAATTAAACTTCTAGAGACTCCTGGATCCGTTGAGACAAGGTGAGATTTGTTTACTGCCATATTCCTAGATCATAGCATACTGTAGTCACTTAATAAATGTTTGTTGAATAAGTGAGTGAATTGATTCATACATCTTAGTTAGCTATATGTTTTCTGAGTAAAACTGATAAATTTAACAGTTTACTTCTGGCATAATTTTACTATACTTATTCAACAAACCTGACAATTCAACTAGGTGCCAGGCACCTAGCTGTTCAGAGATAACTGTTCAGAGATAACTGCGTCCCCCACACTGTAAAATGAGGAAATGCAGAGAAACAGATGTAGCTGAAGAAGACAGCAGGAGAAACGAGGAGGGACAACCACGACCTAGGTTGCTAAAGCTGCTGAAGAAAAAGAGGTATAAGATACAATTTCTGTCTACATGAAAGCCACACTCTAAGAAGTAGAAATATTTGAACAAATTATAACAATAAATTAGCTAAATTCAAAATCGGAGGGGTTTGTTTCTATTGTAAACAGCTCTAGTTAGGAAGTGTTAGAAAGTGCTAAATAGGAAATGTTCTAACACACCATCTAAGCATGCAGCAGAAGCCACCCATAATTGAGTTTTCTACCACCAAGACCAACAGCAAGAATTCCAGTCCTGCTGCTGCAAAGTAAGTGTCACTCTGATTTTATTCCTGCCATGTAACCCGGTTTTAGACTCTCTGGTTGTCAATGTTCTAAAAAAGTATTAAAGAGAAAATATTATTATGTGATAAGCCCATCCACTGCAGCCTTCTCAACATCATACCAATGTTAAGGCCTATCATTTAAAAAGGAAACTGTTTGTTTAACTTATTTACCTAGATATCAGTGTTACGTAAACATATTTGCCATCAGACTTTGGATTTATGGGTTAAATAGCATATAAATGTGATTAGAGGCTTAAAGTTTACACATTTCTGGTTCTCTCAAATTTTTTTCAAAATAGCATATACCTTTCTAAATAATTGTTAGTATATCTTTAAAAATGAACATTAAAATGTATATTTTCCAAAAACAAAATATAGCCATTGGTAAATGGTGTTGTTGAGATCCAACAGACAACTTCTCTTGGGAACCATTTAATCACTGCTCACTTTTACACTCTGTCCAGAAATGTCAATGGCTTTAAAATATAGAAGTATATTATACAACTAAACTTACACTTATTCAGTATTGTGCAATATTTAGTACTTGTTCTAGCTCTCTCTTGCTGAATAGTAAGCCATTCCAAAACTTAAGGAATTACTTATTATTTAATATTGTTTATTGTTATTTTTTGTTTCATAATTTTAAATAACATTATTTCTCATGGTTTTGTGGGTTGACAGGTGCTACAAAAGTTCTCTTTTGGAGTCTTTCTTGCAGCTGCGGTTGGTTGGCTGCTGCTGAAGTCCCCTGAAAGCTCAGCAAGGCTAAAGAGCATGGACGGGCTACTCGCCTGGCTGGCAGTGCACACTGGCTGTTGTGTGTGATGGCTACTCGCCTGGCTGGCAGTGCACACTGGCTGCTGTGTGTGATGCCTGTCTGACCTCTACATGTTACCTAAAGTCCCCTGAAAGCTCAGCTAGGCTAAAGAGTCTAGACAGGTTACTCACCTGCCTGGCAGTGCGCACTGGCTGCTGTGTGTGATGGTTCCTCACCTGGCTGGCAGTGCACAGTGGCTGCTGTGTGTGATGCTTGTCTGGCCTCTCCATGTCACCTGGAGTCCTCACGATGGGGTAGTTGGTCCCAAGACACACAGGCAAATAAAACAAAGCTTCTTATGACCTAGCCTTGGAGGTCCTAGAGTATGACTTTTGCTGTGTCCTATTGAGAAAGCAAGTCATTGTGAGTAGCACAGATTCAAGAAATATGAGACTAGACTCTACCTGTTAATGTAAAGAGCAGCATGTGCATGCAGGGAGGAAAGAAATTGAGGGCATCATCTTGAAGACTATCCTATCACACCATTATTCCAGCTAATGGACATTATGTTTTAGATGGGTAGTACTAGCTACTCATGTCTCCCCCAGAAACCCAAGCTAGGTATGGACATATTGAAGAGAATGTCAGTACCATTAAAATAACTCTAGAAAAATAACATGTGATGACTCAGGTTAATTCAATCTCTCAATTACATCAATATAATTCCCTTCCTGTAACCCTAAATATGGTAAAACGGAATTGAATTCTACAAAGTCTGGTGTCTGTTTTCCTATGAAATAATTAACGAACCCAATAAATATGTAAGGAGTATGAAGTCCAATTTATTTTAGATTTTTACCTCTTAGTTTCAAAGCTTATAGAAATCCAGAGAACTAATCATCATAATCCATAATGCCTGGACCAGAAGTCATTGCTCTAAGAGTATCCTATGGCACGCTAAAAATGTATTACTACATTACTAACTAGGAAATGTAAAACTCTTGTTGGTGATTTTAAGAGAGCTGACTACCTCATCAGCACTATTCACACAGATTAAGAATTCAAACAGATTATGAATCCAAATGAGTGGATTCATAATGACCAGAAAAAAAACACAAAGGAGGAAAGGAGATAGAGGAGGGGAAACATACTGTCAATCCCTACAATTAAAGAATTGTAAATTTCAAATCAAACCAATCTGAAAAATGGTTTGATTTTGTATTTTTCAAAGGAAAGGCAGCTTATTGTGATAGAATAAGAATCCCACTTGTATGTCTTTTTTTTTTTTTTTTTTTTTATACGGAGTCTTGCTCTGTTGCCCAGGCTAGAGTGCAGTGGCATGATCTTGGTTCACTTCAAGCTCCGCCTCCCGGGTTCACACCATTCTCCTGCCTCAGCCTCCCGAGTAGCTGGGACTACAGGTGCCCGCCACCACGCCCGGCTAATTTTTTTCTTTGTATTGTTAGTAGAGATAGGGTTTCACCATGTTGGCCAGGATGGTCTCGATCTCCTGACCTCATGATCTGCCCGCCCCGGCTTCCCAAAGTCCTGGGATTACAGGCATGAGCCACCGCGTCCAACCCGTCTTCTTTTGAGAAGTGTCTGCTTATGTCCCTTGTCAATGTTTTCATGGAGTTGTTTTCCTAATGTTCAACATCACTAATCATCAGAGAAATGCAAATCAATGTGAGATACCATCTCATATTAGTCAGAATGGCTACTATTAAAAAGTAAAAAAATAAATTCTGACTAGACTTCAGAGAAAATGAAGCTTATACACCGTTGGTGAGAATGTAAATTAGTTCACCCACTGTGAAAAGCAGTTTGGAGATTTTTCAAAGAATTTAAAACAGAAGTACCATTCAACCAGCAATTCCATTACTGAGTATACATCCAAAAGAAAATTAAAAATTCTACAAAAAGAAACCCCACATGCACTTGTATATTCATCATATTGCTATTCACAATAGGGAAGGCATGTAATTAACTTATGTGAGAATCAATAAACTGGATAGAAATATGTGCCACATATACACCATAAGATACTATGCACACATTAAAAATAATACAATCATGTCCTGTGCAGCACCATGGATACGTCTGGAGGCCATTATCCTAAGGAAATTAATACAGGAACAGAAAACCAAATACCACATGTTCTTGCCCATAAGCGGGATCTGAACATGGGGTCCTCATGAATATAAAGATGTCAACAATAGACACTGAGAACTACTAGTTGAAGGAGGGAAGGAGGAGGGCAGGGGGTGAGAAACCATGGGTGCTATGCTCTCTTCCTTGGTGATGCGATCAATTATATTCCACAATATATGCTCACTACCTTGGTGATGGGATCAACAATACCCCACATAACTCAGCATAGCACAATATATCCACATAAGAAACCTGAAAATGTACTCCCTGAATCTAAAAAATTTAAGATAGAGACAGAGTAAGAGGGCAGAATAGAAGCCTACACCCTGATCCCCCCACAAAAACACCAAATTTTCACAATTCGTTACATTCAAGAAGCACTGTCAAAGGGACCAAAAATTGGGTGAATGATCATAGTACCTGGCATTAACTTCACATCACTGAAAGAGACATTGGAGAAGACAAAAAAAAAAAAAAAGACAGTCTAGAAGCATGGATGCCACCTCTTTTTCAACCACCAGTAGTGGCCACATGGTGCACAGACTGTGTGTTTGGGAGAGGGAGAGCACAGGTTGTGAGGCTTTGCAATAAACTCAGTACTACCCTGTCACAGAGAAAAGCAGAACCAGACTGTACTCAGCTGACATCTGCCAATAGAGGGAGAAATTGGATTGGCCCTAGCAAGAGGAAAATCTCCCATCTCAGCGTTGGGAGCTTGAGTCTTTACAAGCCTTGCCATCATGAGTTGACGTCCTATTGGACCTTAAGAGAACTGAAGGGGCAGTCTAGGCCACAAGAACTTCAATTATTAGGCAAGTCATACTCCGAGCTGGGCTTGGAGCCAGTGGAATGTGGAGGGTGGGGAGAATGGGGCCTCCTGAGACAGCAGCCAGAGCAGCTAAGGGAGTGCTCACAATACCACTCCCCCACCCAGCAGCAGCCACACAACACAGAGAAACCTGTGAATTCGGGAGAGGGAGAGCACAGGGACTGGGGGACTTAACATTAAAGTCAGTGCTGCCATGTCAGTAAAGACCTGGCAGAATTCCTCACCTGCTGACTAAAGAACCCCTGTACCCAGAATAAAAACAGTGATACCCAGGCAATACACATGGGCACTGGACTCTGAGAACCGCCAACTTCAGGTGTGACCCAGCACGTTTCCAGCTGTGGTAGCTACAGTGAAAGACTTCTTCTGTTTGAGAAAAGCAGCGGGGAAAGTAAAGGGAACTCTGTATTGCACCTCATATACCAGCTCAGCCACAGTGGGGTAGACTACCAAGCAGATTCTTAGAGTCTCTGAGTCCAGGCCTAGGGGCTTGGTCAACATTTCTGCACTCGCCCTGGGCCAAAGATAGAGTCCCAGGCATTGCAGAATTTATCCCAAGCTAACTAAAGCGTCCTTGGGCTTTAAGTGAGAAATTGGTAATGATTTGGCAGAACCCCCACCATGGGCCGGTGGTGTTGGCAGTCACAGACGAGGCTCCTCTGCCTGCAGACAGGGGAAGGAAGAGTAGAAAATACTTTGTCTTATACCTTAAGTGCCAGGTTAGCTACAGTAAAATAGAAGAGCAGGTAAATTGTGAAGATTCTATGCTTTAATCTCTGGCTCCCAGAATGCATCTACGGACCCACTCATGGCTAGGGGAACTTGCCGCCCTATAGGCAGAGACACAAACCTGGCTGGCTTTGCCATCTATTAATCACAGAGTCCTAGGGCTTTGAGTAAACTGATATGGTAGCCAAGTAGTGGTTACAGTGGGCCTTGGGTGAGACCAAGTTCTGTGCCTACTTCAGGTATGAACCAGCACAGTCTCAGTGGTGGTGGCCACAGGGGTGCTTGTGTTACCCCAACCCCAGCTCCCCATGCCTCAGCACAGAAAGAGAGACTCTGCTGGTTTGAGAGAAAGTAAGGGAAGACAACAAGAGTCTCTACTTGATGAATCAAGAGAATTTTTCTTGTTTTCTTTTTTCTTTTCTTTTTTTTGAGATGGAGTTTCACTCTTGTTGCCCAGGCTAGAGTGCAATGGCGTGATCTCGGCTCACCACAACCTCCGCCTCCCAGGTTCAAGCAATTCTCCTGCCTCAGCCTCCCTAGTAGCTGGGATTACAGGCATGCGCCACCACACCCAACAAATTTTGTATTTTTAGTAGAGACAGGGTTTCTCCATGTTGGTCAGGCTGGTCTTGAACTCCCAACCTCAGGTGATATGTCTGCCTTGACCTCCCAAAGTGTTGGGATTACAGGCGTGAGCCACCACACCTGGCCAAGAGAATTTTTCTTGATGCTAATCCAAGGCCACCAAGGCAGTACCCCTATGTGTTTGCATAAACTACTGTGTTATTGGGCTTGGGACCCAAGTCTCTTTGAATACCTGGAAAGTGTCCCAAAAATAATGGGCACAAACAAGCCCAGACTGTGAAGACCACAATAAAGACTGAACTCTTCTATGCCTAGATATACATGAACATCTACAAGCATCAAGACCATCCAGGAAAACATGACCTCACCAAACAAGCTGAATAAGGTACCAGGGACCAATCCTGGAAAAACAGAGATATGTGACCTTTCATACAGGAAATCCAAAATAGCTGGTTGAGGTAACTCAAAGAAATGCAATATAACACAGAGAAGGAATTCAAAATTCTATCAGATGAATTTAACAATGAGATTGAAAAAAAAAAAAAAAGCCGAAATTCTGAAGTTAAAATGTTATTGTCGTAGTGAAGAATGGATCACAATTACTTAAAAGAATTGATCAAGGAGAAGATAGATTTAGTGAACTTGAAGCCAGCCTATTTAAAAATACAAAGTCAGAGGAGACAAAAAAGAATAAAAAATAAAGCATGCCTACGAAATCTAAAAAATAGCCTTAAAATAGCAAATCTAAGAGTTATTGGCCTTAAAGAGAAGGTAGATAAAGAGATAAGAGTTGAACATTTATTTAAATAAATAATATTAAATAATATTAAACAATTCCTCAACATTTGATATCAACATTCAAGTAAAAGAAAGTTACAGAACATCAAGCAGATTTAACCCAAAGAAGACCACCTCAAGGCACTTAACTGAACTCCCAAAGGTTAAGGATAAACAAATGATTCTAAAAGCAGCGAGAGAAGAGACGCAAATAACATTCGATGGAATTCCAATACATCTGACAGCAGACTTTTCAGGGGAAAATTTACAGGCTGAGAGAGTGGCATGACATCCTAAAAAAGCTGAAGGAAAAAAAAAAGACTTTTACTTTAGAATAATGTATCTGGCAAAAACATCCTTTAAACTTGACGGAGAAATAAGAACTTTTCCTGACAAACAAAAACTGAGGGATTTCATTAACACCAGACCTGTCCTACAAGAAATGCTAAAGGGATTTCTTAACCTAAAACAAAAAAAGTGAGCAATAAGAAACCATTCGAAGGTACAGAACTCACTAGCAATAGCACATGGAAAAACACAGAATATTATAACATGGTAATTATGGGGTGCAAAAATCTCAAATAGAAAGAGTAAACAATAAACCAATAAAAAATAATAACTACAACATATTTCCAAGACATAGACAGTAAAATAGAGAATGAAGAGAAACAACAAAAAGTTTAAAAGAATGGCAATAAAGTATAGAGTTTTTATTAGTTGTTGTGCTTGTTTCTTTGTTTATGCAATCAGTGTTAAATTGTCCACAGTCTAAAATCATGTATTAAATTATTTTCAAGCCTCATGGTAATTTCAAATCAAAAAGTGTACCACAGATGTACAAAAAGTAAAAAGCAAGAAATTAGATTATAATACAAGAGAAATCACCTTCACTAAAAGGAAGATAGGAAGAAAGGAAAGAAGGAAGAGAGGTCAAAAATCAATCAGAAAACAAATAACAAAATGGCGGGAGTAAGAGCTTATCAATAATAACTTTGAATGTAAATGAACTAAACACTCCAGTCAAAAGAAAAACAGTGGATGAATGGATAGAGAAGCAGGACAATAATCTGTGACCTACAAAAAACATACTTTACCTATAAAGATACATTTAGACTGAAAATAAAAGGATAGAAAAAGTTATTCCATGCCAATAGATACCAAAAAAAGAGCAGAAATAGCTATACTTATACCAGACAAAAATAGATTTCAACAAAAGACTGTAGGAAGAGATTAAAAAGGTCATTATATAATAATAAAGAGATCCATTCATCAACAGGATATAATAATTAAAAATATATATGCACCCAATACTAAAGCACCTAGATAAATGAAGCAAATATTTTAAGAGTTAAAGAAAGAGACCTCAATACAATAATGACTGGACACTTCAACACCCTACTTTAGTCATTGGATAGACCTTCCAGACAGAAAATCAACAAAGAAACATCAGACTTAATCTGTACTATAGAACAAATGAACCTAATAGATATTTACAGAAAATTTCATGCAACAGCTGCAGAATACACATTCTTCTCCTCAGCACACAGGTTATTCTCAAGGATAGACCACATGTTAAGTAACAAGTTTAAAAACATTCCAAAAAATTGAAGTAATATCAAGCATTTTCTCTGACTACTGGGAATAAAACTAGAAATCAATTAAAAAAGGAATTTCAGAAACTATACAAACACATGGACATTAAACAATATGCTCCTGAATGATTAGTAGGTTGATAAAAAAGTTAAAAAGAAAATAGAAAAGTTTCTTGAAACAAATGACAATGGAAACATAGCATAGCAAAACCTATGGAATATAGTAAAAGAGGTACTATTATAAAAGGAAAATTTATAACTGTAAGTGCCTACATAAAAAACAGAAAAGCTTCAAATAAATAACCTAACAATACATCTTAATTAATTAGAATAAAAAGGCCAAACGAAACCCAGAATTAGAAGAAAAGAAATAATGAAGATTAGAGCGGAAGTAAATAAAGTTAAAATGAAGACAACAATGCAAAAGATTAATGAAACAAAAAGTTGATTTTTTTGAAAAGTACAACAACTGACAAATATTTAAACAGGCTAATTGAAAAACAGAGATGATACAAATTAGTAAAATCAGAGGTGAAAAAGGAGACATTACAAGTAATGCTTCAGAAAATCAAAGGATCATTAGTGGCTACTATCAGCAATTGTATGCCAACAAATTAGAAAACCTAGAGGAAATTAATTCTTAGACACACACAACTTACCAAAATTGAACTAGGAAAAAATCTAAAACTTAAACAGCCGAATAACAATTAACAAAATTAAAGCCTTAATAAAAAAGTCTGTAGGACCAGACTGAAAAATAGAGAAGGAAAGTACATTTCCAAAGTCATTCTTTGAGGCTAGTATTACCCTGATATCAAAACCAGACAAAGACACATTAAAAAAGCAAACTACAGGCCCATATCTGAGAATATTGGTGCAAAAATTTGCAAAAAACCTAGCAAACTTAATTAAACAATACATAAATAGGTAATTCATAATGACCAAGTGGGATTTATCCCAGGGATGCAAGGATGGTTCAACATACAAATCCATCAGTGTGACACGTCACATAAACAGAATGAAGGTGCTGGGCACAGTGGCTCATGCCTGTAATCCCAGCACTTTGGGAAGCCGAGGTGGGCATATCACCTGAGATCAGGAGTTCAAAACCAGTCTGGCCAACATGGCGAAACCTGTCTCTACTAAAAATACAAAAATTAACCAAGCATGGTGGTGGGTGCCTGTAATCCCAGCTACTCGGGAGGCTGAAGCAGGAGAATCACTTGAACCCGGGAGGCAGAGGTTGCAGTGAGTTGAGATCGTGCCATTGCACTCCAGCCTGGGTGACAGAGGGAGACTTCATCTCCAGAAAAAAAGAAAAAAAAAAGATAAAATCCATATAATCATTTCACTTATGCTAAAAAATTATTTGATAAAATTTAATATCTTTAATAATAAAAAACCCTTTGAAAACTGGGTATGGAAGGAACATACCTCAATGTAATAAAAGTCATATACGACAGACCCACAGGTAGTATCAGACTAAGTGGGGAAAAACTAAAAGCCTTTCCTCTAAAATCTGGAAGATGACAAGAATGTCCACTCTTACCACTGTTATTCAAAATAATTCTGAAAGTCCTGTCTGGAGCAATCAGACAAGAGAAAGCAATAAAAGGCATCTCAATTGGAAAAGAAGTAAAATTATCTTTTTTTGCCAATATATAATCTTACATTTGAAAAAGCATAAAGACTCCTCTGATAGGGTTTAAATGTGTGTCCCCTCCCAAATGTCATATTTAAATGTAATTCTCAATGTTGGAGGTGGGCCTGGTGAAAGGTGATTTAACTATTGGGGTGGATTACTCACAAATGGCTTAGCACCATCCCATTTGGTACTGTCCTCATGATAGTGAGTTCCTATAAGATCTGGTTATTTAAAAGTGTGTAACAACTTGCCCCTCTGTTTTTTGCTCCTGCTTTTTGCCCTGTGATGTGCAAGATTCTGCTTCAACTTCTGCCATGACTGTAAACTTCCAGAGGTCTCCCCAGAAGTGCATGCCGGTGCTATGTCTTCTCTACAGCCTGTAGAATCACGAGCCACTTAAACCTCCTTTTTAAAAAATAAATTACCCAGTCTCAGTTATTTCTAGTGATACAAAAATAGCTTAATACAGAAAATTGGTACCAAGGAGTGGAAAATTTTTATAAGAATACCTGAAAATGTGGCATCAGCTTTGTAATTGGGTAAAGAGGCAGAGGTTGGAAGAGTTTGTAGGACTCAGAAGAAGACAGAAAAATGAGGGAAAGTTGAGATTTTCTTAGAGACTGGTTGAATGCTGATAGTGATCTGGACAGAGAAGGCTGAGCTGAGGAGGTCTCAGATGAAAATTAGAAACTTATTAGGACTGAAGCAAAGGTCACGCATGTTGTCTTAGCAAAGTGGTTGGCTGAATTTCTGTCATGCCCTAGGGATATATAAAAGTTTGAATTTGAAATTGATGATTTAGGGTTTCTGTTGGAAAAATGTCTAAGCAGCAAAGCATTTGAGATGTGGCCTGGCTGCTTCTAACAACCTATGCTCACATGTTCTAACCAAAAAAAAAAAAAAAAAAAAGTTGTAACTTATACTTACAAGGGAAGCATAGTGTAGAAGCTTGAAAACTCTGTAGCTTAGTCATGTGGCTGAAAAATAAAAAGCTTTTTTAAAAGAGGAACTCAAGCAGGCTGTGGAGCATCCACTTGTTAGAGATATTTGTATAACCTTAAAAAAAGCAAGTGTTGATAGCCAAGACAATGGGAAAGAGGAATTGAAGGCATTTTAGAAATCTAAAAGGCAGGCCCCCCATCACAGGCCCTGAGGCCTAAAAGAAGAGAATAGTTTCTGGGATCAGGCCCAGGACCTGCTGTCTTGGGTAGCCTTGGAACATGGCTCCCTGCATCCTGGCCACTGCTTCAGCTTCAGGTGTAGGTCAAATTGACCCAGGACAACTCCAGTCACTGCTTCAGAGGGTGCAAGCCATAAACCTTGGTAGCTTCCATGTGGTGTTAGGCCTGGGAGAGTACAAAATGCAAGAGTTGAGACTTGGGAGCCTCCACCTTTATTTCAAAGGATGTATGAAAAAGCCTTGGTGTGCAGGCAGAAGTGTGCTGCAGGGGTGCAGCCCTCATGGAGAACCTCTACTAAAACAATGGAGGAAAGAAATGTGGGGTGACAGTCCCTATGCAGGCTCCCCACTGGGGTATGGCCTAGCAGATCTGTGAGGAGAGGATCACTGTCCTCCAGAGCCCAGAATGGTAGATCTAGCTACAGCTTGCACCTTGCACCTGGAAAAGCCAGAGGCACACAATACCAGCCAGAGGCACACAATGCCAGCCCATGAGAGCAGCTATGGGGGCTGAACCCTGCAAAGTCACAAGGTTGAACTTCCCAAGGCATTAGTGTGCCCTGGAAATGGGACACAGAGTCAAAAATAATTATTTTGGAGCCTTACAATTCAATAACTGCCCTTCTGGGTTTCAGACTTTCATGGGTCCTGTGGCCCCTTTCTTTTGGCTGATTTCTTCCTTTTAGAATAGGAGTATTTACCCAATGCCTCTGCCCCATTTGTATCTTGGAAGTATCTAACTTGTTTTTTATTTTACAGGCTTATAGGAGGAAGAAACTAGCTTTGTCTTAGATGAGACTTTTGACTTCTGAGTTAAGGCTGAAATGAGTTAAGACTTTGGGGATTATTGGGAAGTCATGATTGTATTTTGAAATATGAGAAGGATATGAGATTTGGAATGGCCAGGGGCAAAATGATATGGTTTGGGTTTGTGTTCCCACCAAAATCTTATATTGAAATGTAATCTTTAATGTTGGAACTGGGCCTAGTGGGGAGGTGATTGAATCATGGGGGCAGGATTTCCATGAACAGTTTGGCATCATTTTGTTTGGCGCCATTCTCACAATAGTAAGTTTTCATGACAGCTGGTTATCTACAAGTGTGTAGCACTTCCCCCCTGCCCTTGCACTTACCATGGGATGTGTAAGCGCCGGATTTATTTTTCACCTTGATTGTCAGTTGTCACAGGCTTCACCGGAAGCAGAAGCCAGTGCTATGCTTTCTGTACAACCTGTAGAACCGTGAGCCAGTTAAACCTATTTCCTTTATAAATTAACCAGTCACCAATTATTTTTATAGCAATGTGAGGATGGCCTAATATATCCACCAAAAAACTTACAGAAGTAATAACTTGAGTAAATTTGCAGAATACTAAATCAACATATATATACCAGTAGGATTTCTATATGCCAACAGTCTACAAATTGAAAAAGAATTTAAAAATGTAATACTATTTGCAATAGCCACAAATAAAACAAAATGTGTGGGAATTTACCAAAGAAATAAAAGTTCTCAACAATTAAAACTGCAAAACACTGATAAAAGAAATGAAAGAGGACCCAAAAATTGGAAAGATGTTTTTATGTTCACAGATTGGAAGAATCAGTATTTTTTTAAATGTCCATACAATCCAAAGCAATCTATACATTTCATGCCATCTCTATCAAAATAACAGGCCAGGGGTGGTGGCTCATACCTGTAATCCCAACACTTCAGGAGGCCGAGGTCAGTGGATCATGAGGTCAGGAGTTCAAGACCAGCCTGGCCAACTTGGTGAAACCCCATCTCTACTAAAAATACAAAAAAAATTAGCCAGGCTTGGTGGCGGGTGCCTGTAATCCCAGCTACTCAGGAGGCTGAGTCAGAGAATTACTTGAACCCAGGAGGTGGATGTTGCAGTGAGCCAAGATTGCATCACTGCACTCTAGGTGACAGAGTGAGACTCCATCAAAAAAAAAAAAAAAAAAAAAAAAAAAAAAAAAAAAAAAAGACATTCCTCACAGAAAAAGAAAAAAAAAATTATATGGAACAAAACACCCTAATAGTCAAAGCTATGCTGAGTATATAAACAAAACTGGAGGAATTCCATTACCTGGTTTTAAATTATACTACTAAGTTATATTAATTAGAACAGCATGACACTAGCATAAAAACAGACATAATGACAAATGGAACAAAACAGAGACCTTAGAAACAAACTCATACAGCTAAACTAAACTTATTTTCAACAAAAGTGCCAAGAACATACAACAAAAAATAAGACAGTTTTTGTAATAAATGGGGCTGGGAAAACTGGAAAGCCATAGGCAGAAGAATAAAACTAGAACCCTATTTCTTGCCACATACAAAAATCAAATTAAAATGAATTAAAGAATTAAACCTAACACCTCAAATTATCAAACTTTTACAAGAAAACATTGGAGAAACTCTTTAGGGCATTGGTTTGGGCAAAAATTTCTTAAATAATGCCCCATAAGCACAGACAACCAAAAAAAACACGGACAAATGGGATTACAGCAAGTCAGAAAGCCTTCTTAAAGTGAAAGAAACAATAAACAAAGTGAAGAGAAAATCCACAGAATAAGAGAAAATATTTGTAAATTATCCATCTGAAGAGCAATTAATAGCTACATGATATGGTTAGGCTTTGTGTCCCCACCCAAATCTCATATTGAATTGTAATCCCCAGGTTTTGAGGGAGAGACCTGGATCATAGCAGTGGTCTCCCCCATACTGTTCTTCTGACAGTGAGTGAGTTCTCATGAAATCAGATGGTTTTATAAGGGGCTCTTCTCCCTTTGCTTCACATACATGCTCTCTCACCTGCTGTCATGGAAGAGGTGCCTGCTTCCCCATCTGCCATGATTGTAAGTTTCCTGAGGCCTCCCCAGCCATGTGGAACTGTGAGTCAATTAAACCCATTTCCTTCATAAATTACCCAGTCTTGCCAGGTGCGGTGACTCATGCCTGTAATCTCACCACTTTGGGAGGCTGAGGCAGGTGGATCACAAGGTCAGGAGTTCAAGACCAGCCTGACCAAGATGGCAAAGCCCCATCTCTACTAAAAATACAAAAATTAGCCGGGCATGGTGGCAGGTGCCTGTAATCCCAGCTACTCAGGAGGCTGAGGCAGAGAATTGCTTGAACCAGGAGGCGGAGGTTGCAGTGAGCCGAGATTGCACCACTGCACTTCAGCCTGGGCAACAGATCAAGACTTCGTCTCAGTAAATAGATAACCCAGTCTCGGGTAATTTTTATAGCAGTGCAGAAACAGACTAATACACTACAGTATATTGAGTTCAAAAAATTCTGTAGAAAACATGTAATAATCCAATTGAAGAGTGGACAAAAAATTTAAATAGACATTTATGAAAAGAAGACATACAAATGTCAAACAGCCAAATGAAAAGGTGCTCCACATCACTGATCATCATAGAAATGCAAATCAAACCCAAAATGAGATATCATTTCACCCCAGTTAAGGTGGTTTTTATCCAGAAGTCAGTCAAAAACAAATGCTGATGAGTATGTGGAGTGGAGGGAACCCTTGTACACTGTTGTTGGGAGCACAATTAAGGACAGTTTGGATGTTCCTGATTTAACTAAAAATAGAGCCACTATATGGTCCAGCAATCCCACTGTTCAGTATATGCCTAAGATAAATAAATTCAAAGACATATTGTAAATCAAAGACATATTGGCACTCTCATGTTTGCTACAGCAGGGTTTATAATACCCAAGATTTGGAAGGAACCTAAATGTCCATCAACAGATGACTGGATAGAGAAAATGTGGTACATATACACAATGGGGTATGATTCAGCTATAAGAAAGAATGAGAGTCTGCCATTTGCAATAACATAAATGGAACAGAAAGTCTTTATGTTAAGTGAAGTAAGTCAGGCACAGAAAGACCAATGTCACATGTTCTCACTTATTCGTGGGTGCTAAAATGCAAAACAATTGGTGTCATAGAGATAGAGAGTATAAGGATGGTTACCAGAGGCTGGGAAGGGCAGTGAGGGAACGGGGGATAGTGGGGATGCTAAATGGGTGAAATAAAATTGTTAGAAAGAATGAATAAGACAATGTTTAATAGCACAACAGGGTGATTATAGTAAAAAATAATTTAACTTACATTTTAAAAACCTAAAAGAGTATAATTGGATTGTTTATAACACAAGCTATAAATGTTTGAAGGGATGGATACCCCATTTTTATTACGTATTACTCACTGCATGCCTGTATCAAAGTATGTCATGTACCCCCATACACCACCTATGTACCCACAAAAATAAATTAAAAACTGAAATTAAAATTAAAACCAAAGGGAGGAGAGTATAATGAGGCATGTGTGACCCATGGCTTGAACCAGCTTTTCAGGTTAACTTTGGAAAGTCCTTATCCAAGAAGAGGGATCCATTTAGTCAATAGGAGCTTAGAAAATAATTTGTAGTTTATAAGTAGAAAAAAGGATTTTTAATCCTGAGCCATAGCTCTCAATCAATCCCTGCAGAGAACCCTGTTCTTTACTCTGGAGATAAACACTATTTTTCTTTTCCACTGAATAACACCACATTTCAAAATGAGGGGAAACATCTTGAAACGAAGAGGTGCAGCCTCATTAAATTTGATTTGGTTTCAATTGTAATTAATTTAATCACATGTGTTCTAGAGTTTGTCCTCAGTCTTCTCCTACTTTAGGCCCACGATCTGTTGAATTTGCTCAGCTCCCTGCTCAACAGCAGGAAATCAGTTTGAATTATTTAAAAACCTCATTGTGGCTGGGAGCGGTGGCTCATGCCTGTAATCCCAGCAATTTGGGAGGCCAAGGTGGGCAGATCGCTTGTTGTCAGAGGTTTGAGACCAGCCCAGCAAACAGAGTGAAACCCCATCTCTACTAAAGACACACAAATTAGCTGGGTGTGGTGATTCATGCCTGTAATCGCAGCTACCTGGGAATCTGAGGCAGGAGAATTGCTTGAACCCAGGAGGCAGAGGTTTCAGTGAGCCAAGGTGGTGCACTGCACTCCAGCCTGGGCAACAGAGCAAGACTCTGTCTCAAAATAATAATAAATAAATACATAGGTACTCACAAGGCATCTAGAAGGTTAATACTTATGGTCTGCAAATAGCCACATTTTTTAGCTGGCCACAAATTACAATTGCAGAATATTTGTGGCCAAACAAGACATCTTCCACCAAGTCTGAAAAGTGTATAAATGTCCTAGGAGTGCAGCATTTTTTTTTGTAAGGATAATATTAATGAGCTAGCTTAGGTCAACGGGTTAACGGTCATTGTTAAAACCAATAGCCCCTGACTTTAGTGAGTACATCTGCACCTTCCAAGCTTAATTATAACTCTTTCTCTTTATAGTTACTTACAAGTAGAGACACTAACAAAAGACAGTACATTCCTGCTCTTGTTTTCTGAGGATGTCCAACTCTGTCATGAAGTCATTTCTAATAAACTTGCTTCTTTCATTGTGCAGACTCACCTCAATTTTTTTCCTGCACAAGATCTAAGAATCCTACTTTGTGGTCTGTATCAGGACCCTCTTTTCCAGCAACATCTTTCAGCAACACCATGAAGGGACACCAAGACAAGACCCCCACTCCAAGGAAAACAATCCACACAGAATCAATCAGCTGACACCTGCATGCTCTGTGCCTGACAAGACCCAAATGGCCAGCAATTTTCTCCTTCTCCAGTTAAACCTGCCCAACATTGAGGAACCTATCCAGGTGAGAACTGGCAACTCTAATGTACTCAGATGCCTTTCTGCAGGAGATTCAAATATTTGCTAATGCTCACTGATACCTTCACTGGTCAGATCGAGGCATTCCCCACCCCATCTGAAAATGTTTACCAGAAGAAATAACTCCTCAGTTTGGGTCATCTAAAAGCCTGCAAAGTGACAATGGCCCATCTTTCGCAGCAGGCGTATCCCAACACCTATCCTCAGCTTGAAGAATCCAATATTACCTTCACTCTGCGTGGAGACTGTGGTCCTCTGGAAAGGTGAAAGGGCTGATCCTACTCTAAAGAAGACTCTAGCTAAATCAGAGGCCTGACTATCTCTAACACCCATAGCTCACTGCGGGCTTGAACTGCTCCAAAGTCAAACTTATAATGAAGTCCTGTAGAGTTAACATACGGAAGGCCTTTCCTAACCACAGATCTCCTAACAGAGGAAAGGACTCATCAATTACAAAAATATGTCCTCAATCTAGGGCAGGTGCAAGGCACTCTGTGAGTATGGAAACTGGAGTCCTCCCCTCCCACATGGGAAGAGAATTCAGTTTCAGTTCAGCTAGGGATTTAGTCTTAGTAAAGACGTGGGAGGAAGTTCTCCAGCTGACCAGCTTTCCCCAACGTGGAAAGGACCGCAGCAGGGACACCTGAGCTCCCCAACAGACGTTCAACGCCAAGGGATGCACAGGTGGGTACACCTGTGTGCAAGTAAAGCTGTTGCTTATTCTGGGAGCCCGATGCGAGGCTGGGGGAGGTGGGCGCGGGGCTATTTCAGCGTTGGCGGAGGGCGGGCTGGGTCACTGCGCGTCTGCTCCTCCTCCTCGCGTCTCTCCTGCCGCCCCGATCCCGCCTTAGCCATGCGGGAGATCGTGCTCACGCAGGCCGGGCAGTGCGGGAACCAGATCGGCGCCAAGGTTGGCAGTGGGGGCTCTGAGGGCCCAGCTCGGGCCTGCGGGTGGCCAGGGAAGGTGTTGGCAGTGGCGGGGGCGGGTCCCTGCCGGGGACGCGGTGGGACTGGGCGGCTGGCGAGGCGGCCGGGGTGGACCCGGGGACACGGCGGCCTAGGGATGGGGGTGCGGAGGGTGGGGGTGGGAGAGGGCCTGGCGCCCCCGTGACTGGCCCTGGCCTGTCCGTCCCCTCCCGTCTCGCAGTTCTGGGAGGTGATCTCTGATGAACACGCCATCGACTCCGCGGGCACCTACCACGGGGACAGCCGCCTGCAGCTGGAGCGCATCGACGTGTACTACAACGAGGCCTGCGGTGAGACCCCGACCTTCCCCACCGCCCTCCTGGGAACGCGGCCCTCCCCTCGCTCATGCCCTCCCGCCCCTCTCAGGTGGCAGGTACGTGCCCCGCGCTGTGCTGGTGGATCTGGAGCCGGGCACCCTGGACTCTGTGCGCTCGGGGCCCTTCGGGCAGATCTTCAGGCCGGACAGCTTCATCTTTGGTGAGCTGTGGGCCAGGACTGGGGTGAGATTCCTTAGTCGCTCAAAATCTAGGAGTGCCCCAAGGTCATCGCCCTGGGAACTGCGGAGCCAGGGCCCCTGAACACCCTCCTATCCTCCCAGTGGAGTCGCCCCAACTGCCTCCTAAACGGGCTTTGGGAGGAAGGCCCAGGTGTCTCCTCAAGGTGAAGAGCTACTGATGTCAACTCCCTGCAGGGAGCTGAGCTGGGGCCACGGCTACTGCCTTCCCTGAAAATGGGCAGGAGCCACCTGCAGGGAGGTCTGTCAGCCTGTCTCAGGTTTGACTCCTGACTTAATTTCTAACAGGGGAGGCTGCTGTCCTGTAACTCTGGGGGAGGGGTTTCATTTGCTCACCTGTAGGGAGAACGCTGCGCTCACCTCACATGACACTTGGCCCTTTTTGCATTATGGTGACCACTGATGACCGTCTACCTGGCCATCGAGTGACTGGCTGTACTGTCTTACAGGTCAGTGTGGGGCCGGAAACAACTGGGCCAAGGGGCACTACACAGAAGGCGCGGAGCTGATGGAGTCAGTGATGGACGTTGTCAGAAAGGAGGCTGAGAGCTGTGACTGCCTGCAGGGTTTCCAGCTGACCCACTCCCTGGGTGGGGGGACGGGGTCTGGGATGGGTTCCCTTCTGCTCAGTAAGATCCGGGAGGAGTACCCAGACAGGATCATAAACACGTTCAGCATCCTGCCCTCGCCCAGGGTGTCAGACACGGTGGTGGAGCCCTACAACGCCACCCTCTCCGTCCACCAGCTCATAGAAAATGCAGACGAGACCTTCTGTATAGACAACGAAGCGTTATACGACATCTGTTCCAGGACCCTGAAACTGCCCACGCCCACCTACGGTGACCTGAACCACCTGGTGTCTGCCACCATGAGCGGGGTCACCACGTGCCTGCGCTTCCCAGGCCAGCTGAATGCTGACCTGCGGAAGCTGGCCGTGAACATGGTCCCGTTTCCCCGGCTGCATTTCTTCATGCCCGGCTTTGCCCCACTGACCAGCCGGGGCAGCCAGCAGTACCGGGCCCTGACGGTGGCTGAGCTTACGCAGCAGATGTTTGATGCTAGGAATATGATGGCCGCGTGTGACCCCCGTCATGGCCGCTACCTAACGGCGGCTGCCATTTTCAGGGGTCGCATGCCCATGAGGGAGGTGGATGAACAAATGTTCAACATTCAAAATAAGAACAGCAGCTACTTTGCTGACTGGCTCCCCCACAATGTCAAAACAGCCGTCTGTGACATCCCACCCCGGGGGCTAAAAATGTCAGCCACCTTCATTGGGAACAACACGGCCATCCAGGAGCTCTTCAAGCGTGTCTCAGAGCAGTTTACAGCAATGTTCCGGCGCAAGGCCTTCCTCCATTGGTATACGGGCGAGGGGATGGATGAGATGGAATTTACGGAGGCGGAGAGCAACATGAACGACCTGGTTTCTGAGTATCAACAGTATCAGGATGCCACAGCCGAGGAGGAGGAGTTTGAGGAATATGCTGAGGAGGAGGAGGAGGAGGCCTAGAACTTTCCTTTTCTAGGTAAAGGGGGGAAGCAGTGTGGATTCTTTACTGTGTTCTGACTGCCATGTGTCACTACACACTTGTGTCTTCACCTCCTCCTCCTGCATTTTAAAGCATTTTTATAGTATACGATTTTGCCTAATAAAGTATCCTCATAACATCTGGCTTCACCTCCAACTTCTATCTGTGGGCCCCCCCTCCGGCTACGGCTGCCAGATTTGTGTGGTTGTCTTGCAAGGCTGAAGCTGTCTGGGTTTGTCACGTGCCCCGGAACAAGCATTCCAGTGGCTCCAGGAGGGGTCGGCATGGGCTGTGCCCAGGAACAAGCATTCCAGTGGCTCCAGGGTTGGGCATGGGCTGTGGACATGGCAGGCAGGCTTCACATGAACCTGGGGATGCCCTGGGCCTTGGGCGGCCACGTGGTGGAAAACCTGTTCTGAAGGCAAGCCTTGGCTTATCCCATGTTCCAGACTTCTAGGGGACCAGCTGGCCCTGTTTCTGGAACCCTAAAAGTGGTCAGTGACCCTGGTGGACAATGTCCCCAAAGTCCCATCTCAGGGTAGGAATGTGGTCAGACAGCTGGCTCTGAACCAGCAATGGAGGGTGGGCAAGTAGGACCCCAGCCACTCCATCACCATGACGGCCTGGGTGTGTTTGTGTGGCCTCATGAGGTGGGCGTGGGATATCTGGCAGGGACTAGTGGGCAGAAATCAAGCCCAGCGTATACTCACATGCACTGACCCCTATGCAGAAGAGGATTAGGTCCTGGGGGCCATAGATGGTGGTTGCTGGGCCTGTGTGCTCGGGGCAGTCTCTCCAGAGGCACAGATGGGGTTTCTGAACAGGACCTGGGGAGACAGGCAGGTGCTCACAATGCTGCTTCCCCCAACTGGCAGCCAGTGAGAAAAACGCCCGAGTGGAGGTCGGACCTGCCCAGTCTGGAGGCCTGATGCTCTCTGGAAAGGTGGCTAATGCGTACTGTCTGCGTCTCCCTGTCCCCCTCTCCAAAACTTCAGGGCAAAAATAACCCAAGATCGTCAGGATGAGACTGGTGAGGGTGGCACCTTTGGGGACAGGCCCTTTAGCCTGGCAGAGTCTCCTCCCCAGGCTTCTTGGGGAGCCCGGACTTCAAAGCCTGCTTTGGAGAAGCTGTCAAATAAGAGATGTGTGTGTGATCTGGGTGCCGGGCAGCATGCACGGATGGTGCTCCTCTACCTGGCTCTTGTAGAACTTGTCCATGGCCTGTGTGATGACCTCTTGGTAATTCCCACCCCACCCCCATCACACACATAAGATGAAGCCAGCATGGCCTGGGGGTGGACAGATGTTCAGGTTCTACCCCAGGTCCCCTGGACATACCCACCTGCCTCCGACGTGTCGGGGAAACAGGTGAGGCCCCTTTTTGTTCTCTGTATGTTGGCAATGGTCTATTGCAGCCAAATGGGAATGGGCAGGCAGGAGAGTGCCTCATCTCGAAAGAAGTGGCTCCTAGAAGCAGCTGGGAGGGGGGAGAGGTCCCTCATACTCCCCCAACCTGCTCTTGGAGCAGGAAAAGGGGCGTCTGTGACAGCCCTGCTCAGTGGCTCTCACTCTGAGGGGTGTCCTTGCCCAACCCAGGTGCGCACACATCTGAGATGGCCTTGCATGGACCTAGTTGGGAAGGTTCAGCTGCAGCAACCACTGGAACCTGCCCACACCTAGTGTCTCCACTCACGCGTGGGGCTAGATGTTCCTCCCTCCTGTAGTGGTGCAGCCAGAGTGGCAGAGGGAGCAAGTCACTGCTGCAGTTCCCACCTGGATCTGAGTGGCGGTCAGGCTTGGTGCCCATGTATTTCCCAATTACCTGGTTCCATCTGGGGGCTTCATGGACAGGAGTGGTGCTTTTCCAGGCCTCTTTTCCACATGCCAGCTATAGGCCCAGGTTTCCCAAGTTTCTGGAGCCCCTCTTCCAGCCTGGCAAGCATGGTGTGTTGTAGGGGAAGGACATCAAGCTGACAGGCAGCAGAACCTGTCTGGGTATGTTCTCTACCCCTGGAGGCCCCTGGTTGTTTACCTTTTTGGGTGAGAGTCGGCTTAGATTCTTGACATTCTTGTAGGACTTCAGAACTGTACAGGCAGGGGCCCAGGAGGGAGCAGGGGCTGGGACTGGCAGCTAACCAGTGTAGTGGGGGTTGTAGGGCTCAGTTTGGTCTTGCAGGAAATTCAGGGAGGCCTGGATTTGCTGAAGCTGTAGATGAGCTTGGGCTTGGATATGGAAACAGTAGGGAGCCGTGGCTCTTCTGCATGCTGGAGTCTGAGTAGTTGCACCCTGGTGCACCCACAGGTGTTTCCCACCTGGAGCACAGCTGTGGATAGAAACTGGGAGAGCTGTGAAGGGAAGAGGAGGAGGTGGAGGGAGTCTCAGGGCAGCCCCAGCAGCCAGGCAGGGCCTCTGCAAGTGAGAGGCAGATCCAGCCTGTTGGCCACTTAGCAGCTGCTTGGCCAGCTGCAAACCACCTGACCTCTGTTCACCAGTAAATGGGGGTTACAGAAGCACTTTCCTTCTGGGACTTCTGCAGCTCAAAGGGGCAGCACACACCACGTGCTGAGAAAGCGCCCAACTCAGGCAAGCTTCTCCAAGATTAGCATCCAACCTGTACAGGACACCATCAAATCCCCCCATCCCTCGTTCCAGCCGAAGAAACCAACCTGTACAGGACACCATCGAATCCCCCCATCCCTCGTTCCAACTGAAGAAACCAACCTGTACAGGACACCATCGAATCTCCCCATCCCTCGTTCCAGCCGAAGAAACCAACCTGTACAGGACACCATCGAATCCCCCCATCCCTCGTTCCAGCCGAAGAAACCAACCTGTACAGGACACCATCGAATCCCCCCATCCCTCGTTCCAGCCGAAGAAACCAACCTGTACAGGACACCATCGAATCCCCCCATCCCTCGTTCCAACTGAAGAAACCAACCTGTACAGGACACCATCGAATCCCCCCATCCCTCGTTCCAGCCGAAGAAACCAACCTGTACAGGACACCATCGAATCCCCCCATCCCTCGTTCCAGCCGAAGAAACCAACCTGTACAGGACACCATCGAATCTCCCCATCCCTCGTTCCAACCGAAGAAACCAACCTGTACAGGACACCATCGAATCCCCCATCCCTCGTTCCAACCGAAGAAACCAACCTGTACAGGACACCATCGAATCCCCCCATCCCTCATTCCAGCCGAAGAAACCAACCTGTACAGGACACCATCGAATCTCCCCATCCCTCGTTCCAGCTGAAGAAACCAACCTGTACAGGACACCATCGAATCCCCCCATCCCTCGTTCCAGCCGAAGAAACCAACCTGTACAGGACACCATCGAATCTCCCCATCCCTCGTTCCAGCCGAAGAAACCAACCTGTACAGGACACCATCGAATCTCCCCATCCCTCGTTCCAACTGAAGAAAAGGGAGTCTCTGTCCTAGGGGAGTGAGCACAGGCCTATCTATGCAGTGGGCACGTGGCCTAGGTTGGGGAAAGGCCCTTGGATACATGCTGGTTTCACCAACCATCTGTGGCTCGGGTTTGGCCTGGACCCCTGTACCCCAGGAGGCCGGTAGCCCCCTGCATGGGACAGGACTGGGAGGTGGGTGGGAGGACTGAGCTTTGAGGGAAGCCGTTATTTGGCCTCATGGGAAGTGGTGCAGGTGGTTGTTGGTGGCTCAGTTTTGCAGGACCTGGGTGATCACCCAAGGAGTGAAAATTGCCTTTTTATGAGAAATTACCAAAAGTGTTGCAAGCTCATCAGTTGAAAAGGTGAGTGATGCTGACAGGCGGCTTCACCTGCCCCTTCGCCACAAGTAACTGGTGTTCAGAGGTGGATTTGGTTCCTTCCCAGCCTTTCCCCTTTGCATGTAGCTGTGTGCACGTACTTTTGTGTGTACACACACATTCCCTGGAGGGGTTACTTTTATTTTTTCATTTGGGGGGATAACTAGTGAGGCAGCCTGACACGTGCTTACCTTGTCTTTTAAGTGTGGAGTCCTCTATGGAGTGGGCATCGGGGACGTACTAGCTGGCCTCTGCCAGCTGTTTGGCTGCCGCAGTTTCCGCCCTTCACAGACATGCTGGCCACCTGGTGTGACATTCAGTGGCCTTGTTTGCAGCTAGTGTGATGAGACAAGTGGAGCAGGTACGTTATAAAACTGAGACAGCACACAACATGCAGAGGGAAAGGAATAATGACCATGTATATAATGCTCTGCTACAGTCCATGTCATGTGACTGAGATGACAAACATTTTTTCACCTAACATTTGGGCCCTGAGACAGGGCATTTATGTTTTACTTTTTATTTATAACAGAGTTAGAAGAAATACTGCCAGGCTTTCTTTTCCATTTTCCCCAACTCCCACTTTACCCCTCAGGCTTACTTACCTCAGAGAGAAGGCGGAGCTCGCCTGGTTAATGAGAGCCTGAAATCATTTGAGCCAGGTCACTGTGTAAAGGTCATACTGCTTCTGTCTCCTTGTGTGTCATTTGCTCAGCTCAAGTATTTCTTAGCTCCCTGTATACACTTAACTGTGTTACCCTCCTAGCTTGCTTTCTTGGTTTGTTACATGCCTGAGAGCATGTGGGAGCACTTAAGGTCTAGGGTCATGGGAGGACTGTTCTGCCCAGCCCAGCTCATCTCTCCAGCTCAGCCTGCATGCATGCCTTCCTCCGTCTGATTCCAGAGCAGGGGATGGGAGGTCTCACACTGACCTCGAGCTCAGCCTGCATGCATGCCTTCCTCCATCTGATTCCAGAGCAGGGGATGGGAGGTCTCACACTGACCTCCAGCTCAGCCTGCATGCATGCCTTCCTCCGTCTGATTCCAGAGCAGGGGGTGGGAGGTCTCACACTGACCTCCAGCTCAGCCTGCATGCATGCCTTCCTCCGTCTGATTCCAGAGCAGGGGATGGGAGGTCTCACACTGACCTCCAGCTCAGCCTGCATGCATGCCTTCCTCCGTCTGATTCCAGAGCAGGGGATGGGAGGTCTCACACTGACCTCCAGCTCCGCCTGCATGCATGCCTTCCTCCGTCTGATTCCAGAGCAGGGGATGGGAGGTCTCACACTGACCTCGAGCTCCGCCTGCATGCATGCCTTCCTCTGTCTGATTCCAGAGTAGGGGGTGGGAGGTCTCACACTGACCTCCAGCTCAGCCTGCATGCATGCCTTCCTCCATCTGATTCCAGAGCAGGGGATGGGAGGTCTCACGCTGACCTCCAGCTCAGCCTGCATGCATGCCTTCCTCCATCTGATTCCAGAGTAGGGGGTGGGAGGTCTCACACTGACCTCCAGCTCAGCCTGCATCCATGCCTTCCTCCGTCTGATTCCAGAGCAGGGGATGGGAGGTCTCACACTGACCTCCAGCTCAGCCTGCATGCGTGCCTTCCTCCGTCTGATTCCAGAGCAGGGGATGGGAGGTCTCACACTGACCTCCAGCTCAGCCTGCATCCCTGCCTTCCTCCATCTGATTCCAGAGCAGGGGATGGGAAGTCTCACACTGACCTCGAGCTCAGCCTGCATGCATGCCTTCCTCCGTCTGATTCCAGAGCAGGGGATGGGAGGTCTCACACTGACCTCCAGCTCAGCCTGCATGCATGCCTTCCTCCATCTGATTCCAGAGCAGGGGATGGGAGGTCTCACACTGACCTCCAGCTCAGCCTGCATGCATGCCTTCCTCCGTCTGATTCCAGAGTAGGGGGTGGGAGGTCTCACACTGACCTCGAGCTCAGCCTGCATGCATGCCTTCCTCTGTCTGATTCCAGAGCAGGGGATGGGAGGTCTCACACTGACCTCCAGCTCAGCCTGCATGCATGCCTTCCTCCATCTGATTCCAAACCTCCAGGAGCCAGAAAACGAAGCTGGTGTCCAGTACAATTCTCCCAGAGAGCACCAAGTCCAAGATTTGGGAGTTGAGTGCTGGCCCCCTAAAATCTTCCAGACACAAAACCAGTTGGCTGGATCCACATTTTACCACAATCAAATTCTCAGGGCCATCAAATACAATAAATGAGAAAAAAAGCCCATCCAAAGGTCAGCAACCTCAAAGATTGAAGGTAGATAAACCGAGAAAGATGAGAAAGAATCAGTGCAAGAACCCTGAACGCTCCAAAAGCTGGACTGCTTTCTTTCCTCCAAACGACTGTGTTGCCTCTCCAGGAAGGGTTCTGAACCAAGCTGAGATGACTGAAATGACAGAAATAAGATTTAGAATATGGATAGAAATTAAGATCATTGAGCTACATGTATGCTGAAACCTAATACAAGGAAGCTAAAAATCATGACAAAACAATGTAGGAGCTGACAGACAAAATAGCCAGTACAGAAAAGCGCGTAACTGATGTAATAGAACTAAAAATCCCATTCCAATAATTTTATAATGCAATCACAAGTATTAACAGAAGAATACACCACGTGGAGAAAAGAATCTCAGAGCTTGAAGACTGGCTTTCTGAAATAAGACAGTTAGACAAGAGTAGTGAAAAAAAAGAATTAAAAGAAACAAACAAAACATCCAAGAAATGTAAGATTATATAAAGAGAATGAATCTATGACTCATTGGTGTCCCTTAAAGAAATGCAGAGAGTGGAAGCAACTTTGAAAACGTTATTTCAGGATATTATCCATGAGAACTTTCCCAACTAGCTAGAGAGGCCAACATTCAAATTCAAAAAATGCAGAAAGCCCCAATAAGAAACAAGATCATCCCTAAGACATATAATCATCAGATTCTCTGAGGTTGAAATAAAAGGAAAAATGTTAAAGACAGCTGGAGAGAAAGGTCAGGTAACCTACAAAGGGAAGCCCATCAGACTAAAACTGGACCTCTCAACAGAAACCTTACAAGCCAGAAGAGATTGGGGATCAGTATTTAACATTCTTAAAGAAATTCCAACCCAGAATTTCATATTCAGCTAAACTAAGATCCATAAGCAAAACAGAAATAAGAAGATCCTTTTAAGACAAGCCAATGCTGAGGGAATTTACTACCACCAGACCTGCCTTACAAGAGCTCCTGAGAAAAACACTTAATATGGAGAGAAGAGACTGTTACCAGCCACTACAAAAACACACTAAAATACACAGACCAGTACACTATAAACAACCACATAAACAAGTCTGCAGCTACCATCATGATGGCAGGATCAAAACCATACATTTCAATACTAACCTTAAATAGAAATAGGCTAAATGCCCCAATTAAAAGACACAGAATGGTGAGATGGATAAAGAACCAAGACCCATCAGTATGCTGTCTTCAAAAAACCCATCTCACGTGCAACAACACATATAGGTTAAAAATAAAGGGATGGGGGAAAAATCTACCAAGCAAATAACAAACAGAAAAAAAGCAAGGATTGCAATCCTGGTTTCTGACGAAACAAATTTTAAAGCAACAAAGATCAAAAAAGACAAAGAAGGGCATTACATAATAGTAAAAAATTCAATTCAATAAGAATATATAACTATCATAAATGTATATGCACCTAACACAGAAGAACCCAAATTCATAAAGCAAGTTCTTAGAGACCTTCTAAGAGACTGATACTCCCACACGGTAATAGTGGGGGCATTAATGCCCCCCTGACAATATGAGATCTTAGACTCCCACACAGTAACAGTGGAGGCTTTAACACCCCCTGACAATATGAGATCATTGAGACAAAATGAACAAGATATTCAGGACTTGAATTCAGCACTGGATCACATCGAGCTGATAGATATCTACAGAACTGTACACCCCAAACCAACAAATACATATACTTCTCAAAGCCACATGGCACATACAAACCAATCACATAATTAGAAGAAAGGCGCTCCTCAGGAAATGCCAAAGAATTGAAATTGTAACAATCTCTTGGACCACAACACAATCAAACTAAAAATCAAGACTAAGGAATCACTCAAAAGCATACAATTACTAGGAAATTTAATAATCTGCTCCTGAATGACTTTTGGGCAAATAATAAAATTAAGGCAGAGTCAAGAAGTTCTTGAAAACTAATGAGAACAAAGATATAGCATATCAGAATCTCTAAGACACAGCTAAGGCAGTGCTAAGATGAAAATTTATAACACAACATGACAACATCAAAAAGTTAGAAAGATCTCAAGTTAACAACTTAACATTACAAGTAAAATGACTAGAGAACCAAGAGCAAATCCCAAAGCTAGCAGAAGACAAGAAATAACCAACATCAGAACGGAACTAAAGAAATCTGAGACATGAAAAACCATTCAAAAGATCAAGAAATCCAGGAGTTGTTTTTTTTTTTAAAAAAAATTGATAAAATAGATAGACCATGAGCTAGGCTAATAAAGCAAAAAAGAGAGAAGATTCAGATAAACACAATAGGAAATGACAAGGGGGATATTTCCACTGACACCACAGAAATACAACCAACAATTAGAGAACATTATGTATGCCTCTATGCACATAAACTAGAAAAGCTACAGGAAATGGATAAATTCCTGGACACATACACCCCCCGTGACTGAACCAGGAATAAGTTCAAACCCTGAACAGACAAATAATGGGCTCTGAAATTGAGTAATATCTTACCAACCAAAAAGCAGCACAGGACAAGAAGAATTCACATCTGAATTCTACCAGATGTACAAAGAAGAGCTGGTTCCATTCCTACTGAAACTCTTCCAAAAACTTGGGGAGAAGGGGCTGCTCCCTAACACACTCTCTGAAGCCAGCATCATCCTGATACCAAAACCGGCAGAGACAGAACAAAAGTAGGAAACTTCAGGCTGATATTTTTCATGAACATCAATGCAAAAACTTCAACCTCAGCAAAATACTGGCAAACCAAATCCAGCAGCACATCAAAAAGCATATCCACCATGATCAAGTAGGCTTTATCCCCGGGATGCAAGGTTAGTTCAACGTATGGAAAACAATAAATGTGGTCTATCACATAAACATAACTAAAGACAAAAACAACATGATTATCTCAATAGATGCACAAAAGGCCTTCAATAAGATTCAACAATCATTCACAATTAACACTCTCAATAACCTAGATATTGAAGGAGCATACCTCAAATTAATAAGAGCCATATATAACAAACTCACAGTCAATACCATACTGAATGGGCAAAAGCTGGAAGCATTCCTCTTAAAAACTGGCACAAGACAAGGATGCCTTCTCTCACCACTCTTATTCAACATAGTGTTGGAAGTCCTGGCCGGGCAATCAGGCAAGATAAAAAAAAATGGGCATACAAATAGAAAGACAGGAAGTCAAACTATCCCTGTTTGAAGATAACATGATCTTATACCTAACAAATCCCGTAATCTTGCCCCAAAAGCTTCTTAAGCTGACAAACAGCTTCAGTAAAGTCTCAGGATACAAAATCAATGTTTGAAAATAACTAACATTGCCATATACCAACAACAGTCAAGCTGAGAGCCAAATAAAGAACACAATCCCACTCACAACTGCCACAGAAAAGGACAACATTCCTAGGAATACAGCTAACTAGGAAGGTGAAAGATCTCTACAAGGATAACTATAAAATGCTGCTCAAGAAACTAGATAATACAAACAAATGGAAAAAAATTCCATGCTTAAGATTTAAAAAAATCAATATTGTAAAAATGGCCATACTGCCCAAAACAATTTATAGATTCAATGCTATTCCTGTCAAACTACCAATGACATGCTTCACAGAACTAGAAAAAACTATTTTAAAATTCATATAGAACCAAAAAATAGCCTGAATAGCCAAGGCAATCCCAAGCAGAAAGAACAAAGCTGGAGGCATCATGCTACCCAATTTCAAACTATACTACAGGGCTACAATAACCAAAACAGCATGGTACTGGAACAAAAACAGACACAAACACAAATGGAACAGAATAGAAAACTTAGAAATAAGGATGCATACCTAAAACTAAACAGCTATCTGATCTTTCACAAACCTGATAAAAATAAGCAATGGATGCCACTGCACTCCAGTCTGGGCAACAGAGTGAGACTCCATCTCAAGAAAACAAAAAACAACAACAACAAAACACCCCACAAGCAATGGGGAAAAGATTCCCTATTACTAAATGTTACTGGGATAACTGGTTAGCCATTTGCAGAAGATTGAAACTGGATCCCTTCCATACATCATACACAAAAATTAACTTAAGATGAATGGAACACTTACATGTAAAACCCAAAACTATAAAAACTCCCAGAAGACAACCTAGGCAATACCATTCAGGACATGAAAATAGGCCAAGAATTCATGACGAAGACACCAAAGCAATTGCAGCAAAAGCAAAAATAGGCAAATGGGATTTAATTAACTAAAGAGCTTCTTCACAGAAAAGAAAAATATCAACAGAGTGAACAGACAACCTACAGAATGGGAGAAAACTGTTGCAAACTATGCACCTGGCAAAGGTCTAATATCCAGCATCTATAAAGAACTTAACAAATTAACAAGAAAAAAACTCCATTAAAAGTGGGCAAAGTACATGAACAGACACTTTTCAAAAGAAAACATCCATGTAACCAAAAATCGTATTTTAAAATGCTCAACATCACTGATCATTAGAGAAATGCAAATCAAAACCACAATGAGATACCATCTCACAACAGTCAGAATGGCTATTATCAAAAAGTCAAAAAGAAACAAATGCTGGCAAGGTTGCAGAGAAAAAGAGCCCTTATACACTATAGGTGGGAGTGTAAATTAGTTCAACTATTGTGGAAGACAGTGTGGTGATTCCTCAAGGAACTAAAAACAGAAATACCATTTGACCCAGCTATCCCATTACTGGGTATATACCTGAAGGAATACAAATCATTCTATTCGAAAGACAAATGCATGTGTAAGTTCACTGCAGCACTATTCACAACTGCAAAGACATAGAATCAACCTGAATGCCCATCAATCATAGCCTGAATGAAGAAAATGTTGTACATATACACCATGGAATCCTATGCAGCCATAAAAAAGAATGAGATCATGCCCTTTGCAGGAACCTGGATGGAGCTGAAGGCCATTATTTTTAGCAAAATAACACAGAAACAGAAAAACAAATACTGCATGTTCTCACTTAAAAGTTGGAACTAAATGATGAGAACACATGGACACATGGAAAGGAACAAAAGACACTGGGTATTACCTGAGAGTAGAGGTGGGAGGAGGGAGAGAATCAGAAAAAACATAACTAATGAATACTAGGCTTCACACCTGGGTGAATCCTGGACTCGAAATCTGAATCCTGGACTCGAAAGGTCAAGTCCCTCTGGCCAGTTCGGGTCGGGGTTCCGCTCAAAGCACGCTGGCAGGGCATCTTTTTCGTTCGGGTTACAAACGAGTCTCCTTCGCCGGCCTCGTCCTCGGGCTTCCTGGGAAAGGGCTGTCGAAAGGTGTGGGGAGAGCATCGCGGGGGCACCTGGCCGGAATTTCACCGACAGACACGGACGGAGAGAGGCCGGCGGCTCGCGTGCACCTCAGTTGGCCTCTGCGCTTATAAAGACCTTTTCATAAGCCCCCTTATAAAGACCACCAGCTTCACCCCTTCGTGAATATGCGTGAGCACCCAAGGACCATAGCATAGGTAGCCCGCCCTCAGAAGCCAGAAACCACAGGACCAGGGCCTTGTGTGGCAGGTGGAGGTGGGGCCAGATCGGCGGGAAAGGGGGGCTTCTGGGGCTGGCTCTCTGGATTCTCCAGAATTCTACGGAAACTGGAAGTTTCTCTCTGGGCTCACACACGATTTCAGGGAGAAACCACCCTGGAAGGGTGGAGTGCGGAACTGAACCTCCATGACAGTCTTGAGTTTTCCAGGCCCTCTCCGTGAAGGCGACAATGCCGGTGGGTGTCGCCGATGCCGTGATAGTCTCACACACGCAGGTGTGTGGATCTTGTTCATTTTCATGTAGAAAACGAGAGCGAAACCACAGAGAAAAGAAACGTCCCGTGCATCACAGCCTGACGATGGATTCCTGTTTCCTGCAACGTGGGGAGTCTCCATTGTGGCCGGTTTGGAAACTGGAAAGGAGAGCGCAGACACGGCGCTGCTTTTCCACGCTTCCCTGGAGGTTTCTGGGTCCCCACAGAGCTTGGGAAACAAACAGTCAACATGATCTCGCTTTCGGGGGCCAGAGACACGTGAGCAACAGGCCCCCTTGCAGAGGAACGTGGAACCCGAAACCACAAAACCGTTTCAGTCGGCCTGAGTGCCACTCCTGTGTGGACGGGACTATCTACCTCGCGCTCTGTTGCAAGCCCAGTCTGGAGCTATGTCATCTGTGAACCATGTGGATGGAAAACGGACGACCACCGGAGTCTAGGCTCATTGCTCTCTGGGCAATTCGCTCATTCCTTGAGAGACGGAATTCGTCTGAATTGTTCCAGGATGAAGTGACGCGGGCTGGCCATTCGGAGGGCCGGTGAGCGCCCCGCAGGCCGACGCGGCTGTGGGCCGAGCACTCAGCCCGCACTGGGCACCCGACATTTTCCCGGAGTGCGAGGTCCTGCCGGTCCTGGAGGCAGAAGTCGGCTTTTCTCTCTGCCTTCCTCTCACTGTCTCTTGCTCCCTCCCTCCCTGTTTCCCTCCTTCCCTCCCTCAGTTCCTCCCTCCGTCCCTCTATCCCTCCGTCCGTCTCAGGTCCCTCCGTCCATCCGTTCTTTCCTCCCTCCATCGCTCCCTCCCTGTCTCCGTTCCTCTCCCCATCTCTGCCTGCGTTCCCTCCCGCGTAGAAAGGGCAGCACCCCGGTTTGCGCGGGGCCTCGGGTCTGCATTTAGCTGTCAGGCTCTCCAAGGTGATGCACAGGTAGGCGAGTGACGGTGGCCGGGGGAGGCAGAGGTGGCGAGATACGGAAAGGAGAGCAGGCCTGGCGGCTGTCCGGGCCAGTGTTTCCTGGGATGCAGGTCTCCGCCCAACCCACTGAAGAACGCGGGGCGGGCCGGGGAGATGGGATGAAAGCTCCGCCTGGGCGGGTCCCAAAGCCTAGCCGGCTGTCTGCAAACCCGCGCATGAGCAGTAGACAGTCCACCTCCCGGTACCTGGACAGGCTCTGGGATCCCAGGGATGCTCAGGAAAGAATGACAGCCCTCCTCTGTGTAGAGTCTCTCGCCGGACCTGGAACTCAGGGATCCTAGACAGGTCAGCTGGAAGGAAAGAGACGCCTCTCCATACCCAGCCAGAGGTTCACTACGAACGAGAGGCCGCAGCCCTGCCCCCACCCCCTCCCAACCCCGCGTCCTAAAGCTCCTCCAGCAGAGCCGGGTGTGCCTCCTGGTTGAGGAGTGATTCCAGCGGAGCGAGCTGTTCCACGTCCTTCAGCTCCCCCAGTGGCGCCGGATCTAGGAAAGGTTGTGCATTTTGCTGAAACTCTGCGACAGGAGCTCATCTAACAGGCTGGAGGGAAGTGCAGACTAGCGCTGAGGCTCTTGGAGCGGTTGGGAGGGCGCCCGGATGGCTTGCATCTGTGCTTGACGCGGAGGCCTCCGGGGTCGCGGGCTCCGGAGGTGGAGCTGCCCCATCTTCGGGTTCCCACGCTGCCCTGGTGACCTGGGGCTCCAGCCCCACCAGCGATTCCGCTGGGACGTGGGTGGCGCCAGCACACCTTGGTCTGTGACTCAGCTGGAGCGGACCCAGGCTGTTCCACTGAGCACGCGCCCAGCAGGCTGCTGTGCTGCGGATCCTGGTCTTCCTGTCATTTGTTGGGGGTGCGGAGGCCACCGAGGAGTCGGAGGGTGGGAGAACCCCACTTCCACAGCAGCCAGGGCAGCATACGCAAAATCCCCGCGTGCCGGGGCAGGTTGGAAGATTCCTTCTGCCTGCGTAGCCTGGCTGGGCTGAAGCAGGGCGACAGTCCCTGCTTCCTGGCTCACGAAAGCCCCCTGTGGGAGAGCCCCAGGCGCGCAGGGCATGTGGGCTGCGGGAAGCCCCGTTCCCCGCGCCCCGGTGTAAGTGAACTCGATAGAGGAGGAAGGAGGGTGACACCTGTTGGGGTGTCAATTAATAACCACAGTGGCCTCAAAGAGCTCCAATGAAAGGAAGAATTGCACGTCTCTCACTTTAAGTCCAGAGCTAGAAATGATTAAGCTTAGTGAAGATGTAGAATTTTCATCGCTAGAGAGAAGTCAACGCTTGGCTTCAAAACTTCAAAGGATGGGCAGAGCGCACGGCTCACGCCTGTAATCCCAGCACTTTGGGAGGCCGAGGTGGGCGATCATGAGGTCAGGAGATGGAGACCATCCTGGCTAACACGGTGAAACCCCGTCTCTACTAAAAATATTTTAAAAAATTAGCCGGGCGTGGTGGCGGCGCCTGTAGTCCCAGCTACTCTAGACGCCGCCGAGGCAGGAGAATGGCGTGAACCCTGGAGGCCGAGATCGCGCACTGCACTCCAGCCTGGGCAACAGAGTGAGACTAAGAACAAAAAAAAAAAAAAAAAAAAAAAAAAAAAAAAAAAAAAAAAAAAAAGAAGAAAGAAACGAAACGAAAAAAGGAAAAAAAGATTGCTGCTTATTGACAATTCACCTAGCTACCCAGAAGCTTAGATGGAGATGTACTTGGAAATTAATGTTATTTTCATGGCTGCTAATACAGTATCTACCCTTCAGCCTGTGGATCAAGGAGTGGATCAAGGAGTGGTTTTGACTTTCAGGTCTTAGTATTAAATAGTAAATGCATTTTGTAAAGGTATAGCTGTCACAGACAGTGATTTCTTTGATGAATCTGGATAAACTTAATTGAAAACCTTTTGGAAAGGATTCACCGTTAATCCTTTCATGATATTTCAACCTCCTCCCGTGAATCACAAATGTCCTTAATAGCAACCCTTAAATGCCATTAAGGACATTTGTGATTGATGGGAGGAGGTTGAAATATCAACATTAACAGGAGTTTGGAAGAAGTTGATTCCAGCCCTTCTGGATGACTTTGAGGGCTCAGGATGTCAGTGGAGGAAGTCCCTGCAGATGCAGTAGAAATCGCAAGACTAGAATTAGAATTAGAACCTTAAGATGAGATGAAATTGCTGTAAACTCATGATAAAACTTGAACAAATGGGGAGTTGCTTCTTATGGATGAGAAAAAAAAGTATTTTCTTGAGATGGAACCTACTCCAAGTGGAGATGCTATGAACATTGCTGAAATGACAGCAAAGGATTTAGGATATTTCATAAACCTGGTTGAGAAAGCAGCAGCAGGGTTCGAGAGGGTTGACTCCAGTTTTGAAGGAAGTTCTACTGTGGATGAAATGCTGTCAAACAGCATCATATGCTACAGGGAAATCTTTTGTAAAAGGAACAAACTTCATTGTTTTATTTTAAGAAATTGACACGGGCAATTTCTTAAGAAATTGTTTTATTTTAAGAAATTGACATGGGCAACCTTCAGCAACTCCCACACTGATCAGCCAGCAGCCGTCAATACAGAGGCAAGATCCCCACCAGCAAAAACATTATGACTTGGTAAGGCTCAGATATTCATTAGTATTTTTTAGCAATTAGGTATTTTAAGTTATGTGCATACTTTTTAGACATAATGCTATTAACTACTAATTAATTATTAAATAGTCATTAGACGACAATATAGTTTAAGCATAACTTTTGTAAGCACTGGGAAATAAAATGTTTGTGCGACTAACTTGATTGTAAGATTTGCCTTATTGCAGTGGTCTGGAATCAAACCAACACTATCTCTGAGGGGTGCTTGTAGGTTTTTGGTTGTAACATTTGCCTTATTGCAGTGGTCTGGAACCAAACCCACACTATCTCTGAGGGGTGCTTGTAGGTTTTTGGTTGTTCTTTGTTTTGAGATGGGGTTTCGCTCTGTCGCCCAGGCCAGAGTGCAGTGGTGTGATCATAACACACTGCAGCCTTAAACTGCTGGGTCAAGTGATTTTTCTACCACAGCCTCCGGAGTAGCTGGGACTACACACATGCAGCACTATGCCTGGCTATTTTTTTTAATCATTTTTCTTTTGTAGAGATGGGGTCTCACTATGTTGCCCCACTGGTCTTGAACTCCTGGGCTCAAGCAACCCAGTCACTTCAACCTCCCAAAGTGCAGCCATTACAGGCTTGAGCCACCGCACCCAGCTTGTCTGCAGTTTTTAAAAGAAAAACGGCCCGGCGCGGTGGCTCACGCCTGTAATCCCAGCACTTTGGGAGGCTGAGGCAGATGGATCACGAGGTCAGGAGTTCAAGACCAGCCTGGACAAGATGGTGAACCCAGTCTCTACTAACCCGGGCACAGTGGTGGGCACCTGTAGATCCAGCTACTCGGAAGCTGAGGCAGGAGAATCGCTTGAACCCAGGAGGCAGATGTTGCAGTGAGCCGAGATCGTGCCACTGCACTCCAGCCTGGCAACAGAGCAAGACTCCATCAGAAAAACAAAAAACAAAACAACAAAAAAACTCCGTAATTTAAAAGATTAAAAGTTAAGGTAGATTTTTACAAATGTATGTCTACCATTATAGTATCATACAGAATGGTTTTACTGCCGTGAAGATTCTCTGTGCTCTGTTTCCTTGTCTTCCTTCCACTTGGTTCATGGCAACCACTGATGTTTCTACTGTTCCCACGGTTTCACCGTTTCCGGAACGTCATATAATTGGAATCGAACAGTATGTAGACTTTTCGGATTGGCTTCTTCTCTTAGCAATATGCATTTAAGTTTCCTCCTTATATTGTTTTGTGGCTTGACAGATCATCTCCTGTTAGCAGTGAGTAATATCCCGTCACCATTATACTTTTGTCAAGACTCAGAACGTACAACGTGAAGAGGAAACATGAATGTGCACGGTAAGCTTTGAGCGACAATGAAGGGTCAAGGTAGGTCCTGGTTGTCACAGGTGCACTCCTGTGAGACAGGAAGCTGTCGTGGGGAGGCTGTGTGTGGGGAAAGGGACATATGGGAAGTCTGTACTCTCTGCTCTGTTTAGCTGTGAACCTGCACTTCTCTAAAAATAAAATTAGTTAAAATTAAAAGCAAAAAATTAGAAAAATTAAAACATTACAATGTGTCATATAGTTTTCAAATCGCAAGACAGAAACATAATAAAGTATAGAAAATAACAAGGATAGGAATAAAACATCAGTGACAGAACGCAGAAGACAGAAACGTGGAGCCAAACACATTAATTTATTTTAATCACTAGTTATATTCATTTATACTAATTTATATTAAACATATTCAAAGAAAAAGGCAACCAATATAGACTGACCTCAAGATGATCCAGATGTTGGAATTAGTGTGGATTTTTAAAGTAGTTATTATAATTCTTACTAAAATCAAAACCCCAAAAACCCTTATAAATAAATGGATAGGAAACATAGCAGAGAAGAAAAACTACAATAACAAAGGCTCAAGTGGAAATTCTAGAAGTGAAAGTTTTCCAAGTTAAAAAATAATAATCAGTTGTCTTTAGGAGCAGCTTGGAGGCGGTAAAGAGTCAATGAACCTAAAATACAATTGAAATTATTCAATCTGAAAAATGTGAGCAGTCATAGGTTGGAGTGTGGGAGCTTTTCCTTTGGTTAGTGCTTTTAGGTAATCTTGGTTTTGATATGATTATTAGGCTGATCTGTCAGGGGCTAAGCCAGAGTTTATCTTGGTTTCAGCACTGCTTTAAACAAAACTCATGATATCCTTGTGTTCAAGATGGAAGAAGAGTGGACCAGATGACAATATTTCGATGCAGTCACTCTTAACCTCTGTTGCTCTCCCGGTGGTCTAGCTGGGGTTTGTATAAAGCGGAATGGGAGAAACAGGGATGGAGACCCCACCTACCCTCTCCATTTGTCCACTTGTCCTCCTTCACTAGTGGATAAAGTCCGTGGGAACAGGTAATGTATTATTTTAAATCTGTATCTTCTGTTGTCAAGATCTGTAATTAGTTCTGCTCACTGGACTGGGGTCAGGAACCGAGGGAACATGAGGCTGAACGAGGTGACATGGAGTCCGAGAACACACTGTGCCTGCATGCAGAATGTTTGTGCCAGGAAAACCAGTCAGCAGGCAGATGGTCTCAGATACCAAGTGGGAGGCAAGATTCAGTTTCATGAAGGCGGTGATCCTCAATGTGTGCTTCGTATCACTTGCTTCGGAATGACCTGGAGTACTTGTTCACATGCAAATGTGGAGCCCAGTCCTAGACCTGCTAAGCCTGCGTCTCCACGGATGGTCTCAGCAGTCGACATTGGAGACCTGCTAAGCCTGCGTCTCCACGGATGGTCTCAGCAGTCGACATTGGAGACCTGCTAAGCCTGCGTCTCCACGGATGGTCTCAGCAGTCGACATTGGAGACCTGCTAAGCCTGCGTCTCCACGGATGGTCTCAGCAGTCGACATTGGAGACCTGCTAAGCCTGCGTCTCCACGGATGGTCTCGGCAGTCGACACTGGAGACCTGCTAAGCCTGCGTCTCCACGGATGGGTCTCAGCAGTTGACATTGGAGACCTGCTAAGCCCGTGTCTCCACGGATGGTCTCGGCAGTAGACATTGGAGACCTGCTAAGCCCGCGTCTCCACGGATGGTCTCGGCAGTAGACATTGGAGACCTGCTAAGCCCGCGTCTCCACGGATGGTCTCGGCAGTCGGCATTGGAGACCTGCTAAGCCCGCGTCTCCACGGATGGTCTCGGCAGTCGGCATTGGAGACCTGCTAAGCCCGCGTCTCCACGGATGGTCTCGGCAGTCGGCATTGGAGACCTGCTAAGCCCGCGTCTCCACGGAAGGTCTCGGCAGTCGGCATTGGAGACCTGCTAAGCCTGCATCTCCACGGATGGTCTCGGCAGTCGACACTGGAGACCTGCTAAGCCCGCGTCTCCATGGATGGGTCTCAGCAGTTGACATTGGAAACGTGCAGGTCCCTCGGAGACGCTTATGCAGATAAATTTGAACTGCTGTGTTTCAGGGTTAGGGAGCTGGCAAAAGCAAGGAACAGACCAAGCCCTTGGGTGGGAAGGCTGCATAACCTTGGCACTATTAGCGTTCTGGGCAGAACAGGATTTTGCCACATGCTTCGCAGCATCCCTAGCCTCTACCCTCTAACACCACATCCCAGATGTGAAAACCAAAAATATCCCCTGGGAGGCAAAATAGTCACCAGTTGGGAACAGGAACCACTGCTTTGTGGGATCAGAGTAGTTACTTTGTTTCCAATCCAAGGATCAGAACCCAAGATGAGACAAAGTGCAGCTATTGGAACTGGAGGGCCAAGCTGGAGCTAGACCTACAACAAACGCTCCAAAAGCTCCTTTCTGGGCCTGATCCCGTGCCTCAGCTACCGAGCTTGTACAGATGTCATGTAACTCTAGATCTGGTGACTGATGGAATTCAAAGGCTAGAACTAGATAGGGTCTTTCAGGTTAGGCCAGCACACAACGTGGGCTTTTGACAACATCCAGATGCTTGAACCAACCTGAAGCAGAATTTCCCATGACATCTGATCCACAGCCTGGATGTGGAGCACTCACTGGGATTAGATGCCATGGGAATATTGTGTTTAGGAACTCTGAAAGAGACAGGCTTCAACAAAGCAGACCTAAGCAACACTTAGCATTTGAATTTCTTCAGCTTCCATTCCAGCCCACAAGGACAAAAGCATCCCATACATATCCACTGTGGCTAATCCGTCCTCAGTAGGGAGTTTCCCCAGCACTACTCTCCCCTCTGCTCTGAGCCTACTTGCTCTTTTGTAATGTTTCCACTTTCGGTCCCACTCCCTAACAGATGATTTGTCCTCTCCACCCAGGCCCCTAGTTCTGACATTTGGACTGTCTGTGATCTGGGTAGTACTTCGGAGGCAGAATCAAAGCCTTGTTGATTGGATTGGGAATTTCTAACTTCCTATTAAAGGCACTGATCAAGCATCTATTGTATAAGATTATGATCCAGTAAGACAGATTCCACAAGCAGTGTAGGAAGAATTGGTTTCTAGTACACTGTATGCTTCAGGACAGGAAATCCAGAAAAAAATTCTGTGGTACATTAAGTGTGTACTGTAGGTTTCATTTCCATGCGAAAAATTGTAGTTAGCTAGAAAGTACATCCAGGAGGCGGAGCAAGATGGCCAAATAGGAACAGCTTCAGTCTCCAACTCCCAGCGCGAGTGACACAGAAGACCGGTGATTTCTGCATTTTCAACTGAGGTACTGGGTTCATCTCACTAGGGAGTGCCGGACAATTGGTGCTGGTCAGCTGCTGCAGCCCGACCAGCGAGAGCTGAAGCAGGGCGAGGCATCGCCTCACCTGGGAAGCGCAAGGGGGAAGGGAATCCCTTTTCCTAGCCAGGGGAACTGAGACACACAACACCTGGAAAATTGGGTAACTCCCACCCCAATACTGTGCTTTAAGCAAACGGGCACACCAGGAGATTATATCCCACACCTGGCCGGGAGGGTCCCACGCCCACGGAGCCTCCCTCATTGCTTGCACAGCAGTCTGCGATCTAACTGCAAGGCAGCAGCGAGGCTGGGGGAGAGGCGCCCGCCATTGATGAGGCTTAAGTAGGTAAACAAAGCCACTGGGAAGCTCGAACTGGGTGGAGCTCACAGCAGCTCAAGGAAACCTGCCTGTCTCTGTAGACTCCACCTCTGGGGACAGGGCACAGTAAACAACAACAAAAGCAGCAGAAACCTCTGCAGACGCAAACAACTCTGTCTGACAGCTTTGAAGAGAGCAGTGGATCTCCCAACACGGAGGTTGAGATCTGAGAAGGGACAGACTCCCTGCTCAAGTGGGTCCCTGACCCCTGAGTAGCCTAACTGGGAGACATCCCCCACTAGGGGCAGTCTGACACCCCACACCTCACAGGGTGGAGTACACCCCTGAGAGGAAGCTTCCAAAGCAAGAATCAGACAGGTACACTCGCTGTTCAGCAATATTCTATCTTCTGCAGCCTCTGCTGCTGATACCCAGGCAAACAGAGTCTGGAGTGGACCTCATCCAACAGACCTACAGCTGAGGGTCCTGACTGTTAGAAGGAAAACTATCAAACAGGAAGGACACCTACACCAAAACCCCAACAGTACGTCACCATCATCAAAGACCGGAGGCAGATAAAACCACAAACATGGGGAAAAAGCAGGGCAGAAAAGCTGGAAATTCAAAAAATAAGAGCGCATCTCCCCCGGCAAAGGAGCGCAGCTCATCGCCAGCAACGGATCAAAGCTGGACGGAGAATGACTTTGACAAGATGAGAGAAGGCGGCTTCAGTCCATCAAACTTCTCAGAGCTAAAGGAGGAATTACGTACCCAGTGCAAAGAAACTAAAAATCTTGAAAAAAAAGTGGAAGAATTGATAGCTAGAGTAATTAATGCAGAGAAGGTCATAAACGAAATGAAAGAGATGAAAACCATGACACGAGAAATACATGACAAATGCACAAGCTTCAGTAACTGACTCGATCAACTGGAAGAAAAAGTATCAGCGATTGAGGATCAAATGAATGAAATGAAGCGAGAAGAGAAACCAAAAGAAAAAAGAAGAAAAAGAAATGAACAAAGCCTGCAAGAAGTATGGGATTATGTAAAAAGACCAAATCTACGTCTGATTGGGGTGCCTGAAAGTGAGGGGGAAAATGGAACCAAGTTGGAAAACACTCTTCAGGATATCATCTAGGAGAACTTCCCCAACCTAGTAGGGCAGGCCAACATTCAAATCCAGGAAATACAGAGAACGCCACAAAGATACTCCTCGAGAAGAGCAACTCCAAGACACATAATTGCCAGATTCACCAAAGTTGAAATGAAGGAAAAAATCTTAAGGGCAGCCAGAGAGAAAGGTCGGGTTACCCACAAAGGGAAGCCCATCAGACTAACAGCAGATCTCTCGGCAGAAACTCTACAAGCCAGAAGAGAGTGGGGGCCAATATTCAACATTCTTAAAGAAAAGAATTTTAAACCTAGAATTTCATATCCAGCCAAACTAAGTTTCATAAGTGAAGGAGAAATAAAATCCGTTACAGATAAGCAAATGCTTAGAGATTTTGTCACCACTAGGCCTGCCTTACAAGAGACCCTGAAGGAAGCACTGAACATGGAAAGGAACAACCGGTACCAGCCATTGCAAAAACATGCCAAAACGTAAAGACCATCAAGGCTAGGAAGAAACTGCATCAACTAACGAGCAAAATAACCAGTTAATATCATAATGGCAGGATCAAGTTCACACATAACAATATTAACCTTAAATGTAAATGGACTAAATGCTCCAATTAAAAGACACATACTGGCAAACTGGATAAACAGTCAAGACCCATCAGTCTGCTGTATTCAGGAGACCCATCTCACATGCAGAGACATACATAGGCTCAAAATAAAGGGATGGAGGAAGATTTACCAAGCAAATGGAGAACAAAAAAAAGCAGGGGTTGCAATACTAGTCTCTGATAAAACAGACTTTAAACCATCAAAGATCAAAAGAGACAAAGAAGGCCATTACATAATGGTAAAGGGATCAATTCAACAGGAAGAGCTAACTATCCTAAATATATATGCACCCAATACAGGAGCACCCAGATTCATAAAGCAAGTCCTTAGAGACTTACAAAGAGACTTAGACTTCCATACAATAATAATGGGAGACTTCAACACTCCACTGTCAACGTTAGACAGATCCCCAAGACAGAAAGTTAACAAGGATATCCAGGAATTGAACTCATCTCTGCAGTTAGCAGACCTAATAGACATCTATAGAACTCTCCACCCCAAATCAACAGAATATACATTCTTCTCAGCACCACATCGCACTTACTCCAAAATTGACCACATAATTGGAAGTAAAGCACTCCTCAGCAAATGTACAAGAACAGAAATTATAACAAACTGTCTCTCAGACCACAGTGCAATCAAACTAGAACTCAGGACTAAGACACTCAATCAAAACTGCTCAACTACATGGAAACTGAACAACCTGCTCCTGAATGACTACTGGGTACATAACGAAATGAAGGCAGAAATAAAGATGTTCTTTGAAACCAATGAGAACAAAGATACGACATACCAGAATCTCTGGGACACATTTAAAGCAGTGTGTAGAGGGAAATTTATAGCACTAAATGCCCACAAGAGAAAGCTGGAAAGATCTAAAATTGACACTCTAACATCAAAATTGAAAGAACTAGAGAAGCAAGAGCAAACACATTCAAAAGCTAGCAGAAGGCAAGAAATAACTAAGATCAGAGCAGAACTGAAGGAGATAGAGACACAAAAAACCCTCCAAAAAAAAAAATCAATGAATCCAGGAGTTGGTTTTTTGAAAAGATCAACAAAACTGACAGACCGCTAGCAAGACTAACAAAGAAGAAGAGAGAGAAGAATCAGATAGATGCAATAAAAAATGATAAGGGGGATATCACCACCGACCCCACAGAAATACAAACTACCATCAGAGAATACTATAAACACCTCTACACAAAAAAACTGGAAAATCTAGAAGAAATGGATAATTTCCTGGACACTTACACTCTTCCAAGACTAAACCAGGAAGAAGTTGAATCCCTGAATAGACCAATAGCAGGCTCTGAAATTGAGGCAATAATTAATAGCCTACCAACCAAAAAAAGTCCAGGACCAGATGGATTCACAGCTGAATTCTACCAGAGGTACAAGGAGGAGCTGGTACCATTCCTTCTGAAACTATTCCAATCAATAGAAAAAGAGGGAATCCTCCCTAACTCATTTTATGAGGCCAACATCATCCTGATACCAAAGCCTGGCAGAGACACAACAAAAAAAGAGAATTTTAGACCAATATCCCTGATGAACATCGATGCAAAAATCCTCAATAAAATACTGGCAAACCGGATTCAGCAGCACATCAAAAAGCTTATCCACCATGATCAAGTGGGCTTCATCCCTGGGATGCAAGGCTGGTTCAACATTTGCAAATCAATAAACATAATCCAGCATATAAACAGAACCAAAAACAAGAACCACATGATTATCTCAATAGATGCAGAAAAGGCTTTTGACAAAATTCAACAGCCCTTCATGCTAAAAACGCTCAATGAATTCGGTATTGATGGAACGTACCTCAAAATAATAAGAGCTATTTATGACAAACCCACAGCCAATATCATACTGAATGGGCAAAAACTGGAAAAATTCCCTTTGAAAATTGGCACAAGACAGGGATGCCCTCTCTCGCCACTCCTATTCAACATAGTGTTGGAAGTTCTGGCTAGGGCAATCAGGCAAGGGAAAGAAATAAAGGGTATTCAGTTAGGAAAAGAAGAAGTCAAATTGTCCCTGTTTGCAGATGACATGATCGTATATTTAGAAAACCCCATTGTCTCAGCCCCAAATCTCCTTAAGCTGATAAGCAACTTCAGCAAAGTCTCAGGATACAAAATTAATGTGCAAAAATCACAAGCATTCTTATACACCAATAACAGACAAACAGAGAGCCAAATCATGAATGAACTTCCATTCACAATTGCTTCAAAGAGAATGAAATACCTAGGAATCCAACTTACAAGGGATGTAAAGGACCTCTTCAAGGAGAACTACAAACCACTGCTCAGTGAAATAAAAGAGGACACAAACAAATGGAAGAACATACCATGCTCATGGATAGGAAGAATCAATATCGTGAAAATGGCCATACTGCCCAAGGTTATTTATAGATTCAATGCCATCCCCATCAAGCTACCAATGACTTTCTTCACAGAATTGGAAAAAACTGCTTTAAAGTTCATATGGAACCAAAAAAGAGCCCGCATTGCCAAGACAATCCTAAGTCAAAAGAACAAAGCTGGAGGCATCACGCTACCTGACTTCAAACTATACTACAAGGCTACAGTAACCAAAACAGCATGGTACTGGTACCAAAAGAGAGATATAGACCAATGGAACAGAACAGAGTCCTCAGAAATAATACCACACATCTACAGCCATCTGATCTTTGACAAACCTGAGAGAAACAAGAAATGGGGAAAGGATTCCCTATTTAATAAATGGTGCTGGGAAAATTGGCTAGCCATAAGTAGAAAGCTGAAACTGGATCCTTTCCTTACTCCTTATACGAAAATTAATTCAAGATGGATTAGAGACTTAAATGTTAGACCTAATACCATAAAAACCCTAGAGGAAAACCTAGGTAGTACCATTCAGGACATAGGCATGGGCAAAGACTTCATGTCTAAAACACCAAAAGCAACGGCAGCAAAAGCCAAAATTGACAAATGGGATCTCATTAAACTAAAGAGCTTCTGCACAGCAAAAGAAACTACCATCAGAGTGAACAGGCAACCTACAGAATGGGAGAAAATTTTTGCAATCTACTCATCTGACAAAGGGCTAATATCCAGAACCTACAAAGAACTCAAACAAATTTACAAGAAAAAAACAAACAACCCCATCAAAAAGTGGGCAAAGGATATGAACAGACATTTCTCAAAAGAAGACATTTATACAGCCAACAGACATATGAAAAAATGCTCATCATCACTGGCCATCAGAGAAATGCAAATCAAAACCACAATGAGATACCATCTCACACCAGTTAGAATGGCGATCATTAAAAAGTCAGGAAACAACAGGTGCTGGAGAGGATGTGGAGAAATAGGAACACTTTTACACTGTTGGTGGGATTGTAAACTAATTCAACCATTTGGAAAACAGTATGGTGATTCCTCAAGGATCTAGAACTAGATGTACCATATGACCCAGCCATCCCATTACTGGGTATATACCCAAAGGATTATAAATCATGCTACTATAAAGACACATGCACACGTATGTTTATCGTGGCACTATTCACAATAGCAAAGACTTAGAATCAACCCAAATGTCCATCAGTGACAGACTGGATTAAGAAAATGTGGCACATATACACCATGGAATACTATGCAGCCATAAAAAAGGATGAATTTGTGTCCTTTATAGGGACATGGATGCAGCTGGAAACCATCATTCTTAGCAAACTATCACAAGAACAGAAAACCAAACACCGCATGTTCTCACTCATAGGTGGGAACTGAACAATGAGATCACTTGGACTCGGGAAGGGGAACATCACACACCGGGGCCTATCATGGGGAGGGGGGAGGGGGGAGGGATTGCATTGAGAGTTATACCTGATGTAAATGACGAGTTGATGGGTGCTGACGAGTTGGTGGATGCAGCACACCAACATGGCACAAGTATACATATGTAACAAACCTGCACGTTATGCACATGTACCCTAGAACTTAAAGTATAATATTAAAAAAAAAAAAGTACATCCATGAAGAATCTTGATTAAGCTTGTTTAATCCTAGTTAAACTAGTTACTAGTTAAACAATAATTTCACAACAATTCAAGAACTCTTTAAAAGCATTTCCTCTGAATATTTTATTCAGAAAAAAAACACAAAAAGATAAAGCAGAAACAAAAATGCCAGTCATTTGCAGTATCTGTCGGCTTTCAATTTGGCTCTCCTGTTTAAGCAAAGAAAAGTAATAAAATTAATCTGTGTAAAGCATGCCATATATATTCAACTGCTACTAAATGTAAAAAGCTTTAAAACTGTGTGGTCAATTTTGGTTATTATATTACCACAACACTTATATTAAAATATGTATACTTTTAAATTTGGTTTCTATAAAAAATGGATTCTAATCTTGTAACAGTTATTTCCTAACAGTCAATAAACGTTGCCTAAGGGCTTTTTCAATCCACAATAGCAATTTTAATTATTCTGGAATTTAAGGGTGCTCTAAATTTCCATTCAACAGGGTGAGAATGCTGTCTTATTAGAAGTGATAAAAGTTACAGGACACAGAGCTTATTTCGTTTTAGAGTCCACATCCTGATTGTATTTTATATCTTCTTCTTGATTTCTTCCATCTGGATACGTATTCATTTGCTCAGCTGGAAAAAATTCTTAACATTATGTACGACTTTAGGTGTGAAGTCTACCAGCTAGTTAACAGGAAATATGTAATTAAAGATTGCCTTATCAAGAAATGTAAAAAAAAGGGTAAGAGTAACTTTGCAACATAGGACTTCAATGAGCGGCTGGTGATTATCAAAATCTGGCACTTAATTGACTTATACTTGGACACTCACAGCTAAACGTCTCTGCCTGTTTTCCTGTGTTGTAAATCTAGGACATTACTTACCCACATAGGAAGAGTAATAAATATTAATAGTGTGCTATGACAAACATCCTGCACTCTTCCAAATCTTACAATAAAACTGCTTCAATTTCACTTGTTTAGCTTTTAGATTTTTAGCTGATCTATTCTTATTTTAAGGAACCTGAACTACTCTAACAGAATCCACATAATTTTTACATTAGTCAAACTGCTTCTTTCTAACTCTGGTTCCAACAGGTATAAAAAGATAATGATAAATTTATGAAGTAGATACAGTCAAACCTGAATTTCTTAAAGTATATACTTAGAATCGGTTATAATTTTTAGATTCTTTCTTGACAGACTTTTCCCAAACTTATGATGTCCTCTCTAAGTAATATTGCCACATTCATAAATTAGAAATAAAGACAAAAATGTGAAAACTATAGTAATTTAAGAGAACATAGGTTTTCTACACGCCATTTCTATTGGATACTGAAAATAGTGGAAATAATAGCTACCTGTCCAGAAGCGTCTCATGCAAAAATCCATCTTTCCGAGCCTTTTTAAGAATTTTACTGTCTTCTTTACTTATTTTAAGTTTGTGGTCTTGGAAGCTCTGAAATTTCTTTCTGCAAAGAAAATGTCTTCATTGAAAAATACCTCAAACTCTGATTATACATATTTACTATTAAATTTATAAATACTGTTAATTTATTTTTCACTTATTAAAAAAGTCTAACTGTAGGCCAGGGGCAGTGGCTCATGCCTGCAATCCCAGCACTTTGGGAGGCCAAGGCAGGCAGATCACTTGAGGTCAGGAGTTTGATAACAGCCTGTTCAACATGGTGAAACCCTGTTTCTACTAAAAATATAAAAATTAGCTGAGCATAGTGGCACGTGCCTGTAGTCCCAGTTAGGAGGCTGAGGCAGGAGAATCACATGAACCTGGGAGGTGAAGGCTGCGATGAGCCGAGATCATGCCACTGCACTCCAGTCTGGGCAACAGAGTGAGACTCCATCTTGCGGAAGGGGAAAAAAAAAAGTCTAATTGTATTTTTTTAATAAGCTGGAGCTTCTCAACCACAAAGATGACCTCCATGACCCCTCAAAAGGAGGGCCACTCATTGACTGGGAAGAACCACAAGGCCCCACTTCTATTAGGGCATGCCGGCTGGAGTCCTCCGTGTCCTGGCCATAGCACAGCCTTTGACTGGCATCACACCCGTTCTGTGAATGAACAGGGAGATGGACTAACCCGCATGACGTTAGCTTTGAGAGCTGGTATGATGATTAGGAAAACTGAAGCCTTGAGAACAGCATTGAGCTCAGGGCTCTGTCCCAGAGGCTACATTGTGTTGCCTCTTCTTGTCCACCAGTTTTTTTTTTCTTTTTTTAATTTTTTTGAGACGGAGTCTCGCTCTGTCGCCCAGGCTGGAGTGCAGTGGCCAGATCTCAGCTCACTGCAAGCTCCGCCTCCCGAGTTTATGCCATTCTCCTGTCTCAGCCTCCCGAGTAGCTGGGACTACAGGCGTCCGCCACCACGCCCGGCTAATTTTTTGTATTTTTTAGTAGAGACGGGGTTTCACCATGTTAGCCAGGATGGTCTCGATCTCCTGACCTCGTGATCCGCCCATCTCGGCCTCCCAAAGTGCAGGGATTACAGGCTTGAGCCACCGCGCCCGGCCGTCCATCAGTTTTAATTTAATTTTGTCAGAGAGGGTCTTGCTCCGTCACCCAGGCTGGAATGCAGTAGTCATCAGAGCTCACTGCAGCCTCGGACTCCTGGGCTCAAACAATCCTCCTGTCTCAGCCTCCCGAGTAGCTTGGCCTACAGGCATGCACCACCATCCCCAACTAATTAGGTAATTTATTTTGAAAGCACTTTGAGAAGCACTTCACTGTCAAATCTGTAGGTCTAAAAGGAAAAGAATACATACACATAATTGATTTCACACTGTTTTACATTTCCTTTGTCTTCTTCTGGAATGTCATCTTTTTTCTTGGTTTCTCTTTCAGCACAGGATCTAATCTAGATATTGGAAAAGAGAATCCAATGGGTTATATGTTTATCTTCCACCCTCCCCACTTTACGTATCACGTAAGAACATTTGAGATGATTTCTTATGCAGAAGGAAAAATTAACTGATCAGCTATATTCAGAAAAAGGCAGGTTTTGGCTATGTGTTTTTACTTCATATATATATATATATATATATATAATCTATATGAGTAACTGCTACCACGTGCTTCCTCCGCAGCCCTTGGGTCAGAAACACTACAGACAAAATTATTTCAAAAACATTTTACACATCAGATCCTGCTAGGCAATAAAGCAATCATTAACGAATTTAATTTACACTAGGATCAAATTATCCCTAGTAGACAAGCGTTCATTTGATCAGATTGAAAGCTTAAGATTACTATTTTACGTCGCACAGACTATTACCAAATGTATTAAAACTTTTAACACTACACAACTTGTTTTTAACTAATTGGAACCCACCTCTTTTACTAACTTCTTATATCCTCCAAAGTTTGGATAGATATTTACTATCACATGTCATAAGTTAACTGATCTGCATTCAACAATTAGGATCGCCCACAGAACAGGCAATTGGCAGAGGTAAGGACTCATGTCTCCTAAGGATCTCTGTGGCCAGCGTCCAATTCCAGGACTGCTTAGAAAGTGATGACAAACAACGTGTTTGTGCCAATGACATCTTTGTGACAGTTTTGATTAGAGGGTCCCAGAAGACCTGAAAACATTCCCTGCTAGGGCCTGCAACACAATGCTACCTTTAGTAAGAGGGATCTGTGTTCTGGTAGATAAGGCAAGGTCATAAAGGTGAATGGCTGACAGAGATTAGGAGAGCCTGCAATTAAATGGTAAAGGAAAAGAGTCCTAAATAATCACTGTTCAGAGCTTCCAGGTACTTGACTAACCAGAGACCCAGACAACTTTGCATTTCATCTGAAAACTGCTTTAAATAGTGAAACACACAATCTTTGTATAAGTATCTTTGTCTCTTTGTATAAGTGCAAAGCACTGCACATATATTTGCAATTGTTGCCTTCAATAACACTTTTGTGATGATATCCAGATGAAAAATAAATATGATACAATAAAATATAAATAAATAAAATTAAAGGTAATTCACAAACCCATCTGCATTTCCCCAATGACCTGTTCCCTGAGAAGCAATGCGCTATGAAATATTGAGTGGCTTAGGAGTCAGCTGGGCCTGGCTACACATCCTGTCTTTACCATACCCTGAAATCACTATGTGATTTCCATGAACTGACTGTGAAAAACCACGAGGATGTAAGGAGGGTCTGAGGCTGTCTTCCTATCTGTAAGGCTGAGCTCACATCCACCTCACAGGAGCCTGATGGAGATTTGAGACTACAACACATGTGCCGGGTACATGCAATGAAAAAACATAACTAACATTTCACTTCTCTAACAATAATACCTACATTTTAGATTGAAATTGTTTGAGCTTTAGATTTGAAATTATTTGAAATCAAGACTATTGTAAAAAGAAATCAAACATATGACCGGAAATCTAACATGAAGCACGTACAGACATTTGACAGATGCTTTTAAATTACACTGGTAGTAGAGAAAAATGTAACATAAATTTTTATGCTCTAATTATAAGAAAGAAGGGCATCTTAGAAAAGGCATTTCCCCCATCTCTTAGAGCCTTCCACTCCGGCCCCTACAATGCATCACAGAGCAAATCTGGGTCAGACTGGATGCAACCTGTGATTCCCGACAGAGACAAACAAAGCAAGGTTCAGGATGCTCACTACCGGGAAGGAATGCCAAGGAACAGAAAAACCATGTGTCAAGAAGGAGGGAGTTATTCTTTAGATACATATATATCATTAAAGATCACTGGCTTTTGCTGAGTCTAAAAAATTAAGCCTTAAATGTTTTCATCAAATTCCAGCTAACTACCTGATTTATCTAGGTTATACTAACAGTATTACTTAGAATTTCACCTTGATATGAAGATGTCTGTGTAACTTTTACAATGATATAAAACAAAGAGTAGGATTAGGGAGGAAACAGGCCAGTGCCTGGTGCAATGGATAACGTATCTGACTACAGATGAGGGAATTTAGCCTGGAATAAGGAACTTTTATTTCCAGCTTAGTGACACATACAAATTGTAAAAATAAAATAAAAATCATGTTTTATGTGATTCATGTTTTTCCTAATGCAAAGAAGACTGGTACTATTAATAAAAATATTTTTAAAATGTGAGGGCTAAAGCCCCAGAGGTTCTGCTATGATTTTTTATGTTTCATAGAGTGATTTTCATCATGGAAGCTCAAGCATTACGTAAATACAAATGCATATACCCCTGACCTGGTAATTCTGCGTCTGGAAATTTATCTTCAGGTCCACCCGCACATCTACAAGTGGATGCATATTCAATGTTTTGTATTGCAGCACTGTGTATATGAGCAAAAGACTGGAAACAGCCTACATTTCCATCTATAAGAGACTAAACAAATTAAGGTACATCCCTAAAATGAATATTATGTGGCTGTTAAAAAAGAGAGAGAAAGGAAAGAAAAGCAAGAAAAAGAGAAAACTTTCTACATTCAAACTAATAGTAGAAAACTCTCCAAGATACAATTTTAAGGAAAAAAAAATTAAAGTCTAGAAGACTATAGAGGAGGCAAACTTTAGTGTAAAACAGTTGAAAATTATAAACATATTCATGTGTTTATAAAGAAATTTTAGGAGGCTATAAAAAAACAAAACAAAGGGAAAGAGATAGGAACCGGAGCTGGGACACAGGTGAGTAAGAAGAATGGCAGGCAGATGTCTTCATAGGCTTTTATTTAAAAATGTTGAACCACGTGTACATATTTTCTCTTTTAAAAATTAGATTTTAAAATACAAGCAAGAAAACAAGAAAACGAAAGCCTAAAAAGATCATGCAGAACTACTCAAAAAAAGATAGTAATCCATGGAGATAACGGCAAGGTAGCTCCTAGATGCACTGATTTCTCTATCACATTGTATAAACAAGCCACCAATTATGGGATTTATAATAAAAAATGAGTCCATTTGAAACACCACATTATAAAAAGCTATTAACTAAATCTTTAAAGTGACAGTAAATGATGATTTAACATTTTAAAGAGACAGTCACATTGCATGTGTGAATGTGGTCATTTGTATAGAATGTCATAATTACCTTGATCATTTCTTCTTCTCCTGCTGTCTTACTTTTTGCTTCTATGTCCCCAGCTTCATTGCATCTAATAAAGCAGCTATTTGAAGCCAATAAAGCCATTTTCCCCTAAGTGAAACAAAATAACAAAATAAGAGTCATGAGGATACTTCTTGTAGAAGAAACGTTGTGTTTAGATTGAATTAATTTTTCCTCCCTGATTTAAAAATCACAGAAAAGAACTTAGAGAAAACCTGAAAAATATAATACAAGAACATGCAGAAAAGGAAACCAAAATCACCTATTATTTTACTATTCAAATATTACCACAATAAACATTCTTAGTGTATCTTCCTAGTAGGACTAAATTCTAATTAGATGAAGTAGGATTGCTTCCTTTCTAAAACATCTACGGTGATACAACTGATTTAGTTCAGTTTGAAAAATTAACTTTAAAGAACATAATTATGAATGCACACTTTATTCAAATACTAGCATTTTAAGTAAAATTTATTTTCCTCACAATTAGAAAACACGAAAAGGCATATACAATGCCTTTGGTGTTTTGAATTTAAGAATCACTGTCTGAGGGACTTTTGTGTGTGAAAATAAATATTTATATGCTTTTTTAGTTGTTTAATGTTTGATGTATTATACTGCTTTCTATTAAACAAAACTTTAAAAACTGATCTTCTTGTGTATCAAAATCTGGGTTATAAATTTGGTTAGCTTGATTCCCTTAACAAATATAATGTTTATTTATAACTTGTATTTGGTTGATTCTTTTGGAAAACTTGGAATACCATAATATTTAGACAAAATATTTAGAAATACGATTATAAAAATATGTATTTAATATAAATATATATAAAAATATATAAAATATGTGATATAACTTATATCACATCCAGTTAAAAAGTGCTCATAACATGGATTTAATTTCTTCGTCAAGGTCGCAAGGGCTGGTGGTCTCTCATCTGGATGGCGCCTGCTGAGTCCTGGAACATGCTGCTGTGGTCCAAGGCGATTTAAACCTGTGCCGCAGATTATTCACCTGAGTCTTTTTGCAATAGAATTTTAAGACCCTCTTTCATTTAAATTTTTGAAACTTAGTGTCCTTCCTAAAAATAAAATGAAATGAACTTTCCTAAAGTGTTGTATTATTAGAACTATCTGGCTCATCATCCTGGCCTCACGATATATTGGCTTTTTCTACTGGTGTAATTTTTATTAGAAGTATCTCATCATAACTAGTAGGATCATCTCAAAGGGGTTGCAACACATTAGTGGGTCATGAAATCAGTGTAGTGGTTCCTGAATGGTATTGGGGGGAAAAAGAAAAGGGAATACACACAGACACACAGAGGAAGGGGTAAAAGAGAGTAAGAAATATCAAGCTGCGTAACACATGAACAAGTAAGTATTGTTAAGTACAACTCTTGCTTCAGTTATACACATGTCTGCGCTGGGCTGCAATGTAAAAATGCATTTCTCAATGGGTTGGGTCAAAATAGTTTTCAAGTCACTGACTTAAGATTTTATCCCAGGGGATGAGGAAATTAGTCTAATTGATTACCTCTTTCTGGGGGGATGTCTGTTTAATTTGTCATCTTAGAAAACACTGCTGAGTTCCTATTTTCAGTTCCTGATTGTATACCACCAAAGCGCTACTCAAAGGCTGAGCTTATCTTCCACTTGCTTGTGCCCACTGGTCCTTACTGGTTTTCATATAGTTACCTACTTTTTAAAGACTGTTTAGCACTCACATACTTTTGTTCAATCTTTACTTCTCACACAAACAGAGAAAGGAAATTATGTATTCTGTACCAACAAAGATTTAACAAAACATCCATATACTACAACTGTCTAGATTAGAGTGCAGTGGTGTGATTCTTAAAATTAAGAATTAGTATATTATCTTTTTTCTCCTTTTATATTAAAACTATCTTTTCGTACACTATTTGAAGCTTATGAACTGAAAGTCCTTTAGAGATAATTTACTTCAATGAACTATTATTATTTATTTTATGCACAAATTGTCACAACTTGGTCTTAGCTTGCTCCACTGTTCGCTTACAGTCTCTAATGTTTCTGAAAGCATCCATGATTTCTGCTACAAAGAAGATACTTAGCAACTACTCTGAGACCTAAAATTGACTGGTTCTTTAACGGAAATGAGATCCGTATCTAGGCAGTAGGGTATAGAGAAATAATTGTGGGCAAAAGTACTAATGCTGTTTTTGTTGCACTATATTTTGAGATCTCTTTAAGGCTCTATGTTCTTATTGACTGATTCCAATTTAATGTATTATACTATTGCATCCTACTTTTTTTTTTTAAATATATTATGATTGTTACAGACTTTCTGTTATACTGACAGGAAGTTTTTATAAACAATAACAGCACTTACATTTTGAAAGACTGGTTCCCATTGTTCTCTTGGTCCGATTGCATCTGAACGCCCAACAACAAGCCCATCTGAATTGATACCAAGATACTTTCCATAGCCAGATTTCAGGGCAATTCTGTACATTAATAAGATAGATAAAAGTTAAAAACTGAGAGGAAATTAATTATAGAACATCAAAACAGGACATGTGCATATGTGTGGGTGTGTACATATCTAAACTTTCAGGCTGGACACACTCCAAGTGTTCAAAAGCTGCATGTGGCTGAGTGGTGACTCACTCTGTAATCTCTGTGCTTTGGGAAGCCAATGGGAGAACTGCCTGAGGCAAGAAGTTCAAGATCAGCCTGAACAACACAGTGAGACCCCATCTCTACAAAAAATTTAAAAAATTAGCTGGGCATGCTGGCGTGCACATGTGATACCAGCTACTGGAGAGGCTGACACAGGAGGGTTGCTTGAGTCCAGAAATTTGAGGTTATAGTGAGCTATGATCACATCACTGCACTCTAATCTGGGTGACAGAGTGAGACTCTGTGCCTTAAAAAAAAAAAAAAAGCTACATGTGACTAGTTGCTGCCATATTGGACAGCGCAGTTTTAAATTTACAGTTTTGTATTTTGCTTTTTTAATATAAACATTGTACTTATATATTACATAACAAGTATTTTCCAAATTCATCATTCTTCAATTATACTTCTTTAGTTATAAAGTTCAATAATAAATTATTAAAACTTACTTTTTCTGTTATTACAAATAGTTCTATTTACATCTATTCTGTACATAAAACTGATTTATCGTCAGAAAAAATTCCTAGAAATAACTGGATCGAAGAGTATAAACTACAAAGTTCTTATGTCATCAAACTGTTTACCAGAAAATGCTGTTTCAATTTACATTCTTACTTCAAATTAAAAGAGTATGTTTTGTATCATGGATTTTTTTTTAAACATTATGACTTTAAAAAAATACTTGAAAACCTGATATGGAAAAAACAGTATCCTATTAATTTGCATTTTAGTATTTAACTAGCATAACAATTGTTTTTCTTTTCCTTTCCTTTTTAGTTTTTAGATTATCTGGTTATGTCCCTTGTCCATTTTTCCATTGAGATCTGATTGTTTGCAGTTTTTCTACTGGGGTCATCAGGGCTATGAATTCTGTACAAGATACATATGAAGAGTAAGGACCCACTGTCTATTAAGATTGTTGCAAATATTTTCCTCATTTGTCAGTTAATTTTCTTTACAATCCTTTTTAGTTTATAATTGTAAAGCAGTTTAAAACTATTGAATTTTTTCTTCCTCTGCTTTTATTCTTTATCTTTCACCACACTTACCAGACTTTCAAAGAAAGTATAAAAATAATCATCTTAATGTGATTTTTTAAAATTCTGATTTCTTTTACCTTACCGAGACTCTCCTGGGATGCCAGAACTGACTTTTACTCCTTTATACATTAATGATTATATAACAGAAATTATTATCATATTGATGTAACCAATTACTAAAATATGCAAATTCACTTTCAGTATCTTCTACCCAAAGAATCATTCTATACTTCTGCACAAGGTGAGAATAACAAAGGTTACTTTATAAAATGACTATAAAAATAGTGAGTAAAAATATTCTTCTGGTCACTATGATTCTGTAACATTCTCTGCTGGTTTCAACAATACTCCTTTTTTTAGTCTTCCTGTTTGTACTTCCCTACAGTGAGTTTAAATATCATAGCAACAGTGAACCAGGTTTTGTACTGTCTGATTTCTTTTTTAATCTATCTTATTTGGTGTGTGAAATTATTAATCTTCATTTTTTTACATATTTTTTTTCCAGCCTAGCATTATATATTGACAGGAAATCCACTAAAAGTAGATCACAAAATCTACTTTTCAAAAAAGCTATTTTGTTTTTTATATCAAAATTACTCTGTGGGCTTAAGACAGACACTAAAATTTTTAATGAATACAATTAAATTTTTAAAATAACTGGTTACTAATTATATTACAACATAAGCTCACCTGGAATCAGATAATTTGACAGCCGTCAACTGCTCTGGGGGACTAGGGCCCTCATCAACTATTGGAGAAAAAACATTTGAAAATAAATTTGACATTTGCTATAAAGATATCATTTTGCTTTAAAAAATATGGCTATTTTCTTCTGCAATTAAATGTAAGAATATTCAGATATGCTGATGTCACTGTAATACTGCATCTTTGGAATCAAGATCTATTTTACCTTCTTTTAACTACAGCGCTAATTTTACATATTGAGTAGGACAGGCTAACATAATGCTTATTTAATAACTTCTGAGATATCTTCTCATTATGTTTTAAAATACAGCCATAAATAAGCACTTATTTAAAAAACTAAACGCTTTCATTTATTCAAGGGATGGCCTTGCTGACCAAATGATACTGTTTTTTATCTTCTAATTACTTCGTATCTCATTAGTGCTTCCTCCAATGGGCTAAAGAAAATGAGGAAACTTCAAATTGTTACCCACACCCAGGTTAGTTTTGACAATAGGTCTGACTAAAAAAGAAATTCAAACATTTTGACTCAAGTAGGTTTTCTTTTTTCTTTTCACTTACTATTTTAATTATTCATGTTGTTTTGATTTCCAAAGATACTCTTCTGGAACTATACAGAATGTTTTCAAATGCTTGTATTAGAAAGAGGGACTTGCCAATGGCTGGTAAATATTAAGGAAGAAAAAAAACGGAAGAGTCAAATGCAATGGAAAATTTGGAAAATTTTGGAAAAATTTCCTTTGGAAAATGTCTGAAACTAGTTAGAGTTTGGCCTAAGCGAATGAATGTCCTAAAACCTACACTTGTGGCAGCCTCTTCCCTTCCAGACACAAACCTTCTTTGTGTGGAGCTCCCAGGGTAAAAAGGCCATTGTCGAGTGCGTGTATATAGGTTCCCTTATCCATTTCAATGGCTATGGTTCCTGAAATTTCACCAAAGTTTGTTACTGTCCACCAGATTCCTAAAAAATAAAATCAATATTTCAACTTTGTATCTTAGTTTTGACACAGAGTTCTTTTTGTGTTATTATAACTTAGTTTTAAAAACTTTTTGTTTTGCAGTTGTAAGAAATAATACAAAGATCTCACATATCCCTTACTCACTTTGTCTCAATGATGACATCTCACGTAAGTATCACACTGTCAGAATCAGGAAACTGACATTGGTATAATCCATGAACCTTATTCAGATTTCACCAGTTTTACATGTACTTGTTTGCATGTATGTGCACAGATTCATGAGACTACCAGTACAGTCAGGAATAGGTTTTTAAAATACAAAATAGCAACATACAGCCAGGCATGGGGGTGCATGCCTGTAATCCCAGCTACTCGGGGAGCTGGGGAAAGAGGATGACTTGAGCCCAGCAGTTCAAGGTTATAGTGAGCTATGATCTCGCCACTGCACTCTAGCCTGAGTGACAGAGCAAGGTCCTGTCTCAAAAAAAGACCAAAACAAAACAAAAGGCAACATGTGAAGGTACAAAGTGATACACAGAGAACGGTCTCTCTCATGATAGACCCCAGCCATCTATTCATGCCTGCTTTCCAGAGGCAATGCCCATCATAACATTTCTTAGAAATGCCCCTACAGGAAGATTTTCTAGCATAGTAATCTTTTTTTTTTTTTTTTTGAGACAGAGTCTCGCTCTGTTGCCCAGGCTGGAGTGCAGTGGCACAATCTCAGCTCACTGCGACCTCCACCTCCCAGGTTCAAACAATTTTCTGCCTCAGCTTCCCGAGTAGCTGGGGCTACAGGTACCCGCCACCATGCCTGGATAATTTTTCTGTATTTTTAGTAGAGACGGGGTTTCCCCATCTCGGCCAGGCTGGTCTTGAACTCCTGACCTCGTGATCCACCTGCCTCGGCCTCCCAAGTGCTAGAATTACAGGTGTCAGCCACCGTACCTGGCCAGTTATCTTAACTATGATTTTAGATTGAAAGCAAAATGAGCAGAATCTATGTCTATGTATACTAATTTCCAATTTGCCAACAGAAATGTTAGACCCTAGGAACAATTAGTTAAGCAGTTGTTATAACAGTTTGTATCTTAATGTTAAAAAATATCCTCAAACCCCCTCCTAAATTGTACTTTAGCTACAGCAGAAATAAGTCAATCATTAACTGGATATGACATATTAAGGAATTCTTGTTCATTTTACAAGGTCTGATAATGACACAGTATGATGTATAAAAGAACAAAACAGATGATGAGAGAAAACATACCACGTTAAGAAATGCACATTTACATACTTATGGGTAAAATGACATATCATCTGTGATTTTACTTAAAATTTCTAGGAAAAACTGTGTGTGTGGGTGTGTGCGTAAATGAAATGAGATTGGCAAAATACTGACAATTAATGCTGGGCCCTGGGCACATGGGGGACTCATACTCTTCTATGTATGGATTAGTTTGGATATTTCCATAATAAAAAGGTTTTAAAGATTCAGTTAATTCCACTGCACAAAATTTTCTATTCAACTAAACATTTCATGCTTTTCATAACAAATTTTAAAATACATAAAATTTTAGCTAAAATGAAGTTGGACCCTTACCTAATACCAAATACAAAAAGTAACTTAAAATAGACCAAAGACCTAAATGTAAGAGCTGAAGTTAGAAACCTTTTAGAAGAAAATGGGAAAAGCTTCATGACCATGAATTTGGCAATTATTTCTTGCATAGAACATCAAAGGCACAGGAACAAAAGAAAACATAGACAAACTGGACTTCATCAGAATTAAAACCTTTCGTGCATCAAGAACCACTGTCAACAGAGTAAAAGGCATCCCAGAGAATGGAGAAAATATTTGTAAACTGCATACGTTATAAGGAATTAATATCCAAAGTATATGGAGAACTTCAAAAAGACAAACATCACAATTCAAAACTGGGCAAAGGATGTACACAGACATTGTTCCAAACGTGATGTACAAATGGCCAATGAGCACTTGAAAAGATGATCAGCATCACTAGACACCAGGGAAATGTAAATCAAAACCACAATGAAATACCACTTCACACCTATGAGAATCGCTAGTGTCAAAACAAAAACAAAAAAAACAAAAACAAAAACCAAGAAAACCAGAAAAACAAATGTTGGGCAGGATGTGGAGAAACTGAAACCCGATGCAATGCTGGTGGGAAGGTAAAACGGTGCATGTATTTAAATGCCACTGAAGTGTACACTTAAAAATAGAAAAACTGGCAAATCTTATATTCTGTATATTTTACCTCCACACATACACAAAACCAATGGAGAAAAAGAAAATCAAAATTAAAATTTCAGCCAAAGATGATTAGAAAGCAGTAAAACTAACCAGCAATTTAGATGCCTGAGTTGTCTTATAGCTACAATTGTTTCCAATAAAAGAAATAATGCTTTATTCAGAATCATTATGAACAGTGTTATGATTAGCAAGTCTTTCTTATAAATGTAATAGTTAATGATTTTAAGTTCATTTTATTTATTTTGTATGTTCTATGCCACGTTGATCAAATACACTTAATATTAAATAAAATCATTTAAATATAGTATCTCATTAATGTTTTGCAAATGAAGAAGAAATTTCTGGCAGACAAGCTCCTCAAAATTTTCACACTCTGTTCAAGTAGGGAAATGATACAGTAACATTACTTATAATATTGTGAACTGAAAAAGAAATTACTTTGAGCAGATGCCAGTATTTTTTCTCAATGGGATTTCAAAGAATAAGAAAGCTAAACATAGTATCATCAAGAATTAAATGTGAGCTGTTCTGCTTATTTTCTGCAAGTGGCCTACATTCAACTCTGGGAAGTATGCTTGTATGTTTAACGACTAAAGTAACATAACATAATACTCATCAGTGCCACTCTGGGGGTTTCAGCTGTGAAAGAGCAGTGGACCCTCAGAACAGTGGGCATGGAAGTTGCCTGTCTCTACGTCAGGTCACAGCTCAAGCTGTGTATATGCTGCAGACGCCTAAGCTGAATTTGAGAATCCGCTCTAAAACATTACTTGCTATTTAGACACAGGCTTGAAGTTATTTCCTTTTAAACCTTAGGCAGATGGTCAAATACCCCTGCTGTGTTGTCTCACAATGCATAACAAAGCTTTTCGCATATTTTCACATAGTTTAGGATGTTTACATGTCTGGCATGCCTGTAATCCCAGCGCTTTGAGAGGTGGAAGCAGAAGAATCACTTAAGCCCAGGAGTTCAATATCAGCCTAGGCAACAAAAGGACATCCCCATCTCTACAAAAAAATTAAGAAATTAGCGACTGTGGTGGTACAAGCCTGTGGTCCCAGCTACTCAGGAGTCTGAGGTGAGAGGACTGCGTGAGCCCGTGAGGTCGAGGGTGCACTGAGCCATGATCACGTCACTGCACTCCAGCCTGAGCAACAAAGCAAGAGCCTGTCTCAAAAAAAAAAAAACCAAAAAAAAAAAAAAAAGAAAAAAAAACAAACAAAGGCTTGATGCACCAGTGTCATGGCTGATGAGACATGACCAGGGCACCCTCACTCCAGCATCAAGGCCGTGTGACAGCTCCCCTCACCTTCTGACTAATCCAGGACTTCTGTGCTGAGAGCCCCCTTAAATCTCTACCTTCATTATGTGCTCGGCACAAACGAATGATGTATCTTAGATTTGGAAACGGAATTTTCTTCCCCAATCTCACTGTAGTCTAAGTACCCTTCACAGACCTTCTATTAACCCTTAGTTTACTTAGCTTTAGTTCCTGGGTAAATAAAATATATGTGTTTTGCAAACTACGATGTTATAAGTCCAGTTGCTTCTTAATCTAGCAGAGCTCAGTGAAACTCTTTGCTTACAGACATGCTCGTTTTTATTAATGTCACACTTGGTTTTCTCCATGTGGAAGACATAATTTCTTTCATCCTATTTACTAATCCCTTCAGATCCTTGTGAGGAACCAATAGAACAACTTTAAAAAATTAAAAGGTTTTCTTTCCCTTCACAAATAGGCACATGCTTACTTACATGTTAAGTTTAGAAAAATCCACAATGCAAAAGAAGGTGGAAGGACAAAGAGAAAAAGACGCAGAAAGACTTCCTCTTCCAGCCAAGATGGACTTGCCCTCCCACCATGACCAACGAGAAAACTGAAACTGGATAGAACATTTGAGAAAACTGTTTTCAGGGATTGGAACACAGGCAGAACAGGACTGTGACATCTGAGAACAGGAAAACACAGGAGGCAAATCTCACACACACTTCTGTTTTCTGCCCAATGGCAGTTTCTTGACCACACGGAGAGGCAGAGACCTCCAAGAATGAGGCAATGTCACTGAGCTGAGAATCTCGCAGTGCTAAAATGTTGGGAGTTTATAGAATAAGGTACTGGAGAAGAGGGAACTACACAGAGGTGAGGCCTCAAAAGAGTATGCAAAAGTTCTCTGCACGTCTGTGGCCAAGGGCTGGGGGGAGCGCATGCAGAAGGCAGGCTCCACAAGGCCTCTGCAGAGCGGCTGGCACTGCTGAGGGCTGACTGGAGACACCAGAGATCACACAAATTTGGGACACAGCAGAGTGGAGAGAACTCACCAAGTACACGAAGCACATGTTGTTGAGGCCCATGAGGATGGACCTTTCCTAGAGTAAGAGTCACAGTCTAAGTCTACAGGCAAAACCCTAATAAATAAGTACAAACAAACAAAGCCCCAGGCTTGACAGAAGCAAAAGGGTGGTCAAATAATTTAACTAGGCATCAAGACATTTAACAGAAATAAAGGTTAAAATATTACGAAAATGAAAGACTGAATTTATAAGGAAGACTTAATTCTAAATGTGTACACATGAGAGCTTCAAAATACTTTAAGCAAAAACTGCTCAAGTAGACAGATCTAGAATTACAGTTGGAGATTTTAACATAACTTTCAATACATTGTAGGATTAGTAAAGTCAGTAAGGACACAGAAGATGTGGCTAATCACGGGATAACTGACATCTAAAGAACACTGAACCGGCCAGGCACCGTGGCTCACGCCTGTAATCCTACAACTTTGGGAGGCCGAGGCAGGCGGATCACCTGAGATCAGGAGCTTGAGACTAGCTTGGCCAATGTGATGAAACCCCGTCTCTATTAAAAATATAAAAAGAATTAGCCAGGCCTGGTGGCAGGTGCCTATAATTCCAGCTACTCTGGAGGCTAAGGTAGAATCACTTGAACCTGGGAGGCGGAGGATGCAGTGGGCTGAGATTGCGCCACGGCACTCCAGCCTGCTGGGCAACAGAGCGAGACTCCATCTCCAAAAAAAAAAAAAAACCCTGAACCAACATCTGCAGAATACACATTCTTTTCAAGTGCACATGGAAATTTACTAAGAAAGTATGTTCTCCAACCATACTACGAATGAATTAGAAATCAGCAATAATAACATATCTATAATACCTCCATGTAGTAGAAATTAAAAACAATACACTTTTAAGTAACTCATGGGTCCATGAAAAGAAAAATCACAAGGGAAACTAGATAATATTTTGAATGGAATGAAAATGAAAACAAAATGTGTTGACTATAACTAAAACTAAAGTGGAATGAAGAGCTCTAACTCCCTTCTTAAGAAGCTATAAAACAAGAGCAAAGTAAACTGAAAATAGGTTAAATGGAGGAAAAAAAAAAGATTGAAAATTAAATAGAAAATGAAAAAAAGGGAAAATAAGTAATACAGAAACAAGCTTGTCCAACCTGAGGGCTGCATGTGGCCCAGGCCAGCTCTGAATGCAGCCCAACACAAATTCATAAACTTTCTTGAAACATTATGAGATGTTTTTGCCTTTTTTTTTTTTTGGCTCATCAGCTTATCGTTAGTGTATTTTATGTGTGGTCCAAGACAATTCTTCTTCCTCCATTGTGGCCCCGGGAAGTCAAAAGACTGAATACCCCTGTACTGAAAGATCATTAATGATAAATGATCTTATAAGATAAACAAATTGATAAACCTGCAGCTAGACTGACTGATCCAGGAAAAAATGGCAAAAATATAAATTACCAATATGAAGAGACTGCAATACAGATTAGATTCTACAGACATTAAAAGGATATTAAAGGAGTATTCTGAAGAATTTTCTGCCAATAAATCCAACAACTTAGATGAAATTTTCTTAAGACACAAATTACCAAAACTGACACAACAGAAAAATCTGAAAATCTCTCTTAAAAATTTTTAATTTTCCCACAAAAAACTAAAACCAAACCAAATAAAACCCTCTAGGTTCAGATGACTTCACTAGTGAATTCTATCAAACATGTAAAGAAGAAATCATACCCATCTTACATAGGTATTTCCAAAAACAGGGAAGGAGAGAGCACTTCCCATCTCATTTTATGACACCCAATATCACCTTGACACCAAAATCAAATAAAGACATTACAAGAAAAGGAAACAGAAGTCAATATCTCCCATCAACACCAATGAAGAAAGCTTAAAAAAAAAAAATCATATCTAGCAAAATCCCGAAGGACAAGGCACCACAACCACGTGGGGTCTACCCCAGGGATGTAAAGTTACTTTAAAAGTTGAAAATGAAACCAATGTAATTCATTGGCAGAAAGAAGAAAGCTGTATAATCATCTCAACAGATACAGAAAGAGGCATTTGACAGCATTAAACACCATTATGATAAAAACTCCCAAGAATCAAAGTTTAAAAAGAATGTCCTCATTTTGATAAAGGTTTTCTCTGCAGATCCTACAGACATCATACCATATGGTTGACTACTGAAAGCTTTCTGCCTAAGCTTGGGAACAACGCAATTATGCCCAATTTCATGACTTCTGTTCAACACTATGGAAGTCCTGGACAGTATAATAAACCAGAAAAAAGAAAGACAAGACATAAGGATTAGAAAGAAAGAGGTAAAACGATAGTCACAGGAAACATTGCAAATTTCTTAGTTTTCTATATAAACAAACCTCTAGAAGTAATAAGTGAAACAGACTTATCAGACTACAAAGTCACCATACAAAAATCAATTGTATATCTACATACTGACAGCAAACAACTGGAAAATCAAATTCAAAAGTTCTATTGACAGTAGTGTAAAATTATAAAATACTTAAGAATAAATTTTTAAATAGGCATGCAAGACTGCTACATTGAAAATTATGAAATATTGAGGCCCAATATTAAGATGTTGCTTCTCCCCCAAATGATCTGGACTCAATACAATTCTCCGAGAAAATCCAACAGGTTTCACTGTAGAAATTAATAGTTAGTAAGTACAAAGTTGCAGGACTCACACTACCAGATCTCAAGACTTCATGAAATTATAGCAATAAAGAGAAATATATCAACAGAAAAACAGACAAACGTATCAACAGAACAGAGTCCAGAAATAGACCAATACATAGAAAGTTAATTGATTTTTTTATGAAGATACCAAAGTGGATTAACGGAAAAAGGAAACAACAGTGGTACTGTAACAACTGGCTATCAAGATGTTAAAAAAAAAAAAAAAAAGTAAATCTTGAAACCGAACTCACACCATGCCAAAAATTAATTTGAGATGAATGACAGATTTAATGTAAAAACTAAAACTATGATGCTTCTAAAAGAAAATGCAGAATATTTTCCTGACTTTGGGTAAGCAAAGATCTCTTAGATCAAAGAGATAAGGCAGTAACCATAAAAGGAAAAAAAATAAACTGAACTTTATAAAAATTAAAAGCTTCTGACCATTCTGGCTAACATGGTGAAACCTAGTCTCTACTAAAAATACAAAAAATTACCCAGGTGTGGTGGCGGGTGCCTGTAGTCCCAGCTACTCGGGAGGCTGAGGCAGGATAATGGCGTGAACCTGGGAGGTGGAGCTTGCAGTAAACCGAGATTGAGCCACCGCACTACAGCCTGGGTGACAGAGTGAGACCCCGTCTCAAAAAAAGAAATAAATAAATAAATAAAAATAAAAGCTTCTACTCATCCAAAAACCACCATTAAGAAACCGAAAAGGTAGAACTCAGACTGAGAGAAAAGACTGATAACACCATCAACTCTTGGCAAGGATGTAACTGGAGCACTAATTCATTCTTGGTGGGAGGGTAAAATGGCATAACCACTTTAGAAAATTTGGGGCAGTTTCTTATATAGTTAAACATTCACCTATCCTTTGACACAGCAATTCCACATCTACATATCTACCCTAGACATTTACCCTAATTTTAGAATTGATTTGCCATTTCAAAAGCAATGATTCTTCCAGAACACTGGCTTTATACCATTCCATATTTTTATAAATTTTTTAAGTTACCATAATTTATGAAGATTCAAAATGCAACTTGCCAAGGTTTAAAAGAGAAAAAAAAAGTATACAAAGAACTAAACAGAAAACAGGCTGGTTAAGTGTGGTTGGGTCAGTTTATTTCTAGCATCATTTACAGGCTACCCTGCTGTTGTATTTAAAATTTTCATTAACTTCAGAATTCACAAAATAACGATTTTTTTCCTGTGAAGATACTTCCTTTAAGAGACAACTGACTTCTACAATTAAAATGTATACATGTTCAAAGAAAATAACTTGTAAAATATTATTTGGTTGAAAAACATTTACATTAGGCCTTTAAAATTATGCATCAGAATCTCCGGCTATTAAGCAGTCTAATGATGCCTACTAAGTCAGAGAGTTATAATTCTCTCCTGTGCTTTATTCTGATAATGAAGTAAAGGCATCAGTACCATCTACTGTGCTAAAGAATAAATGGAATTTACAACTGTAGGTAATATTTAAGCACTTTAAGACAAATATGAATATGTCATAAATTTCTAACTAGGAAAATATTTTCAATGAGATCTCAAGAAATGTTAACTTTTTTCAGAATAGAGTACTGAAAACTGACTCACCAACAATATCAAGCTGGGTTTCTTCATCTTCTTCTCTTTTTCTCTTCTTATCTTTGCTCTTTTTCTTCTTACTACCGGACATAATTTATACAGATGAGTTTAGGTATATTGATTTGTATGATAAATAAATATAAGATTGAAACCTGGAAGTCTTCTAAACTGTTTCATTTATAAATTACTGATTTAGGATGACTTACATTGCTATGCCCTCTTAAATACAGTACTGAGAGGTTGCTTCAGGCTTTATACATATTACTTTAGAGTTCAAAGCAGATTGCAGAGCCACACGGCCAGATTTTAAATCCTGATTCTGTAACTTCTTAGCTCGGTGATTTTTGGAAAAGGTACTGAATCTCTCTGAGACTGTTTCCCCACTTAGAAAATTAGGATAATAACTTAAACTAACTCTTAAGGTTACTGTGAGGATTAGGAGGTAATATGTACCTTCATACATTGCTGGTGCAAATGTAAAATGGTGCAGCATCCGCAGAAAACAGTTTAGGGTTCCTCAAAAAGTTAGAGTTAACATACAACCCAGCAATTTGACTCCTAAGTATGTATACCCAAGGGAAATGAAAACATACACCCCCAAAAATACTTACATAAGAATATTCACACTAACATTAGTCACAACAGCCAAAAACTAGAAACAACCCAAATGTTCATCAACTGATGAATGGATGAACAAACTGTGTTACATCCACACAATGGAATACTACACAGCCATAACAAGGAACAAGTGCTACAACAATGATGAACCTCAAGAATGTCGTAAGTGAAAGGAGCCAGATACAAAAGGCCACATGTTGCATGATTTCTTAGGAAATATTCAGAATAGGCAATTTCACATAGTCAGCAGATTAGAGGTTGCCAAGGACTAGGAGAAGGGGAGGATGGGATGTGACTGCTTTAATGGGGAGGAGGTTTCCTTCTGGGATGACGAAAATGCTGAGCAACTAGACAGTGGTGAACCTCTTGAATATATACTAAAAACCACTGACTGTACAAAAGGGTGAATTTTATAATTATGAATTACATCTCAATAAAAAAAGAAAAAAACAAGGGCGATTTGAAAAAAAATGTGCCTACAATTTCTTGGCGCATTGGAAGTGCTACATAAGCATTAATTATGATTATTACGACAATCTTAAGACACTTTTGTCTGTATTTTCATCATAAAGTTTTCAGAAAATACCTCTCCTCTCCTCCCAGGAAATTCACAGAGTAAAAATCTCACATTCATTCCGGATAAACCTGCCATTTATTCTGGCATCTTCATGAGGCCAGACTCCCAGACAGGGTTCTCAAGGGCAGTGGCTTCAACTCACTCCTTGATACCTTCTTTCCATTTCGCTTAAAAATGTCAAAACCTCTGTTTATCACAGAGACCAGAGAGAAATGCTCAACATTTGTATGTACAGTCAACCTCGGGCAAATTTGCCAGTTAAAAAAGATGCGGGGATATGAGTGCACAGGTATTTTTCCCTAAAAAGCTAATAAATTACCACTACGACCACCTCCTCACATTTGGCTCAATTTGTTTACTATATGTATGTTCTCTCATTTAATCCTCACAGTCTTCTAAAAGTATAAACAATCGTCTGAAAGTATAAATGTGTAAACGGAGGTTCAAAGATATTTGATCTTTTAATGAGTAAATGGAAGTTTAGACATATTAACCAATTTGCCAACAAATCACAAAATTAGTAAATGACAGAGTGCAGGTTCGAGCCCATATCCCTATCAAAGCCCATATACACCTCAACCACTGTGTGATTCATCCTCGTTTCACTCTACATATTAGGTTAGAAAAAACTAACCAAGAACTTTTCTGGGAAGAAAAGAGACAATGGAGAAAAATAATAATCTCTAATAAAGGAAGTTATTATCACGAACTACGACATCAGACTAATGCAGACCCACGAGGCAGAGGCCTGGAGACCCAGACTCTTGGGTAGGGGCCACGGGTCACCCGCCGTCTGCCCTGTTTCCAGGGCCGTCCGCGCGGGAGGCTGCCCCTCTCTGCACAGGCGCCGGGAACCGCGGCCCGGCCTCCGTCCAGCTCGGACAGGGGCCAGGGCGAAGCCTGGGAGGCCACAAAACCGGCCCTCCGCGCCACGGCTTCCACCGGACTCGCGGGACTGGAGTGCGTCCGAAAAGAACGCAGGAGGCCCCCGCCCAAGCTGCCGGACCCACCTCTTCGCCTTGGTTCCCTTGAGCACGAGTTTGGTAGACTTCACGTAGGAGTACTCGGCCATGGCTCCGGGAGACTTCTGCGCGGAGAGGCTGAAGCCGGCTGAGGACGAGTATGCGACCCCGAGCAGCACCTGGGCGGGGAAGAACAGAAGTGGAGGCGAAGCAAACACTACCTGACAGCGTACGTTTCTCCAGAGCCCGCCTCCGTCTTCACCCGAACGGTGAATGGCTGAGAACTCCACTTCCGGGTTTCTGCCGGGGAAACTACGGCGGCCGCAGAGGGCCAAAAACTGTCCGCGCGCAGCTGCTCCCTGGCGCCCTCTCGAGGAGCCCCTGAGGATTCGCGCCTCCCGAGGGGAGGAAAGCCCGCCTGAGGCGCTGCGGGCTGGCGCGCCGGCAACGGTCTCCGCGGGGGCGGGAAGCGGCTCCGGCTACCCCAGCTGTCCTGCGGCGGCGCGGCTGAAAGCACGGGCCACTCGTGCGCGCGTCACTCGGGGCTGTGCGTAGCGCGACGGTGTGTGCAGGAAACAAGCAGGAAATACCCTAAAATAGAATTAAGCGCCACGTTGCGGGCCGCGGACGTCGCGAGTGCTGTGGGAATGTGGGCTGAGGTGGAGAGTTATGGTGGCGCGTGTTACAGGCCCAGGGGTCAGGAGAAGCCTAATCGTGGAGGCGGCATCTGAGGAGGGTCTTGAACGCTGGGCAGGCTTTTGCCTGACGGAGATGGAGGAAGCAAGTGCTGTCTGATGTAGGAAACAGGGCGGAGGCGTGGAGGGAGCCGTGCAGCGCTGGTGTGAGGAGCAGCGAGCAGGCCAGGCCTGTAAAGCAGAGTGATGGGAACCTGGATGGAGAGGGCAAGTCGGGGTCCTTTGGTCGCTGAAGAATTTGAAATCAGTAAACAGGTGAGAGGGATCAATCGCAAGAGCATGGGGTAAAACGAGGCGTCGTCCACGGTGATTCCTCTGCAGCGGTGGGTATTATTAATCGCGTATGTGACGCCAGAACCACCCCACTCAAGCTGTGGCTCTTGCCCTAAAGTAGAAAACAGAGACCAGTTGGGTTCCAAGCATCCACGAAGATCTTATTAAACTCGTGATCCCTGGTGGCACCATCGACTCAGGACTGGCCCATCTCAAACCTGACTCAGAAACAAAACCGTCACAGTGTGCAGAGATGAGCGTCCTTACCCGCTATCATAACGTATTTTCCGGTGTTTTCACAGTGCTGCGCTTCCTAATCCCCACTCCACGGCAATCCACATGCCGTGATGCCCGGAGGCATTAGCAAGGAGACACACAGGGGCTCTTCACGTTGGATTTCCAGGGTTTTGATGAAAATATCAACTTCCTCATCTCTTATATTGTGGTTAGTAATAGTATCATTTAGGGTTGAAGAATTAGATGGTACGAATTATATAGGGTGTTTATTATAACCTACATGGAAAATGCCTAGGAGATGTTAGCTATCCTCATCACCAACATCGTTACTTGATGGTTATAATCAGACAGGAAGGCCGACACCAAGAAAATGGATACATGCTCTGGGGGAATGAATGTGGAGAGATCAGAAAGTCAAGAACAAAGCCATACAACATGTCTACAGTAAAGGGATAGAGAAAAGAGAGTCTATAAAAGAAGAAGTGAAACAGAGTTAGAGTAAAATTTTAGAAATCAAAGCTCAGGAGAATTTCCAGAAAGGGTAATATTTAATATCGTAGAAGTTTAGGAGCACAAGATGGAAAAAAAGGCCTTTGGGTAACTGACATTGAGGCAGTCTTTGGGGAAGCTCCATTTCTGATAGAGAAGTAGACAGAGAGCTTGATGCAGCGACTAGGTGAAGAAGCCCTGGCTGCTCGCATGGGGAAATAAATAAGGGATGGAATATGCCATATTTCTGGGTTTCTTTCTTTCTTGCTCAGCCTCTGTATATGCACAGAGTTTGGTGAAAACTTACAAAAAATAAAAATGAAACCAATTTCGTGTGTAGACTCATACAATGCTTTGTGTTAGAATCAAGATAAATTCATGCCTCTCCGTTCTATTCTGTCAGTTTTGAAATTAAACATCAGCTTTTCTTCTTCATTAAAATCATATTCAACCCTTCCCAGGTGTTGGTGGTTTTGGGGAGTTACATAAGCAGTCAGGTCTTGATAAGTAGAGGAGGAGGGAACAGACAACTTTCGGCAAAGGCAGAATTCTGAAATTCTCATATTTTTTTCCAGTAACTTTCCTATGTTTGTGAGGTTATTCAGTCATAAAGATCTTAGTGAAATTTTTTTCAGGCTTTACTAATCATAATAATCACTGTGGACGTTTGTTTAAAATGTGTAGTCCCAGGCCTCTCACCTGGATATTCTGATTCAGGAGATCATGGATGAGACTCAGAATACATGTGTTTGACATATATCACAAGTGGTTCTTATTGTCAGGCAAATTTGGGAAGCTAACCAGGAATTTATGTTTTTATGACTGGCAGCTAGAAAAGGTTCCTAGAGTCTTTGCTTTTTGAAAATAAAATATTTCTTTTTTAAAAGGAAAATTGTATGACTAGATACAACATTTGTACATGTGGCACATGTACTATACTGTGTGCTTTTGTCATATTTACAGTTAAAGATGTGTAAGAACACTCAGAAAAAGTATGTATTAAATGAAAAGAGGGGTAAGTCAGGGTGGGGGAGAAATGGGAGGCGTGTGCTTATTGTTGCCAAAAGGCAGAAAAGCCAGAATGATAGCCATCTAAGGTCGCAAATAGCACATTGTAAGTTGAGGAAGCTTCATAATCATGTCTGAAACCTTTGATACACTGAGTTGTAAACAGTGGCTTCGGACAAGATTTGAGGGAGAAACCAACTATGCTTTAAAGTGTTCGTTTAAAAGGCTTTAATTAAAGGAAATTCTTTGCATTTACTTGAGCTAATTTAACTTCAGGACTTTAACAAATTACTAGCCCTTAACCTCTTAAAAATTGTCTTTCATTTCAAATGAAAGTTTAAGGTGGCCTTTATGTTCGATTGGTATACTTGTGCAAAGACTTAACAGCAAGGTACTATACATTTCTAAATGTTTACTTCTTAATTTTGCTGGAAGAAATATACTACTCAATTGATTATTTTTAAAGCAAAGTAAAACAATTTATTTTGACAAGTGACACTGTATTTTTCCAGTTTTATGGCAGCAAAGATTAGGCTTAACATCACTAATCATCAGAGAAATGCAAATCAAAACCAAAACGACATACCGTCTTACACCAGTCAGAATAGCTACTATTAAAAAATCAAACAACAACAGATCTTGGGAGGCTGTGGAGAAAAGGGAACATTTACACATAGTATGTGCGAATGTAAATTAGCTCAGCCACTGTCGAAAGCAGTTTGGAAATTTCTCAAAGAATTTAAAATAGAATTACCATTCAAGCCAACAATTCCATTACTGGTGTATAACCCAAAGAAAATCAGTTATTCTACCAAAAAGACATATGCACTTTCATGTTCATCGCAGCACTATTCACAATAGCAAAGACATGGAGTCAGCCTAGGTGCCCATCAACAGTGGATTGGATCAATAAAATGTGGTACATCTACACTGTATTATTAGGCCATTCTTGCATTGCTATGAAGAAATAACTGAGGCTGGGTAATTTATAAGGAAAAGAGATTTAATCGGCTCACAGCTTTGCAGGCTGTACAGGAAGCATGGTGATGGCATCTGCATGGCACCTGTGGAGGCCCCAGGGAGCTTTTACTCATGATGGAAGGCAAAGAGGGAGTAGGCACATCACATGGCCAGAGCAGGAGCATGAGAGAATGGGAGGGGGGGGTAAGTACCACACACCCTTACACAACCAGAGCTTGAAAGAATTCACCATCACAAGGATGGCATCAGGCCATGAGAGATCCACCCCCATGACCCAAACACCTCCTACCAGGCTCCACCTCCAACAATGAGGATTACATTTCACCATGAGATTTATAGGGGCCACCTTCCAAACCATTTCATACACCATGGAATACTATGCAGCCATAAAAATAACGAAATCATGTCCTTTGAAGCAACATGGATGCGGACAAAGGCTATTATCCTAAGTGAATTAATGCAGGAACATAAAACGAAATACCACATGATCTCACTTATAAGTGGGAGCTAAACACTGGGTACTCATGGACATAAAGATGGAAAGAATAGACACTGGGACTACTGGAGGGGAGAAGGAGGAAGGCAAGGTTTGACAAACTATTGGGTACTATGCTCATGTATTAATCTGTGCTCACACTGCTATATAGAACTACCTGAGACTGGGTAATTTATAAAGAAAAGAGGTTTAACTGACTCACAGTTCCACAGGCTGTACAGGAAGCATGGCTGGGAGGCTTCAGGAAACTTACAATCATGGCGGAAGGTGAAGGGGAAAGCAAGGCACGTTCTACCACGGTGGCAGAAGAGCAAGTGAGCCAGGGGGATGTGCCATATGTTTAAACCATCATATCTCACGAGAACTCACGTACTATCATGAGAACAGCAAGGGGGAAATCTGCCCTCATGTGCTAATCACCTCCCACCGGGTCATTCCCCCTACATTGGGAATTGCAATTCAACATGAGATTTAGGTGGGGACACAGAGTCAAACCGTATCAAATCAGCATCTGGATGATGGGATCATTCATACCCCAAAACTCAGCATTATGAGATGTAAGAAACTGGCACATGTACCCCTGAATGTAAAACATAAGTTAAAATTATTTTCAAAATAAATTAATAAATGAATAAAATATGATTAAATTAAAATTAAAAATTTGAATTAAAAAATTTGAGAGTGATTTCCTCTTGACAATTATGTAAGTTATGTAAATGGAAACAGTGAGTTCTGTAGGATTCGGATCAATTGCACTATCTGTACTAAGTTGATGCCTGGTTGTTTGGATGAAAAGAAAAGAGGAGAAACATACAGATCTAACAGGAAAAGAATGGACAAATTTTTATGATAGCAAAAAGAAGAATGGAGGAAATAGGACTGAGGTTATAGTGATTGATAGATATTAATAGACAACTAAGTCAAAAGCCACTGGTTGCAGAAAATATTGATTAATTTTGTTTTATTCCAGTCAAACAACAAAATTCTATGCCCTGCCTCCAGAGAAAAACCTTTTAGCCCTGTAATTATCTTTATTCCAAGCACCATTCTGTTCATTAAGTAGTGTATAGGGTGATTAATATGTGAATTATTCACAGAATTAAGGCAGAAGTTTTGAGTATTTCAGGATGATATTAATAGTATAGTCAAAGAACTAAAATAAAATTTGACTAGAGGTGTGATCTTGTTAGATGTGGCAACCCGAAGTTGACAAATTTATTAATAAAATAAACTTTCATTGATGATTAATTTACAATTAGTAGACACACTGTTTCTTCTTCTTTCCCTTTCTCACTTATTCATTCATTCATTCATTTGTTCATTCATTCCTACAGAGCAGTGACTTTCATTCTAAGATTCCCAGAATCCTGAGGAATTTTTGAATGTCATCATGGGGAGCCAGGTGTGGGGATTCCCAAAAGTTGTATTTAATACTTGAAAAATCTCGAAAAGTTATATATTTACACCAGAAAAAGCTATACAGGTTTTAAGTTATATATATAGTTGAACACTTTTTATTTCTATCCAGAACTAAGTCATTAGAGTTAGTAATGTTGATTATTTCATACTGATCTAATGGGTAACCTTTATATATCATTGATTAATTATTAACAAAATAAGAATTCCCCCCAATTTACAAAATAAATATATTTTGTGGGTTTTTCTTAAGGCTTTTGAAATATAAAATCAGAAGAGAGGATTAAAAGTAATCCTTGATGGTTAAAAAGGCAGGGAACTACCAACCTAGAAAACTGTATGAAAACAGCAAGATATATACATGGCCCTCAGACCAGCTGCCTGTTTTAATAAATAAAGTTTTATTGGAGCACATCCATGGATCTATGGTGCTTTCCTGCTACAATGGTAGAGCTGAATGGTTGCTGTAGAGACCGTATGGTTTGCAAAGCCTAAAATATTTATCATCTAGTCCTTTACAGCAAAGGTGAACCCAGTTTGAGAACATTCACTTTACAAATTAAGATACAGGGGATGCTGCCTTAACTGACCTCCATTTAATTGATTTGCAGTCAGCACTTTCTGGTACCCCTGTACAACTTACTGACTGATGTCCACTGCAAACTGAAAGCCTTTGAGTTACTTTTAATGCCTGTACATTTCTCTTTCCGTTACAGAAATTGTATATTTTCTAAGAGGAACCTGTGTTCATTCCTAAATATATTTACACCGTTTGTTCTTGTTCTTGTAGTTATGCAATTTAATTAAATATTATGTTGGGAGGCCAAGGTGGGCGGATCACGAGGTCAGGAGATCGAGACCACCCTGACTAACACGGTGAAACCCGGTCTCTGCTAAAAATACAAAAAATTAGCCGGGCGTGGTGGCAGTGCTTGTAGTCCCAGCTACTCGGGAGACTGAGGCAGGAGAATGGTGGGAACCTGGGAGGCGGAGCTTGCAGTGAGCTGAGATCCGGCCACTAAACTCCAGCCTGGGCGACAAAGCGAGACTCTGTCTCAAAAAAATAAAAAAATAAATACATAAAAATAAAAAAATGAATGAGTAATAGAATGGTAATGATTAATACAATTTAGTATACCTAAAAATCACTTGAAAAGCTTACTAACAATGCAAATTCTTGTGCCTTATGCCTGAGATTTTGATTCAGTACGTCTAGCATGGGACATAGGAATCTGTATTTTTAAGAATGTTAAAGGAAAATTGCTTAAAATAGGGTAAATTATGACTTACAAATATAAAATGAACACTTGTCTAAGATTTTTGTTTAACTCATTTATTTAATGAGGGAGCCAGTAAGATGTTATAATGAGTTTTATGGAAAATTAAAAGAGCCACACATACCTAGGTACTAAGGAACACTGAAATAAATTTGCTTGATAGGTTCAAAACTGACTTCTTGATGGAAGGTGGAAAAAGGAAAATTCATTATACTTCCACCAAAATCAATCATTTGCATATCTATAGAGAGTATTTGCATTACTATCAGTAATCTACAACTAACAGAATTACAAATAACAAAGAAAACAAAAGTCACAGAGATCCTATAGAAACAGATAACCCAGGTTATTCTAGACAAGGCTGAGATTTCCATTTTCTCCTGAAACAAGTTGCTCAAGCAATTCAAATACAATGAATGTGGTCAGTGGGTAACAGCTGGAGAAATCATTTTCCAACCTGTAATCAAGACTGTTGAATTACTTCCTTCACTAGAAAGAATAAAATATTACCACATAAATTTGTATAATGATAATGGCCCACTATGAATGCTTTGGTGTTCTTACTTTTCTTAAGATTTATTAATATTTCTGAAGTAACTACTAAATGCCAAGTAATATATTTTCTAATTTAATCTTTCATTGACTTTAACTTTCACTTCAGTTGAGCTACTCACTTTCATGGCTGTAAACTTAACTTTTCAATAACTTAAAAATTGATTTCTAATGTTATAAACTCTAATGTTCCACTCTGTGACCTGCTCTTTCAGACTCTCTTCCTTACTGCCAATTCACTTTCTCTTCTGTCTCTTCGAGTGCCCCAGTATCTTGATTCTTCCATTTTCTTTTTTCTATTTTTTTTTTCAAGTAGACACATGGTAATTTCACATGTTGATGGGGTACAATGTGGTATTTTGATGCATGACACATTGTTAAAAACTCTCCTCCCTATCTTTCCCAGTCCGGAAACCACTCTTCTGCTCTCTATTTCTATTAGATCAGTGTTTTTAGATTTCACATATTAATGAGATCATGTGCTATTTGTCTTTCTGTGGTTAGCTTATTTCACTTACCACAATGTCCTCTATGCTCATTCATGTTGTCACAAGTGACACAATTTTATCCTTTTTTTATGGTCAAATGTGCACATGATATAGTTTGGATATTTGTCCTCACCCATATCTCATGTTATATTGTAATCCCCACTGTTAGAGATGGGGCCTGGCAGGAGGTGTTTGGGTCATGGAGGTGGATCCCTTATGGCTTGGTGCTGTCCTCATGATAGTGAACGAGTTCTCAAGCTTCCAGAGGCCTCCCCAGAAGCAGATGTTGGCACTATGCTTCCTGTACAGCCCACAGAACCAGGAGCCAATTAAGTCTCTTTTCTTATAAATCACCCAATCTCAGTTATTTCTTTATAGCAATGCAAGAATGGCCAAATACAGCAAATATGTCACATTTTCTGTATTCATTCATTCATTGATGGACACTTAGGTTGATTCTAGGCTATTGTGAATAGTGCTGTAATAAACATGAGAGTGCAGAAATCTCTTTGACATACTGATTTAATTTTCTTTGAATATATACCCAGTAGTGGGATTGCTGGATTATGTGGTCAGTCTATTTTTACTGTTTTTAAAAGTTATATTGTTTTCCATAACAATTGCTCTAATTTACATTTCCACCAACAGTGTATGAACATTCCCCTTTTTTCACATCCTTGCCAGCATTTGTTATTTTTTGACTTTTCCGTAAAAGGCATTCTAAGCAGGGTGAGATGATATCGCACTGTGGGTTTGACTCGCATTTCTCTGATTATTAGTGATGATGAGCATTTTTTCATATACTTGTTGGTGATTTTTATGTCTTATTTGGAGAAATGTCTATTCAGCTCTCTTGACTATTTTCTAATCCAATTATTTGTATTTTTGCTATTGAGTTGTTTGAGTTTTCTATAAATTTGGGATATTAACCCCTTATCAAGTGAATAGTTTGCAGATATTTTCTCCCATTTTGTAGGTTGTCTCTTCACTTTGGTGATTGTTTCCTGTGCAGTGCAGAAGTTTTTATTTGGTGTAATCCCATTTGTTTATTTTTGCTTTTTTTTTGTGCATGTCTTTTGATGTCTTTTCTAAAAAGTCCTTGTCCAGACAAATGACATATAACATTTCACCTATGTTTTCTTCTACTAGTTTCATAGTTTGGGGTCTTACATTTAAATGTTTAATTTATTTTGAGTTGATTTTTGTATATGATGAGAGATAGGGGTCTACTTTCATTCTTTTGTATGTGGCTATTCACTTTTCCCAGCACCATTTATTGAAAAGACTGTCTTTTCCCTATTGTATGTTTGTACCTTTGTCAAAAATAAGTTGCCTGTAAATGTGTGGATTTATGCCTGGGCTCTCTATTTCTGTTCCACTGGTCTATATGCCTGTTTTTATGCCAATACCATGCTGTTTTAGTTAGGATAGCTTTGTAATATATTTTGAAATTAGATAGTGTAATACCTCTAGCATTGCTCTTGTTGCTTAAGATTTATTTGGCTATTTGGGGTCTTTTTCATTTTTTTGTAAATAATTTGTGCATGTTTTAAAAATGTTTTGTAGAATTTGTCAGTGAAAACCATCAGGTCATGAACTTTTCTTTCTTCTTCTTTTTTATTGAGACAGAGTCTCACTCTTTCACTAAGGCTGGCATCCATTTGATTTTTTCCCTTTAAATTCTTTGTTGAATTTCTTATAAATTTCCCTATTGTTTCTCTGTACTGTGTTGAAGTCCACAGATGTTTTTTAAAAAGAGCTATTTGAAATTTTTTGTCTTGCCACAGCATTCATTTACATGTCTTTAGGTTCAGTTGCTGACACCTTGTTTTCTCCATTTGGTGAGGTAGTTTTTCCTAAGCTATTCTTATTTTTTGTAGATGTATATCTGTCTACACATTGATGAATTAAATATTTATTTCAGTCTTCTCAGTCTGGGTTTGTTTTTGACTGTTTCTCCATGGGTTTGTTTAGAAATTCTGTATGGATTTCCATTATATTCCATTTTATCATTAGGAGGTGCCCAAAGCAAACGTTAGACATAAGTCTTGCAATGGAACTTCACCACTGATTCAATGTAACTGGATGGGCCCATGGGTGAGCCACAGAAAGGCTCTTGGCTGTGGGGGAGAACAAGTCAGGCCATCAAATCTGGACAGTGTGTGTATCATGTTTCCCACAGCGTGGTGCCCATAAACCACCTCTCTGGTGTAATGTTTCCTCTGGTAGGAATGGCTAGCCACTGCTAAGTTTCACATAATGGGTATCGCTAACCCAACCCCTCTCTATGTCCCTAGCATGCCCCAGGTGGATCAACTCTGTTGACACTCATGGTGCTGCTTGTGGGCCGCTGCAGGAGTGAGTCTACTATGAAGGGACTCAGTATGGTGGAAAAAAAATATTCAACTTCTGCGCACTTTATTCAGTGTAAAAACTGTGAGTTCAGGAGGACTTTCTGCATATAATACCATAATGTCCTGGGGGAGGAGTATCACAATCACAGAGTATTGGTTCCCTTACTGTCCAAGGATGGTTTTACTGATCTTTGCAGTCCAAAGGGGCTTCATAGACTCACTCATGTATTCAGGGTTCATTAGCTCTTGTAAAGGTAATTTCATATGTGGATAGTTGTTCATACAGATGTGTTCATAGGGACATAATAACTGGAGAGATCTACACTACCTTATTCTGCCCCAATCCTTCCCTTTTCCAACAAGTTTGCCACCTCCCAGTTTTCTTTTTTTCTTAACCAGACTAAGTTTAGCCTTTTAATCCTTCACTCTCCTCCACTTCTAATGCCATTGCTTCTTTGTATGCTTATTGTATCTTCCATGCTATATGACTTTCAACTGGTTACTTACAGTATGTAAGTTTTAATATCCTGTAAAAGGGGGATAATAATAGCATCCATTTGATAGGGATGTTAAAAATATTAAACGGCACTGTCCATGTTAAATAACTTTTTGAGATATATTGAGATGTTTCTGTATTTCCTTGTTCTGGCCTTCTTGTTGAACCAGAGGAATCTATTGCCATGAAAAGCAATAAAACTGTGATAGTAGAAATTGAAAGTGAGTAGGAACTTATTTAAAAATCATCATTCTCCTTTTCAATGCAAAAATAAGAACTAGAAACTTTTAATAAGGCAATAATCTGAAGAAATAACTTATGGAAGAGAACATGGGTTTTTTAATCCTAAAGGGTTCTTTTATATATTCAAGGTCAAGTTTGGCTGCCTTGAAAATCCTACTAAAATTTCAATGTAAGTTTTAGAGAGGGAGGAAAGAGTCAAAGAAAAAATTGCACTGGAAAAAGTTAAACAAGTAAGGAAGATATTACTCAAGCTATTGCAACAGGGGAGAGAGGCCGGAACCTATTCTGAACTCAACTCCCCTGATACAAAGGGCAGTGGTAGTTTTGAAAGTGAGGGTAAGGGGGCAATCATAGGCCACCTGTTTTTGCTAACTGTCTTTTCTAAAAGGAAAAATAAACTTCCTTTTATCTTTATGATATAAGGTAATTTTTACAACTTGGAGCAAGATTAGGCTCTTACTCTCTCATGGAGACTGGGAAATAAGGTGTTATCTTTCTGGAGGATTACACTGGAAAGTGATGGCTCCCAGATCCTTGAAAAGGGAAATTTTCTGCTTACAAGTTACACATGCCACTTCTACTTACATTTCACTGGCCGAACAGGTCACATGTCTAAATCTGACCCTTCCTTCAATAGGACAGAAATGTATAATCTTCTAGGAGACAGGGCCACTGCAGCAGGAAGACCAAATAATGGGAGAATGGTAATATAATCTACCACACTGACCGCAGTGAAAACATCAGTAATCCCCAGATTAAACCCAGTCTTCTAGGATACTTAGGTTGATTCTAGGCTATTGTGAATAGTGGAATAATAAAAAATAAAGAGACTAGCCCCTTTATTTTTTGCAGAGAAGCTAGACAATTCACAGTAACTTATGGCCTAGGAAATTTTATTTCTTGATGAACACAACTCTTTATGATGCTCGTGGTCCAAAAATGCAGATTCCTAATCATCCCCAAGAAGTGATCCATTGCAAGGTAACCTGGGAGCGAGTTTAGGATTGTTCTGAGGCACTGGAAACCACTGAAATTCACTTGTAAGAGGGTAGTGAAAGGGAGTCCACATGGTTTGATCCCTGCATGTGCTGGATATAAGTTGGTCGTCATTACGTTGCACCACCTTTGGTGTCAGAGAGAACTGGATTGGAATCCAGTCCCATCACTCATTATGACGTGATGGTAAATGTGTTTTTAACTCGTCTGAGCCTCAGTTTGCTCATCTATAAAAGATGGGGTTGTTATGAGGCTTGCATAAGGTAAGTGTGTAAAAATCTGGGAATAATGCCTGTAATTTAAAAGATGGGATTGTGATGAGGCTTCAATAAGGTAAGTGTATAAAAATCTAGACACAATGCCATTAATTTTGTAATTGATCAATATATGGAGAAGGAAGATTATTTTTCTCTCATTTAATTTTTAGAACAAGTTTATAAAATTGGTATTATTCATATTTTTGAGATAAACAAACGATCAGTAAGTTTAAATAAATCACCATAGTCACAAAGCAGTTCACAATATATTGACTGGATAAGTGCTAGTGAAAAGTAGCAATGATGATCATATGGAAAATCTTGTGTTAGGTGGTGGTTTTTTTTTACATCAGCCTCTTCATTTGTTGAAACCATAGATTCTAAGTTGCTCTATTAAAGTGATCATTAGAAAAATATAATGTACTGAGTGTATAAATTTTAGAAAATTTCCTTTGTTAGTCCTGTGAATCTGATCGAATACTTGCATTTTGAATTATGAATATAAATATGAGTATGTGCTGACATATGAAATATGACTTTACATCACAGAGTAACCTTAGGTCATGGCAATATTTTTTTCTGAAAGCACCTGCAGAAATGTGTCTTCTTTCTAGTTTCCAAAAAGCTCAGAGGCCATGGGGGAAGGGGGGTGTTTGACTGTCAGATAGTGCATGAGGTACATTAGGATACAGCAATTTCATCATAATTCATATTCATAATTCTCAGTGAGGAAACCTGAAAGTTGCTACCAGCTACCAATAAATGAAAGGTGGGGCGGGGTCGCTGGGGGCGCGGCTTTGTGAGTCGGTGCCTGGACTCCCACATCACAAACGCAGCGGCAGCGCGCGGAGGGAACTCAAAGCCTGACTGGTTCTTCCTTAAGCTGGACGCGAGCTGGTTGGCAACCGGCCTTCAGTGGGTGGCCTTCAGTTAGTGCCTTCAGTGGGTGCCTCAAGGTGGTGGCATTTGGTTGCCTTTGCTGGGGAGAGGCGGCAGGTGCTAGCTCTGCAGCCGTGGGGGCAAGCGAAGGCCCGAGCTGCCCGAGAAGAGCGGAGGTGCCCCATGGGGACCACGCTGACCTGTCGCATGTGCACCAAAGCCAGCCCCTGGCAGGGCCGGCGGGGGGTTCTGCGGGGCCATCCTGTGGCTCTGACATCTGTGAGTGGGCGGCCAGCAAAGGCACAGGCCCCAGCAGAGAGGAGCAGAGACGCCCAGAACACGCTGGTCCCATGTCAGCCCCAAGCGGGGCCAGCTGGGGTGCGGTGGGCAGAGCCTTCCTGCAGCTCTGAGATCCATGAGGTGCAGGTGGGAGTAGTGCCAGGCTCCACTGCGTTGGTGCCCACCCAGTCCGATTCCGGAGCCGTGACTGGCAGCGCCCTGGCGACCAGAAGAGCCCAAAGGTAGGAGGCCACAGATACCGCTCGGCCTCAGGAGCTCCTCCGGCCGTTGCTGAACCAGGGTTCCCCGAGGGGCATCCACAGCCTGGGGCGCCTCCCTTCTTCCCCCAGTTCGCTTTCCTAGGCCCAGGCTCCCCAAGGAGGACTGGCTCTGTCTCACGTCCCCACCCTTCTTCTTTCTCTGCTGCATCCAGCCGGTTTCTTTCCCCTCCCTACCCCAATGCCCAGTTCTGGGCCCTCTTCTTCCTCCCAGAGGCTGACTGAAAACAAAGTTTTCAAAATACATAACGGATGCTACAGATTTCATTGCTGTAGAGGAAATGTCTGACAGCTCTTGTATTTAAACTTAAGTAGCCACACTGGGGCTCACAACTTCGTATCTTGAATTCTAGACCAGAGCTCTCTATCCTAAAGCAACGGCAGGGAGTTAGAGGTACTCTTCTTGATTTTAATAATAAAAAATGATTTTTTGTAGGGACAAGGTCTCACTGTGTTGCCCAGGTTGGTCTCAAACCCCTGGCCTCAAGTGACTCACCTGCCTTGGCCTCCCACACTGCAGGGATGACAGGCAAGAACCACCACACCTGGCCACTGGAAGTGCTCCTGCCTTGTGTGTTTCGGCTGGTCTTCCGGGCAGCTGTCATAAGATGCTCCTGCAGTATAGTTCTAAGTCTTTCTGCACAAATTCAGTGGATCCTGTGATTTTTTTACATGGAATAGCCCCTTTATTTTTTTGCAGAGAAGCTAGACAATTCACAGCAACTTATGGCCTAGGAAATTTTATTTCTTGATCAACACAACTCTTTCTAGATGCTTGTGGTCCAAAAATGCAGATTCCTAATCATCCCCATGAATAAGGGGGCCACTACAAGGCAACCTGGGAGGGAGTTTAGGATTGCTCCGAGGCAGTGAAAGCCATTGAAATTCACACATGATGGGGTAGGAAAGGGAATCCACGTGTTTTGATCCCTCCATATTCTAGGCGTAACTTGGTCCTCGTTAAATTGTACCATTTCTGGCATCAGAGAGAACTGGATTTGAATCCCAGTTCCATCACTCATTATGATTTGACGGTGAATGTGTTTTTAACTCGTCTGAGCCTCAGTTTGCTCATCTATAAAAGATGTGATTGTTACGAGGCTTCCATAAGGTACATGTGTAAAAATCATGACAAAATGCTTGTAATTGAATAGAGAGGGTTGTTAGGAGACTTCTATCAGGTAAGTATGTAAAATCCTGGACACAATGCCTATAATTTTGTAAGTGTTCACTATATGGAGAAGGAGGATTATTTTTCTCTCATTTAATTTTAAGAGCAACTTTATAAAATTGGTGATACTCATATGTTTGAGACAATCACACCAAGGATCAGAAAGACTAAATAAATCAGCATAGTCACAAAGCAGTTCACAGTACATTTACTGGGTAATTTCTAGTCAAAAGTAGCAATGATGATCACACTGAAAATCTTGTATTACATGGTGATTTTCTCTTACATGAGCTTCCTGGAATTTAGTAAGATAAGTTGCAGGTCAAAAAGCAGACTCGTAGAATATTTTATTCAAGAGATTGGAGTGGGGGCCAAAGTATTGCATGAGTTTTCCTGAGAACAATGTGTAGGCTGAGAATCTAAGCAAACTTCAGTTGGTGGTTTTCAGTTGGTGGGCAGTGGTGGAAGGAGGAGGAGCTCTGTCTGTGCTCTCTCCTCCCCCAGTCACAGCCCTCAGGCTTGTTGTGTCCAGGCCCTTCTAAGTTAAACCAGACAGGTTGACAGGTTTATTTAGCAGACAAGTCAGCTCAGGGTAGGCGGGTGAGGTGGGGTGCTGGCGGGCTGCTAGTGCAGTGCGACCCTGTGGCCCAGGGCTGCCCGTGCCCATGGGGCTATTCCATATAATACACACACACACACACACACACACACACACACACCCCTCTTGGTTTGTCAAAACCATGGATTCTAAGTTGCTCTATCAACGTGATCATTAGAAAAATATGATGTACTTAGTGTGTAAATTTTAGACAATTTCTTCTGTTAGTCTTGTTAATACTCAATTATTTTCTAAAACACCTGGCCCAAATCTCCACAAGTTTTAATCGAATTATATTATAATTTGGATTTTCTGGTCTGCCTATCTTCCAAATAATAAACTCCTTAAAATTAATTTTCTATTGCTGCCATAACAAATTACCACAACTTTGTGGCTTACATCAAAGACTTATGATTCTATAGTTCTGTAGGGCAAACCTCTGACCATGGTCTTACTGGGCTTAAGTCAAGGTGTTGTCAGGGCTGTATTGCTTTCTGGAGGCTCTAGAAAGAATCCATTTCCTTGCCTTTTCCAACTTTTAGATGCAGTTCCCATTCCTTAGATCATGGGACCATCCCTCCATCTTCAAAGCCAGTGATGTGGGACAGCTGTGACCACTGTTCTGTAGTCATGTCACCTTCTGACCGCAGTTAGGAAAGAGTCTCTGATTTTATAGACACATGTAATTAGATTGGCCCCCAAGACAATCAAGGATAATCCCCCTAAATCAAGGGTTAATCACATCTCCAAAGTCCCTTTTGCCCCAAGTAAAGTAACATGGTCACAGATTCCAGGGACTCGAACATCTTTATGGAGTCGTTATTTTGACTATCACAAAGGCAAAGTCTTGGACTTACTCAAATCAGATTTTCTTTGCTTGATTTCAGAGCATAGAACACACTAGACTCTAAATAAATGTGAATGAGTGATACACATTTAAATTTACAGATTGCTGCCACACTGCAGTTCTGTCCTCCCACTGGTGGTGGAATCCTATGTACTTTTTCACTATCTCCATTTTGCATTCAGACTGAACATGGCTATGTTATTCCCTTCACCTGGGTGATCTGAAACCATCTCTCTATTTCTGTTTGTAGGGATCTAATCTATCAGGTCCTTCTCAAATGCTGCTTCATATAGCTTTTTCTAATCCCCAATTTTCTTAGTCAATTTATGCTCTTACAACAAAATAACACAGCCTATGCAATTTATGAAAACCAGACATTTATCCCTCACAGTTCTGGAGACTAGGAAGTCCAAGATCAAGGCGCTGGCAGGTCCGATGTCTGGTAAGGGCTGTTCTCTCCTTTCAGGATGGTGTCTTGGTGCTGCATCCTCCAAAGTCAAGGAACACTGTGTCCTCACATGGTGGAAGACGGGAGGGCAAGAGGGATGAAGCCGTTTCATGAGGGCTCCTAAACCTGCTCCTGAGGTAGGAGTCCTGATGGCCTCATCACTTCCTGTAGGCCTCACCTCAACACGGTCACGTTGCCAATGCTGAATCTCGGAGGAGGCACCGGGAAACCACAGCACCAATCAAATATGATCTTTCTCTCCTCAGAAACCCCCTCATATGTTTAGACCTCTCATGCACTTTTATACATTTTGTCTCATGGTTTCTTCCTGTACTAATAAGGTGCTATAAATGGATAGCTATAGTTTTGGGTTTCATTTCAACAAAACACCCTTACTAGTTTTTTGAACCCCAAGCGACATATGAGGGCAGGCCTCACCTTCCATTACAAAAGCTGAAAGGGAGTGCATGATCCTTTCTCCAGTTTCTTGGCCAATCAAGTGTGGGCATATATCTAGGCCCAGTCAACTAAGGTGTCTTTATTAGAACTTGGAACCTGATGAAATGATGCAAAAGACCTGAAAGAATCAGAGATGATTCTGAGCAACTGAGCAGACACCCAGGTCCAGGAATGTGGCAGCAGGTGCCTAGGTTCAGCAGAGCCCAGCTACATGGTGACGAGTGTCAAATGGCAACATCCTAGTGGTGACGTCCCAAGATCTGCTGCTGTAGGATGAACTTGGCTGTGCGGAGTTTCCCTCAGTTCTTACCTTGCTTCTCCAGCATTGTCAATGATTGTGTGAACAATTCAATATCCTTTCATTGAATTCCTATTTACTTAAGTTGTCTGGAATTTATTTATTATTTTCAGTGAAAAATGTAAACCAATTATCCCCTCACATTAAAACACATTCCACTTAGGCATTCTCTGTGATCTCACTGGAGAAAAGTGTGGACGTTATTTTTAATTTGACTCAGAATGATAGGATTAGTTGGCACTAGTAACAATGGAGATAGGTAACTAACTTTTTGTGAAACTTCTTCTTGGGGTGAAACAAAATCTTCTGTGGAAACTGTTTCCAATCATCTCTGGAAATTTATTAAGTAACCTAGTATATAATGATAATTTACCATGATATTTGATAAATAGTTTTGTGTATTCAGAATAATTTCTTTTTTCTTTACCTTTGAAAATAATGCATTGATAGTTAATTCTCTCCTAAGTTGTCTGTTTTTAGTCCCATAAAAGGTATTTATTGAATGTCTCTTTGCTTTTAATATAACTAGGCATTGTGTGATCAAAGTAAAATAAGTATGTTCTTGTTTTCGGAATTACTACAGCTTTGAAAATGGACTTAACTACCTCAAACCAATGGGACATATTCCCCTGTTAGGGTTCCCAGGGTAAGTGGTAATTCCTTTTCTATCTTTTCAGAAGTGTAGCTATCTTTTTATATATGTAGCTTCTGCTGTGGGCCACTAGGCAGAGTACTTCAGAGCAGGGTTTGTGTGAGTACAAAGCTAACTTCTGCTGCTTTTGCTTGATGCTTCTGTAGCTTCCTTGACTACTATAGATGATAAGTAACCATTTTCTCTTGCTTCTTTCTTTTTTCCCCTCACTCTTTGGAGTGAACTTGAAACATTTGGGAATTTTGTTGATCAATATATATCTTGTTTATGAAAATTCTGCTAAGATAATATGGTAGGACGCCTTTGCTTATAAATAATAGAATTCAAACTCACACTGGTCTAAGCCAAAAAAAAATTAATTTGTGGACTCATATAATGGAAAAATCCAGGGTGTAGCTTCAGAATGGCTGAGCGTAGGGACTCAGGACTTGGCTCCTCTCAGCTTCCTTGCTTTTTTCTTCCCCATTGACTTTATTCTCAGACAAGTTTTCCCTTTTTGCTGCAATGTGGCCATCATCACTCCTCAGTTTACATTTCCTTAGTTCCACAGCCCCAGAATAAAGCAAAAACAGAAACATTTCTAATAGTTTCAGTAAGAGACTAGAGATTGACTTTGGGTGTGAGGCTTGGAGTTCATGTCCATCTGTAGTCTGATCTGTGCCAGGATTTGAAGTATATTCATTGGCTGGGCCTGTGTCATGAGCTCATCCAGGGTTTCCACTGTCCACATAGTGCCTTTGCAAGTATTAGAAAATGGCTCCCCTTTCTCCAGTTAGATGCAGCCCTGTATCGGGGCATGTGGTTTGGAGAAGAGCACACAGGCTACATTTCAGCCCCCCTTCCTCCCTTAGCTGGGTTTCTTCCTTGAGTGAACAACACACTTGTTAGTAGCTGTCCTGTGCTTATTCCTGAAACTGGGGGTGAAATCAGCCCCCCACCCCAAAACTGAAGGACAGAAGGTGGCTTTGTCTGGGGTATCAGATAATGGCTAATAACAAAGGGAGGGGACAGTGGGTGCTGTGTGGGCAAAGGGAACAAAAAATAATCCTAACCTGTCTAGACTTCATCTCAGAAACCATATGCAACCTTCTTCAATTGAAATATTTAACACTTCAGGAGTGCCAAGAAGGCTATAAGGAGCATATCTCTTAAGGACCTAAGTTAGGACATTCTGGAATGTATGCTTTATGGATTTACCTTATAAACATATAACATTGACTAATACACATAGAAAATGTATTGCAGAGTAACATAGATGACAGAAATTGAAATACATGACATTCTACCACAGTCTATCATTATTTTCTAACTTATCAAAAGACTCAGAGGATTTTTTTTTCCTATTGATAACTCTAACCACAGCCCTATTTACTCATGTCTTGAAAAACAGAGTATTTGCAAATATGTCTGAGGAGGGAAGACAGAGAAAATGATACCAAAAAAAGCTGATAACATTAAGACAGCTTTTTATAGAAGATGTTAATTCACAACCACAAATGAAAAATTTATAGGAGATACACAAAATGTGAAGAAAAATAAATGAAACCAAACCACAAAAGGAGACAGCAAGAGAGGGGAAAAAAAAAAAAGGAACTGCAAAACATCTGGAAAACAATTAACAAAATGCAACAGTCACTCCTTACCTATCAACAATGACTTTACATGTGAAGGGAATAAACTATCTAAAAGACACAGAGTGGCACAATGCATAAAAGATACTCATCAGTACGTTTTTATAAGGGAGTCACTTTGGATATAAAGATACATAGAGGCTTAAAGTGAAGGGATGGGAAAAGATGCTCTGTGCACATGGTAACCACAAAGATCAAGGGTGTCTATACTTAGATCGGAAAGAATAGACTTGAAATCAAAAACTGTCACTGGAGACTAAGAAGGTCATTATATAATGATAAAAGTTCAACAGGAAGATTGTAAATATATATCCAACCAACATTAGAACACCTAAATATAAAAAGTTAATATCAACAAAGCTAAGGGGAGAAATCAGTAACAATAAAATAATAGCAGGCAACTTCAGTACTCCAAATTCAATAATGGATAGAACATCTAGGCAGGAATAAAAAGAGGAAACAGCTGACTTGAACAACAAGGTAGATTAAACACTGACATATACAGAACTTTCCATCCAACAGCAGCAGAATATACATTCTTCTCAAGTGCACACAGAACATTCTCTGAGATAGATGAAATCTTAGGTCATAAGGCATCCTACAAATTTAAGAAGTTTGATATAATGCCAAGTATCCTCTCAGACCACAATGGAATAAAATTAGAAATTAATAACAAAGAAAACAGAAACATTTACAAAAATGCAGAAACTAAACAATGCACCCTTGAACAACCATTGAGTAAAAGAAGAAATCAAAAGGGAATTTTAAAAATATCTCGAGACAAACAAAAATGAAAATAGAAGTCAACAAAACTTACGGGATACAGCAAAAGAAGTGCTAAGAGGGAAATGTTGTAGTGATAATTATCACTTTGAAAAATAAGAAAGATCTCAATCAAACAACCTAACTTTACAATTAGAATAATGAAGATAAGCAATTAGAAAAAGAAGAACTAACTAAACCCAAAGTTAGCATAATGAAGTAAATAATAAAGATTAGAATATAAATAAAATAACTATAAAATAAAAAACAGTAGAAAAATCAACAAAGCTAGAGTTGAATTTTTGGAAATACAAACAAAAATAACAAACCTTTAGCTACACTAAGAACAAAAGAGAGACTCAAGTAAATATATTCAGAAATGAAAATGGAGACATTATAACAAATGTACAGGAATACAAATGATTATAAAAGACAATTAAGCAATTATATGCCAACAAATTGGATAACCTAGAAGAAATGGATAAATTCTTAGAAAGATACAATCTACCAAGATGGAACAAAAAAGAAATAGAACAGACCAAAAGCAAGAAAAGAGATTTAATCGTAATCAAAAATTTCCCAACAAAGAAAAGCCCAGGTGCAGATGCTTTCATGGGCAACTTTTGCCAATCATTCAAAGAAGGACTAACACCAAAACTTCTTAAACTCTTTAGAAAAAATAGAAGAGAGAATACTCCCAAACTCATGTCATGAGTCCGATGTTACCAAGACTTAAAAGCTAGACAAAGACAACACAAGAAAAAATAATTACAGACCAGTATCCTTAATGAATATAGATGCAAAAATTCTCAATAAAATACTGACTAGCAAACTGAATTCAAAAGCACATTGAAAAGGTCATCCACTACGATGAATTGGAATTTATCTATGGGATACAAGGATGGTTCAATGTGTAAAAATTGATAATGTGATATAACAGAATGAAAGACAAAAATGACATTCCAATAGATGCAGAAAACACATTTGACAAAATTCAACATACTTTCATGATAAAACTCTCAACAAAATAGGTATAGAAGAAACTTACCTCAACACAATAAAGGCTGTATATGAAAAACCTATATCTAATATTATAATCAATGGGGAAAAACTGAAAGCTTTTTCTTTAATATCTGGAACAAAACAAGAATGCCTACTCTCACCACTCCTATTCAACATAGTACTGGAAATGCTACCCAGAGCAATCAGACAAGAGAAATAAAAGGCAACAAAATTGAAAGGAAAGATGTAGTTATCTCTGTTAACAGAAGACAAGATTATTATACATTGAAAACTCTAAAGACTCCACAGAAAATGGTTAGAGATAATACAGTCAGTCTTTTATACCTGCTGGGGATTTGTTTCAGGGCCTCCTCAGATAACAAAATCTGTGGTGATCAACTTCCTCACATAAAATCATGCACAGTTGGCCTATGTCTCCATGGGTTCACATCTGTGGACTCAAACCACCACAGATGGAAAATATGTACAATTTTGGTTCACAGTTGGTTGAGTTCATGGTTGCAGAACCCATGGATATGAAGGACTGACTACATAATAAATTTACTAAAGTTGTAGGATACATAATTGACATATAAAAATCATTGCTATTTCTAAACACTAACAATGAATTGTCTGAAAGGGAAATTTAAAATCTATCAAATAAACTACTTCGGAATTGACCAAAGAAATGAAAGACTTATATAGTACAAATTACGAAAGATTGATGATGGAAATTTAAACCTAAGTAAATTGAAAGACCACCCATGGATTGAAAGAATTAGCACTGTTTTATTAAAATGTCCATATTACTCAAAGCAGTCTACACATTTAATGTAATCCATATTAAAATCCCAATGGTGTCTGTCACAGAAATAGAAAAAGTAATCCTAAAATTCATATAGAATCACAAAAAAAACCCTGAATAGCCAAAGCAATTTTGAGCAAGAACAAAGCTGCAGGTATCGCACTTCCTGACTTCAAATTGCATTACAAAGATGTAGAAAGAAAAACACTGTGGCACTGGCATAAAAACAGACACATAAACCAGTGGAACAAAATAGAAAACCTAGATATAACCCACACATTTGCAGCAATTGATCACCCTGGAGGGTGACAAGGAGACGCAATGGAGAAAGGATATGCTCTTGAACAAATGGTGTTAGGAAAGCTGGATGTCCACATGCAAAAGAATGAAACTGGATCCCTAGCTCACACCATACATAAAAATTAACTCAAAATGGATTAAACATTTAAATGTAATACCTGAAACCATAAAACTCCTAGAAGAAGACAGGAAAAAAAAATCTTGACGTTGGTCTTAGCAATAATTTGTTTAGATATGATGCCAAAAGGGCAGGCAACAAAGGCAAAATAGATGAATGAATTACATCGAACTAAAAAGCTTCTGCACAGCAAAGAAAACAACTAGTGAAATGATAAGGCAACCTATGAAATGGGGAAAATATTTGTAAACCATATCTCTTATAAGCAGTATACACATCAATACTAAAAATACAAATAACCTAATTTCATTTTAAGGCAAAGAACCTAAATAAATACATCTCAAAAGAAGAAATTCAAATGGCTAACAGGTATATGAAAATGTGCTCAACATCTCTAAACTTCAGAGAAATGTGAGTCAAAACCACAATGAGATATCATTTCACACCTGTTAAAATGGCTATTATCAAAAAGACAAAAGATACGTGTTGGTGAGAATGTGGAGAAAAGGAAACCCTTGTACACTATTGATAGGAATGCAAATTAGTAAAACACGGAAAACAGTATTGAGGTTCCTCCAAAGACAATTGAAAATAGCACTGGCCTGGTGTGGTGGCTCACACCTGTAATCCCAGCATTTGGGGAAGCCAAGGCAGAAGGCCAGGAGCTCCAGACCAGCCTGGGCAACATAGCAAGACCCTATCTCTGAAAAAAATTTAAAATTAGCCAGACATGGTATTGTACACCTATAGTCCCAGTTACTTGGGAGGCTGAGGTAGGAGGATCGCTTGAGCCCAGGAGTTCAAGGCTGCAGTGAGCTATCATCTTGCCATTGGACTTTACCCTGGATGAAGAGTGAGACCTGTTTCAAAAATAAAAAAAAGAACTACCACATAATCCAACAATTTCACTTCTGGATACACATCCAGTGAAACTGACAGAAGAATCTTAGAGAGGTACCTGTACTCCCCTGTTCATTGCAGCATTACACACAATGACCAAAATATGAAAATAACCTAAATATCCTTTGGCAGAGGAACAGATGAATGGGTAAAGAAAATGTGGCATGTATATATGAAATGAAATATTATTCGACCTTAAAAAAAGAAGGAAATCCTGCTATTTGTGAAAACGTGGATGGAGCTGGAGGATATCGCACCAAGCAAAATTGCAAGACCCAGAGACAAATACTTCGTGATCTCACCTACATGTGGAACCTACAACAGTCAAATTCATGAAAACAGAGGATAGGACAGTGGTTGCCGGGGGCTCGGGGAGGGGAAATGGGGTGATGTTGATTAAATTGTACAAAGTTCAAGTTATAATAATTTCTGGACATACAATGTACAACATGGAACAATGTTCTGCTAAAGGACTAGATCATAAATTAGTGTCAACACACACACGATGGTGAACGTGGAGAGAGAATAAATATGCTGATTTGCTTGAGATATCAAAACTTTAAGTTACCTTAAATTTATACAATTTTTAGATGTCATGTTATCATCGTAAAGCTGTTAAGAAAGGTTTAGTAAATCATGTCTACAACCTGGGAATTTTCTCATAACTGGGAGGGCCAGAGTAGGAAAATGGAATTTTACAGCAAGGACAGGGTGAGGGACACGGGAAATGATGGATGAAGTAGTTAAGAAATGACCTGGGTGGAAGCTACATCAAAGAATCTGAGCTTTAGAGCATCAGTCCTCAAACTTCTTGGTTTCAGGACCACTTTACATTTCTAAAAGTTATTAAGGACCCCAAAGAGTTTTTATTTATTTGGATTATATCTATCTATATTTATCATATTAAATATGAAAACTGAGAAGTTAAAAAATAATAAAATAATATACTTATATGTTTACATAAATCACATTTTTATTTAAAATTGTCATTTTTAAGCAGTAAAGTTGGTGAGAATGGTGACATTGTTTTATATTTTTATGTATGCCTTTAATGTCTGGTTGAATAGAAGAAAACTTGGTTCTCCTTTCTGCTTCTCCATTTAATTTCTTGTGACGTCCCATGTCAGGAAGCCTCTGGGGAAACTCCAGTTATACTTGTGAGAGCATGAAAGTGGAAAAGGTAAACAAAACCTGTGTATTTTTATGAAAGAGTTTTGACCTTGCAGAGCCCCTGGAAGGGACCCAGGGACTTCTCAGGGTTCTCTGGTTCATATGTTCACAGAGTAGAGGGTAAGTCCACAAGAGAAAGCAGTGGTTGGCTGTGGGTCTTGCTGAGTGGTGGTAGAGAAGAGGTTGGAGGTATATAGAAAGTATGGTCATTGCTGTCATTTATTTTCCCTTTCCTTTGGCCTCTTGTTGCTGGGATTTCCTCTTTAGATTATTGTATCATAAACTAGAAATGGATTAATGAACATTCTTGATACTGCCTAAAGAAAGTTTTTGTTGTCTTTCTGAGTCTTGATACATTTCAAGAAGTCTTCTCATTTATTTTTCCCACCCAAATTTGGAATTTAGGAAGAGTCCATATAGCTATATTTAGTTGAGTTATTTCCCTGAAGACATTTTGGGATCATTTGTAAATCTCTACAAGCAATGCTCTGATGTCCCTTTATTTTGTTTAGAGACTGGGTCTTGCCGTGTTGTCTGGATGGAGTGGCTCAGTCATAGCTCACAATACACAATACAATCAAACTCCTGGGCTCAAAGCGATCCTCCCACTCAGCCTCCACAGTAGCTAGGTCTACAGGTGTGTGCCAGCATGCCTAGCTTTTTATTACTATTATTATTGTTATTATTATTGTAGAGATGTGGGTTTCATTATGCTGCCCAGGCTGGTCTTCCAGCTCTTGGCTTCAAGTGATCCTCCTGCCTTCCGCCTTCTGAAGAGCTGAGATTACAGGTGTAAGCCACCATGCTGGCCCTGATGTTGTTTAAATACAAACATGATACTATATTCCTTGTAGAAAGCGCTACATAAACATATTTTTTTTGAGATAGGGTCTTGCTGTGTCACCCAGGCTGGAATGCAGTGGTATGATCACACTCACTGCAGTCTTCACCTCCTGGGCTTAAGTGATCCTCCCACCTCAGCCTTCCAAGTAGCTGGGACCTGAGGTATAAGCCACCAAGCCCAGCAAATTTTTGGTAAAGATGGGCTTGTCACTGTGTTGCCCATGCTGGTCTTGAGCTCTCGGGCTCAAGTTACCCTCTGCCCAAGTCTCCCAAGGTGCTGGGATTTTAGGCCTGAGCCACTGAACTGGGCCCTAAAAATTCATTCACTTTCTTTGTTTGTACACAAGGTGGTGCTGTTTCCCTTCTAATAACATGACACAGCTAACTTAAGAACACATTTTCTAAAAAATATCACCACAGTTCCTTTTCCATAACCATTAAGTTTTCAAGGTGTTATCAGGTTTATCTTATAGAAAGAATGTGTAAAATTTTTCATGTAGAAACGTAATCTTTTAGCAACGAGTTAGTTAAAAAATTTGGCATTGTCCGAATGATTTCCTTTTCCCTATAATTTTATTTATTATAATTATATTTTTAGTGATATCAATTGCTTTATAAAAACTCATTACATGGCCAGGCGCGGTGGCTCAAGCCTGTAATCCCAGCACTTTGGGAGGCCGAGACGGGCGGATCACGAGGTCAGGAGATAGAGACCATCCTGGCTAACACGGTGAAACCCCGTCTCTACTAAAAGATACAAAAATATAGCCGGGCGAGGTGGTGGGCGCCTGTCGTCCCAGCTACTTGGGAGGCTGAGGCAGGAGAATGGCATGAACCCGGAGGCGGAGCTTGCAGTGAGCTGAGATCCGGCCACTGCACTCCAGCCCGGGTGACAGAGCGAGACTCCGTCTCAAAAAAAAAAAAAAGAAAAAAAAAACAAAACAAAAACTCATTACATTATATACCCAATGACTGTGAAATCGTCTGCTTTGAAGCACAGGGAAATCATCAATCAGCAAACTGGGTCTAACACATTTCCTTCCATTTTAAGAAAGCTATTTACACTCCAATTTGCAAGTTGGACTTTTAAAAAATTAAAATATTTATAAAATATACTAACTATGATTGTTTAAAAAAGTAATGGTTTTTTTATGGTGAGGAAATAAATTGAAGCTCTGAGTTGGAAAGTGCAGAAAACAAATCAGCATTCTTTATAGATTTTACTGCTGGTTTACAAATTACCTTATGTGCTTTTTAGATGATGGAAAAATGAAATCAGCTGCAGTTAGCACTGTGCATGCATCGTACTTGCTGTGTCACTTTCAGAAAGATTATGGAATAGTGGCAGGTCAGGATTCTCAAAATGACAAGTTCTAAGAAGAGGCTAAATGAAAAAGAATTTTAAAAGCAAGCCTAGTTGTTTAATATATACATGGACGAGTTAAGAGGAAATCCTGGACTGGGAACTAGCAGTTCTATGTTCTGACTTACTAAGTCATTGGCTGCTACAGCAGGCGAAGCAGACATAACTGCCAAGACTGCCTGGGAGTTGGGTTGATTGGCAATTGGCACAGGGAGAGAGGACAGTTGCCAGAGTAATGACCAAATATTCAGGGTTTCGTGTTCAGTGCATTTGTATCCCAAGGGCAAAACTGATGCTAGAATCTGGGCCTCCTGGCTGAATCTTAGTCCACAGTCTGATGAATAGGATGAAGTAGCCTCAGAAATCCAAGCCAGCTAGAACCCATGAGGTGTGCTCTGCAGATATTGGCTGGCGAGCTGCATTTAGATGTTTCATTCCACTGAGCAAACATTCCTTGATTGGTTAGGTTAGCATCCCACAGGAGCAGAGACAAATTCTTCAGAATTTGTCCATGAAGCTATAGTCCCAGAGCTTATATTTCGAGGGAGGAGGCAGGAAACAGCATCTCAGGATGGTAGGCGATTACAGCTAAACCGAATTCTGAAAATAAAAGGACACCTATGTGTTTGTCTGCTCAGGCTGCTGTTACAAACAACTGTAGACTGAGTGGCTTAAACAGCGCATACTTGTTTCTCACAGTTCTGGGAAGTCAAAGATTAAAATCTGTGCCAGCAGAGCCAGTGTCTGGTGAAGGCCCCTCTTGCTGGTTTGCAGGTGTTCTTGTTGTATCTTCATATGGCTGAGAGAAGAGGCCTCTAGTCTCCTTCTCTTTTTACTAGGATGTTAACCCCATCGTGGGAACTCCATCCTCATCGAAACCAAGTTACCTCCCCAAGGTCCTCCTTCTAATGCCATTCAACTGTTAAGAGTTTCAATATGTGCATTTGTTGATGCAAATATGCAGCTCACAGCATCTTATCTAATCAAATCAGTTGCCCCTTGAATAAAATTCTAGCTCCAATAACATGACTTAAAACTATGACTTGATTGTTGCCAAAACCGTCTATCTGGATTTGCTAAAAACCAAGCATACTTGAATATTTCCTCTAAAGATTTTCTCATTCCTACTCTATTATGTATATTTACAGAGTTTTTAAATAATTACATACACAAGGCTTCTATTAGCTCTGACTAAAGCTTCTGTGAGCTTTGACTATCGCGTGCAGCTTTATAGCACTGTAGGTAAAAGCATGTGCTTTGAAATCACACAATAAAATTTATTAAATGCTAATGCTAAGCACTTTATATTTGTTATTTAATTTTATCATTTTGATCACCTTCATTATTACCTCCATTAAACCCTATTTGTTGGCTACTTACGTTATTCTGATTTTGCACAACTAAATTTGAGAGGCTTTCCCAATGTCACGTAAGTTAGTAAGTGGCATAGCTGGGGTTTGAATTAAAGTCTACCTGATTCCAAGACCTATTTACCATTGTTCTACAATATGTACTTTCTAGGTCCCTGAGAATGCTAACAGCCATTCTTTTGAAATCTGCCTTTTTTCTGGATATTAGCTTTATTAATATGTAATTAGGGCACCACATTTCAGGCAACAAATTCCTTGAAACCTTTCATTTCCATAGTGAGATGAGGATCAGTCCTGGCATGGTCAGTCAGAAAACATCACTTAGAGGTCATCTTGTACAAGAAGTAGAGGACACAGCAGGGGGCCTACAGAGGACAGAAAGCTCACAGCTTCTGCCCATACCTCCCTTTCACTTTCTCTTCATGGAGATGGACCTCTGTGGTTGGTCAAAAGCTGAAGGATCTTTTATGGGCCACAGCTAATGGTGAAATTTTCCTAACTCTAGGTGAAGATTTATGGGCAAGATGGAGAGTTAAGGTAGCTTGTGGCTGCTCCTTTTAGAAGAAAGTCTGATCATTGCTTGCTTATTTGTGGAACCCCTCTGTTCCCCCAAATGCTTGGTAAGACACACCTGAAGACCAATCCTGTGTCAGTAGACTTCATATCTACTCTCTTCTACTAATCACACAACTACAGACAAATAAGAAAAATAAAACAAAGCTCAGACACACTCCCCTGGCACGGAGGCCACTCTCTGGCTGGCTGCTTTTCTCTACCCTGGCGCCTGCTGGGTGTTTGGCTCTTTCTTAGATTAAACCAAGACATGGGTTTGGGATTAAAGAGAAGTAGGTGAAAGGGGTCTCTGGCCTGTTTTGGCATTAGACCATATAAATAATAGAGTTCTTCTGGCTTAAGCTCAGCTCCGTAGAGCTTTCTCTGTGTTTGGGGAAAATCTCCAGATAGTAGTGAAGTGGTATTTTACTGTGCTTTGTTTTCTGTATATATATCTCTTTCTTAGGTGTGTTGTGGGGAGGTTCATTCCCTGGACAAATATCATCTTAATCACCTTCATTATTACCAACTTTATTTTCTTTGCAGAATTAAAATTGAAATGGACATTCAGGAAACAAGTCTGGTGAGAAAATTATGTTATGAGGTAAATCTTTCAGCATCTGCCTTAGGGACGTTGATTATTTTCCCCCTTGTTTTTTTACCAAGCTCCAGGCTTGCAAAAGAGTCGTGATGTGGTCTGAGCAAACTTACCGATGGGCTAGTGGTAAGTTAAACCATGGCCTGTAGGACCGCTGGGAACCATTGCCTGTCACCGGCCAGAAATCCACTGTTTGCAGGTGTGCACTGGGAAGGCTATTCATGCTTACTGATACATGCTTTGTTCCTGGTACTATGTTAAGTACTGGATACATGCAACGATGTGGAATATCGTTACACTCAGCCCTCACAATAGTCTGATGTATATGTTATTAGTCGCAAATTAGAGAGGAGTAAACAAGACTACAGAGGAAGAGAAGCCAGAACCACGCAGGCAGCACTGGGATTGGAGTCAGTTCCGTCTCACCCTGGACCACCATTTCTATGCTGTGTCTCCACTAGAGGATCCTTTCTTAGTTTCTTCTAAGTCATTAGTCATCAATAATTTATCTCCAAACTGGAGGTTTCACAGGAGGAGATGCCACTGGAAGCTTCATGGCTTAAAATGGAGATGGAATGTGGCACATGGTGGGAAGCATGGGGGAGGGGCTTACTGATAAACTTCAAGTACTTCGTGGGGCTCTGAAAGGCTGGCTTCAAATTTTGTCCTGCTACCGCTTTCATATTAGCTCAGATGTCATATGGGTGTATCTTTTGGGTTAAATTAAGGAAAATCTCCATGATAAGTAAAAAAACAAACAAAAAAGCCCCTAAAGAATAGAAAGAGATACTATGAAAAATCAACTCAGATTTCTCAGAGTTTTGCTAACTCAAAGAAGCCTTGGTCCAGTTGGAAGAAGACAGAATTAATTTTGACAATCTCTAGCAAACTCTTTAGTGTTCAGTGCCCTTTAGACCATGAGTATAAAGAAGTTCACTCAATAGGTTCACCAAATTAGTTAGTGTGTGTAGTTCAAAGGGAAACAGATACACAGGACAGTGAGGTTTTGACGGGGGCAAAAGGCAAATCTGGGTCCAGTGAGCCCAGGCAGGTCATGAAGGGGTAGGGCAGGAGGAGGACGGTGCTGGGAGGCTATGGAACTGGCTACCTCTGTGCTGGCTGAAGATCACAAAAATCAACGCAGCTTTCTCCAAATGCTGCCCGTGCCTGATGGAATTAAACAGAGCTCTGAGAAAGACAGCACCGGGGCTGAGGATGGGTCCTGAGCTGCCTACACTCATCAATATCTTGGCCAGTGGCTATGCACTCAGGGGCAATTTGCCTAGCTTTCTTGATCCACACCAGAAAACTCGCTTTTGAAGTGGTTTGGGAAGCTCCGAAAGGGACGTGCTTCATGCTATTGGTATTGCTGCCAAAAAGAAAAGATTCTGCTTTTCATCAGCTGTTGAGTTTTGCTCTGTGTATTTCTCTAGCATCTATTGCTGGTGGCCCTGGTTATGCTAACAAGTAGATAGTGAAACTGCAGCAGCAGAACAGAAAAGACTCTCCTGGATTCTCAGTTCCAGGCTGGCCTGGGCACAGGCTTAGGGATGTTTGGATGCTTGAATGCAGGCAAGCTGGAGATCTGTGGCAATTCTTTTGACATGAGGCTGGACATTCTTTATAGCTTCCCCAGACACAGGAATTGGCAGGGCTTGAAAAAGAATCATTGGCAGGAAGTTCATTTTCTTTATTGCTACCTCCCCAGCCATAAAACTAAAAGCTTTTTACCTAAATCATGTTAGCCATCTCGTGGGAGTAAGAGATCATTTCCTGCAGAGTCTTTCCCGATTGGAGTCTAGTCTAGGATGGTTTGAATTGTCCGTTTGAATTTGAAGAGCTTTCTAATTGATGCTTCTCATCCCCTCTCCAACCAGGCTTCTTATTTGGTGTCACCTGCCTTTCCCCCTTCCTCCCTACCAAACCTCAGAGTCTTGAAACAAAAATCTTTGTATTGTAAACTTCATCATGCTAATTTCATCACTTCAAACGAACCTTCCCTTGTTTGAGTTTCCTCCAACTGTGTGACTGAGGGCTGTTTAATTCCTTCAAATACACAGGAAAATGGAAACCTCTTCTGGTGTTTAGTGTTCATGTAATAAAACATTTTCAGATGCTAATCACGTGCTTTGTGCTCTGTTAATGAAAATCTAAGGATATTCTTATTTGAAAGGTTTAAAAATATAATAACTGTCATTATATCTAATTCTGTCTACATTTTTGGTGTGAAATGAGAAGTCAGGAGCCCTGCCATCTACACAGTGCATGGTTCTACCAGCCGTTTCTGTGTGACTTCAAGCAAATCACTTCTTTTCTGCCTTTTCTTTCTTTTTATGTAAAATGTGGATAACTGTCTGTCTCACTGAATTCACAGGGTGACTGTATCATGTACAACAAAATTTATTGAAAAGTGTAAAGCTCCATAATTAGGTGGAATGTTATCTGTCATTTATAAGCTTTTTAAATCCTGGGGCAGTGGAGGAAGTATTCCTCTTACTGTAAAAGGACATCCCTCTAATAATCTCCCTTCTTTTCCTGACTTTTCATGGATTCTGTTAATTGCTTTTCCCTTTGTCATCTGCGTCTTCAATCTCTCCCCTTCTTGATGCCTTCTGTCAGCATTTTAACATAAATTTTTCATTTAAAAAATCTTCTATCTTGGAGAAACCTTACCTTTGACTCTGTGTGTCTTTCTAGCTATCAAGCCATCTCCTCCTTTCTTGGCAAATATTCCTCAAGGATTTTCCACACTTACTGTCTCCTCTTGCTCATTTTCCTTTCACTCTTTATTCAAGTCAGTTTGGCTTTCACTTTCACCAAGCCTATTAGACTGCTTGTGCTAAGGTCACCGTATAAGACTGCTAGGGGCTTCCCTCACAAGCTGCCACAGGTTGAGTGGTTTATCTTCTCACAGCTCTGAAGACTGGAAATCCAGGATGGAATGTCAGCAGGTTTGCCTTCTTCTGAGAACTGCTGCCTTGCAGATGGCTCCCTTCCTGCTGTGTCCTCAGGCTGTGTTGCCTTTGTCTCAATCTCTTTTTAGATGGACACCTGCCATATTGGTTTAGCCACCCATATGGCTTTATTTGACCTCACTTACCTTTTTGAAGACCTTCTCTAAATCAGTCCCCTCTGAGGCAGTGGGGATCAGTTCTTCAACACAGGAATCTGAGGGGACACAATTTAGTGCCCCCAGAATTGGTGATTCATAAACTTCACGAATACTCTCCCTCCCTCTCTCTCTCTCTTTTTCTTCCTTCCTTCCTTCTTTCTCCTTCCTTCTTTCCTTCCTTCCCTTCCTTTCCTTTCTTTCTTCCTTCCTTCCCTCTTTCTCCCTTCCTTCCCTCTCTTTCTCTCTTCCTTCCTTCTATTTATTTACTTTTGTTTATATAAAACTTATGGGATACAGGTGCAATTTTGTTCCATGCAGAGTGGTCAGTTCAAAGCTATTAGGGTATCCATCACCCAAGTAACATATATTGTACATATTATGTAATATATAAGTCCAGTGGGGTCTCAGGAACATTCAGTAGAGTAGACCTCTGACCTCTTCCTCTAGCTTGAACTATTTGCTTATCAGCTCCAAACTCTTTGCCCAAACTTTAAATGTTGAAGTTCCTAAATCCTGGGTCCTCTTCTGTTCTTATTTCATACTAAGCTTGTCCAACCCGTGGCCTGTGGGCCACATGTGGCCCAGGACAGCTTTGAATGCAGCCCAACACAAATTTGTAAACATTCTTCAAACACTATAAGATTTTTAAATGATTTTTTAAAGCGCATCAGCTATTGTTAATGTTAGTATATTTTATGTGTGGCCCAAGACAATTCTTCTTCTTCCAATGCAACCCAGGGAAGCCAAAAGATTGGACACCTCTGCCTACACAGACTCTAGACAAGGTTTTATTAATTCCTATGGCTTTAGATACCATTTATATGCATATGACTCCTACAGACTCTCCTCCCAAGCTCCAAAACATTATGTGCACCTGCCGTCTTAAAATCTCCACCGGAATTTTCACAGGCATTCCTAAAATCAGAACTCGCAACTCTTGAGTTCTGCCCCCAAATGTATGTTGCTTCCTCAATCATTTCCCTTTTGTTAGTTTATTTCTTCTTCAGCCTTACCATTCTTCATAAAAATTATCTCCATTTACCCATTTGCTTCTTCCAGAAAGCATCATCATCCTTGATGCTGTCTTCTTCCTGCCACCCCCTACCATCACAACTTGCAACCAAGTCCTGTTATTTCCCCTTCAAAGCATGTGCTAAAATAATCCACTTCTGTCATCCCCATCTTTCACCTGGTCTGCAAACATATACTCCTCTTTCCAACGTTTTGCCTCTCCAATACCTTCTCTATGGCACATTCAGAGAGGTTCTTCAAAAATTTCAATTAGATCATGTCTCTCCTTCGTTTAAAAATCTCTAATGATTTTCTACCCATGAGGTAATTCTGCTAGACCGCAAGCTCTAAAGATGCAAGGACTAGGTTTGCCTTATTTCTGTTTATGCAGAGCCTGGCCTTGCATTTAGTAGGAATTTAACACATTGACCTAGATCTTGTCCACCTTCTCAGCCTCACCTCTCATGGCAGCACTCATACACCTCAGTCCAGTTACTCTTTTCTCAGATCCCTGAGCTGGCCTGGTCCAGGGCTGCCTGGGCCGTGATGCGTTCACTCTTGCTTTGTTGACTCGTATCTGCTTATATTCTTGCTATTGTAACTGGTGCCCCAGGCAGTCACATAAGCATCCCTGGGAGCTTGCTAGAACTCAGGCACCACCCTAGATCCCATGAATCAGAATCTGCATGTTGACAAGGTCCCCAGGTGATTCATTTGCACATTCAAGTTTACAGTGCTTTGTTCTAGATCCCAGCCTGAGTGTTAGTTCTTTAAAGAGACCTTTTCCAACCAGCCAAATTGTATTAGATCACTTGATGGATTCACACACACGGTCTGTGATACAGATGGGAAAAGGAGTTGTGGCCTATTGATCAGACGCTGTCCACTTTAGAGTTTTACCTAAGGGTGATTCTATCAAAAGTTCTGGATTTTGTAGAGAAGCATACAAAGTATGTGAATAGTTCAATTTGAGCAAATTGAAAATTGCCAGTTTTGTTTGCTTTAACCAATATGTTTTCATTCCCTCTGAAAATTCCTTGTTACAGGTGCTTAGTTTCAGTTTGCCACATTATGACGCCATGGGAATAATGCACAGCAGTGATCCTCAGTTGGTTTAGGTTTTCAGTACATCATTGATCCATGGTTGTGGCACGCATTGTAGAGTGTCCAGCTAGAACACTAGAACACCTATTCTTTCAATTATTTTCATTACTTTCAATGGCAAAACCACAATTACTTTTGCACTAACCTAATAGCTTTGCTACGACTCAATTGTTCAGTGGTGTTTTTTTAATTTTTTTTTTAATTTTTTTAATTTTTTTTGCAAACACTTTAGATGCTGCATACTGGATGGATTGGTTTGTGGTTCCTGGGATCTTCTGTGTATTCTGTCAAAGCTCAATAATCACATTACTGCAGACCTTCAAAATTTTACAAAGGACTGCATAGTGAGTATTCAGCCGATAAAGTAAACCACAGCTTATTACCGTGAGATGAAAGAAAGCACACCAATTAAAAGTAAACAGTGTTTAAACTTATCTCAATGCATTTCTAAAGTGTCATACATTTTTAAACTAAAATTTTCATCATTGCCATGTGGCCTGGCCATATGAAGTTCGGACAAGGTGAAGGGTCCCTAAAATCCTGCCACCTAGTCAGGAACTCAGTTGTCAATAATTTCTTTGTGATACAAGCAGGGGTGGGAAAGAGAAATGGACAGACGTGGAAGCTTCTCCGAGGCCCTAGAGAAGACCTCTGGGCTCCAAAAACCAGATGCCAGGAGCAAGGAGGGTAGTCAATGACTCCCCACTCCTTCTCCAGCCCCTGCTCCTCTGTTTCTCCCCTTCACCCACTGCAGCTTCCCCAGGTCCTGGGTCCCGGGCCATCATCTCTTCCAATCACCTCCCTTCTATCCCCATTAATAAAGGAGCATCAGTTGAGTGAACATGCTGATTTGCATTCACTTACATTGATTCAGAAATTGTGTTTAGTTCCACACAAGAAAAGCAATGTGGATCTTTTTCACTGAGAAAAAGGTCGCTATGTATCATCTTAATCATGTTTTCCTGGGATATAACCTATACATGACACCTATTTAAGCCTTCGTTGCATCTGTGCACATGGTTTGCTTTCTTCTCGTGTGAAATAGAGTGTTGGACCACACGGGTTTGGGCCACAGCCCAGAAAGACACAATCCTGAGCATGATAATCCCAAATGTTGAAGTCCCAAAAGATCTAAATCTCTACAGTCTAAAATCCTGAAAATTACAATTCTCAAGAAACAAAATTCTGAAAATACAATTCTGGAAAAAAGTTATTAACACATTCTTTAAAAAACATTTATTAGGCAGGCAGATCACCTGAGGTTAGGAGTTCAAGACCAGCCTGGCCAACATGGCAAAACCCCATCTCTACTAAAAATACAAAAATTAGCTGAGCATGGTGGTGGGTGCCTGTCATCCCAGCTACTCAGGAGGCTGTGGCAGGAGAGTTGCTTGAACCCAGGAGGTGGAGGTTACAGTGAGATGAGATCACACCAGCCTGGGTGACAGAGTGAGACTCCGTCTAAACAAACAAACAAACAAACAAAAAAGCATTTATTTATATTTTTCAGATGGGATTTATTTGAGAAACGTATACAAACACAACAGAACACTTCCTAGGCCACTTTACACAATCAATAGGCAATAGTAACGTACATATATTTGCAAGCATAAACACTCAGGTATACTAATGAGAGTCTTAAAGGTACAATGGTAATGAGCAGATGAGTTGTACTCATCCAGAGATGGGTCAAAAAGCAAAATGTATAAAAGCATGGTTGGTAACTGAGTGCACTCAGCTTTATAACTGAGGTCATCTGAAATGCTGTAACAGACAACCTACGTCTTTTGACCACATTCATCGAAAGCTGGGAAGGGTCACCATCCAATATGCAGTCAAAGAGCTGAGATCCTGAGAAATGTTCTCTTTCCCAGACACCAATGTGCAAAAAGGATATCTCCTCATTTATTGAGGAAGCCCTAATACTTTTATGTACATGTACAATGCTTACACACAAAGTCCGTGTTGTGGTAATGCACTCCTGTGGAGTCAAATGTGAAAAAAAAAAAAAAAAAAAGAAAAGAAAAAAAAACCCATAAAACAAATTAGAACTCTCTAAAAGTCTTTGCAAAATTTATACCTCCAGTATTGGAAATGATACGAAGATGAAATACATAGCATAGCAAGTTGTAAAAAATAATGCCAACAATTTAAAATAGTGGAAAAAATGGAAAAAGAAACAACTAAAAAGAAAATTGACATATAAAGAGTATATTACAAGGATAGATTATGGGAAATTGCAGAGTTCATAATTGCTGGCTGACTTTCATGATCATTAACTATATTTTGAAGTCTTGCATCACAATGAATAGTTGCCTTTTTTGTTTTTAGGATTTGACTCTCCTCATAAAATAAGTTCACATTCATTTTCTATGTGGCACTGCTCTTTTTGAAATTCTCTATAATTTGATACACACTGACATGAGCATTTCTTATTACATTTTCCAATCTTCTATGCCATTCTTCTCTATTGTTTTGAGTATGTGGAAATCCATTTTGCAGGCCCTTGTATACAGGCCACACATTTGGCAGAAACAATACTCTTGATTGAACAGCAACACCGTTGCCTAGATGATTTCTTATCCTTCCTTGCACGTCATTATTTCCAAATCAGTCCGTAATTTTTCTGGTTTCTTCAGGCGATTGTGGTTTTAATTTATCAAAAGCTCCTGGAATTTTATCAGGTGGAAGGAATGCCAATACAGACAAATGATACATTTTTAAACTAAAATTTTCATCATTGCCATATGGCCTGGCCAATCCACTCACCTGAATTTTCTGGCAAATGAACTGGGTTGAATGGAAGATACAAACTTTACTGGTAACAACTTGCAGTTCACTTTTAGAAGCCTTGATCACACCTAATTAAAAACTTGTCATTAGAATTTGGGGATCCAATTGAAATCTATTTTCTTCTGCAAAGCCCATCAAATCTTCAAGTAAGTTTTTATAAAGTACGTCACTTATCCAGTTATTAAACCATAAACACGCAGATTAAATTATAGAATTTTGTAATCCAAGGGGGGCATAAACTATAGAAGGTTGATTAAAAAAAACCCACTGGGGGCAGTTTTGAAAGTGCTATTCTTTTTTTTTTTTTTTTTTGAGACGGAGTCTCGCTGTGTCGCCCAGGCTGGAGTGCAGTGGCCGGATCTCAGCTCACTGCAAGCTCTGCCTCCCAGGTTTTTACGCCATTCTCCGGCCTCAGCCTCCCGAGTAGCCGGGACTACAGGCGCCCGCCACCTCGCCCGGCTAGTTTTTTGTATTTTTTTTTTAGTAGAGACGGGGTTTCACCGTGTTAGCCAGGATGGTCTCGAACTCCTGACCTCGTGATCCGCCCGTCTCGGCCTCCCAAAGTGCTGGGATTACAGGCTTGAGCCACCGCGCCCGGTCTGAAAGTGCCATTCTTTAGCCAAAGTGAAACATGCACCGTTTTGTTATGTTAGACTTAGTAGTGAATAAATACGTTCATCTTTTTGACGTCAAATCCCTAATCAAGACTAGTTCATGATTTAATATGTCTTGTAGCTCTGGAGAAAGCTCTGTGCCAGGAGGTGTCTGGCTCAGAAGGCCACTGAACTTGTTGAACTCTTTTTATTATCTGATGAAAGGCATTTTGTGAAGGCAAGCAAGGTGCTACATGTAGAGGTGCTTTGTGCATGATCACATACTTCAGCAGACAAGATTTTGTGCATTTTTTACTTTCATGTTCACTTCTTCTGTGATATTCAAGACATTCAAAACATTGACAGCAGATCTTCCCCACCTAGTCCGCTCAGACCCACACACTGATCTCTTCTGAGAAAACCCTCACAAACGTACCCAAAATAATGCTTTCCCAGCTTTCCAGGGATTCCTTAATACAGTCAAGTTGACACCTGAAATTAAGTCCACAAGTCCACCCCTTGTAGATTTGGCACCCATATGGACCCCTCAAACCATACATAATTTCCAAATAAAGAGAAGACAAAGCAACAGTTATATCTAACACGATGCAACTAATGTGGTACAACTATCCTGTGACTGTGATTTTCTGGATTTTACATGTTAAGAATTTAGACTTTAGGACTGGGCACAGTGGCTCATGCCTGTAATCTCAGCACTTTGGGAGGCCAAGGCTGGAGGATCACTTGAGCCCAGGAGTTTGAAACCAGCTGGGGCAATAAAGCGAGACCCAGTGATATGGTCTGGCTGTGTCCCCAACCAGATCTCATCTTGAATTGTAGTTTCCATAATCCTCACATACCATGATGGGGATCCAGTGGGAGGTAATCAATCTGGGAGGTAATTAATCATGGAGGCAGTTACCCCCATGCTGTTCTCATGATAGTGAGTTCTCAAAAGATCTGATGGTTTTAGAAGTAGCTTTTCCCCCTTTGCTTGCACTTCTCCTTCCTGCTGCCTTGTGAAGGTGACTTGCTTCCCCTTCGCATTCTGCCATGATTGTAAGTTTCCTGAGACCTCGCCAGCCATGATGAATTGTGAGTCAATTAAACCTCTTTCCTTTATAAATTACCCAAGCTTGGGTATGTCTTTATTAGCTGCATGAGAATGGACTGATACAGTAAATTGGTACTGAGGTAGTGGGGTGTTGCTATAAGGATACCCAAAAATGTGGAAGTGACTTTGGAACTGGGTAACAGGCAGAGGTTGAACAGCTTGGGGGTTCAGAAGAAGACAAAAGAAATGTGGGAAAGTTTGGAACTTCCTAGAAACTTGCTGAATGGTTTTGATGAAAATGCTGATAGTGACATAGACAATGAAGTCCAAGCTGAGGTGGTCTCAGATGGAGATTAGGAACTTGTTGGGAACTGGAGTAAAGGTGACTCTTGCTATGCAAAAAGACTGATGGCATTTTGCCCCTGCCCTAGAAATCTGTGGAACTTCGAACTTGAGAGAGGTGGTTTAGGGTATCTGGTGGAAGAAATTCCTAAGTAGCAAAGCATTCAAGAGGAAGCAAAGCATAAAAGTTTTAAAAATTTTGCAGCTTGACGATGAGATAGAAAAGAAAAACCCATTTTCTGGAGAGAAATTCAAGCTGGCTGCAGAAATTTGCATAAGTAACAAGGAGCTGAATGTTAATCACCAAGACAATAGGAAAATGTCTTCAGGGCATGTCAGAGACCTTCACGGCAGCCCAAACCATCAGAGGCCAGGACGCCTAGGAGGAAAAAATGGTTTCATGGGCCTGGTGCAGGACCTTGCTGCTCTATGCAGTCTCAGGACTTGGTGCCCTGTGTCCCAATCATGGCTAAAAGGGCCAACGTACAGCTCAGGACATGGCTTCAGAGGGTACAAGCCCCAAGCCTTGGCAGCTTACATGAGGTGTTGGGCCTCTGGGTGCACAGAAGTCAAGAATTGAGGTTTGGGAATCTATGCCTAGATTTCAGAGGATGCATGGAAATGCCTGGGTGTTCAGGCAGAAATTTGTGACAGGGACAGAGCCCTCATGGGGAACCTCTGCTAGGGCAGTGAATACAGAAGGGAAATGTGGGGTCAGAGCCCCCACAGAGTCCCCACTGGGGCACTGCCTAGTGGAGCTGAGAGAAGAGGGCCACCATCCTCCAGACTTGAGAATGGTAGATCCACTGACAGCTTGCACCATATGCCTGGAAAAGCCACAGACAGCACCAGCCTGTGAAAGCAGTCAAGAGGGGCCTGTACCCTGCAAAGCAACAGGGGTGGAGCTGCCCAAGGCCTTGAGAACCCACCTCTTGCTTCAGCATGACCTGGATGTGAGACATGAAGTCAAAGGAGATCATTTCAGAGCCTCAAGATTTGACTGACCCATTGAATTTTGGACTGACATGGGGCCTGCCATCCCTTCATTTTGGCCAATTTCTCCCATTTGGAACAGGTGTATTTACCCAACGCCTGTATCCTCATTGTATCTATGAAGTAACTAACTTGCTTTTGAGTTTACAAGTTCATAGGCAGAAGGGCCTTGCCTTGTCTAAGATAAGACTTTGGACTTGGACATTTGGGTTAATGCTGGAATGTGCTAAGACTTTGGGGGACTGATCATGTTTTAAAATGTAAGGACATGAGATTTGGGAGGGGCCGGGGGCAGAATGATATGGTTTGGCTGTGTCCCCACCCAAATCTCACCTTGAATTGTAGTTTCCATAATCCCTACATGTGGTGGGAGGAACCCAGTGGGAGGTAATTAAATCATGGGGGCAATGACCCCCATGCTGTTCTCATGACAGTGAGCGAGATCTGATGGTTTTATAAGAGACTTTTCCCCCTTTGCTCAGCACCTCCTGCTGCCTTGTGAAGAAGGTGCCTTGCTTCTTTTTCTCATTCACCATGATTGTAAGTTTTCTGAAGCCTTCCCAGCCATGATGAACTGTGAGTCAATTAAACCTCTTTCTTTTATAAATTACCCAGCCTCGTGTATGTCTTTATTAGGAGCATGAGAATGGACTAATTCTCCCTGTCTCTATTTAGAAAAGAATTTAGACTTTAGGAATTTTGATCTTTCAGGATTTCAAGATTCAGGGTTATGGTGTTTGGGATTGGGTCTCCTGGGATTATGATCCTCACCTGGATTAAACAGCCTCGTAGCTCTCTTCAAACTATGATCCTATTCTCCCACTGCCTCCTGAGTTCAGCCTCTTTCTTCAACTTGGCTAAGCCTGCTTCTCCTTTCCTATCCATCCACTTTCTTCCCTCTGATTAATCCAAAGTAAAATTTGACTTTTTTTCATTCCAACAACTCGAGCTTCTATCACATATCTCCTTTCATGGAGGTGGCCCCTGATAATGTTTTTGTTGACAACAGTATAATACAGAGAACAATGCATACAGTTAAAATATGTATTTTATTTATTTGGTGGCAGCATTCTGATAAGGAATTAAAACCATTTCTTTTAAAATCATAATTTAATCACCAGGCAGAGCAGATAAAGAGAAATAAGTTCCAGAATCTCACATCTGTCAAAAGTAAATGCTGATTTTTATTGAAGACTTCCTTATTTCTGCCACTAGTTGACTCTCAAACTGCTTGTCCCCAGTAGAATCTAGTGTGGAATTGGCAAATGAGGTGTCATACATGCAGTGCTCTACTGGAGCCGATAATTAGTACCCAGGAATTTTGTGAAGTGTTTGTCAAACCATCAGTAGAAATATTTACACAATGGAAATCAGCAAATTCTACAAATCTGGGCTTCCCCCCCCACCCAACCAATAGGTTTACTAGCATACCACTTTTATTCGTCTTGTAAACATTCAAAATTTCTATAAATATTCATGGACTCTCCCATACTCTGTGTCTCAGAATAACCTAAAGTCCTTACAATAGCCAGTGAGGCTGAGTGTGAGTTGACCCACCCAGTCCCTCTCTCCAACCTGTCTCCTGTTAGCTTTGTGATTCCCAGTGTTCTCTACCTCATGCACCTGGGCTAGGCATGCACTCTGCTGTTTGCTGGCCTTTTCTTCCTGGACTGCTCTTCCCCACATATCTGCATAGCTGGTGCCCTCGCCTCCTTGGAATCTTTGTTCAAATGTCATCTTCTCAGTGAGAACTTCTGTATAAGTTTCCTGTAACTGCTGTAATAAATTAGCACACATCTAGTAGCCTAAAAGAACACACACTCTCTCTAGGGGAGAGAGACCACTTTCTTACCTTCTCCAGCTTTGAGAGGATGCCTGCATCCCTTGGCTCCTGGCCCCCTTCCAGCCAGCAACTGCATCATTCTGACTCCAGCTGTCATGCCTCTTGCCTCTGACTCTCCTGCCTCCCTCTTTTGCTTTTAAGTACTCTTGTGATGACATTGGGCCAACGTGAGTAATCCAGAATAATCTCCTCATCTCACGATCTGTAACTTAATCACATCAACAAGGCCCTTTTGCTATATAGGGATATGGACATGTAGAAAGGTCATTCTTCTGCCTCCTACCCCCTCCTTGAGCATTTTAACTATCTTCACATCTACCCACTCCCAGCATTGCTTGGCTCCCTTCCATGCTTAATTTTTCTCTGTGCCGCTTATTACCTTCTGGCATATTATACATTTTACATATTCATTTTACTAATGATCTGTCTTTTCTCACCGGAATGTTATTTGCATGAGGATAAATATTTTTGTTTTATATCATTGCCGTATTTTCATTATGTAGAACAGTGCCTTGCTGTTAGTAAGGATTCAAAAAATATATACGTTTTGGCTGAATAAATTAGGTTGAGAATTTTGGGGGAAAATCCTGGCAATGATACAGAAGACGGTTCCCAGTGACGGGAAAGGGCCATGTGGTGGGACCTCTACAGGAAGCTGGGATGCTCCAGAGGTCCCCCAAGGCAGAGCTGCTTTGCTCACATTGAACTCTTTGCCCAAGCTCTGATTTCTAATGTTTTCTTTCATATTTGTTTTTGCTCTGCCTCTTTTTAATTTTTTTTATAGAGATGAGGTTTTACTATATTTCTCAGGCTGATATCAAACTCATGAGCTCAAGCAACCTTCCCACCTCGGCCTCCCAAAATGTTATTATAACAGGTACAAGCCAACACACCCGGCCTGCTTTTGCTTTTTCTTTGAAACATACTCAAAATATTTATATTGGTTTCTAACTATAGATAGTAAACTTCTGAAGCGAAGTAACCACTTTGTTCTTCATTATTTCTTTCACTCTTCTACTCTGCACATTGCCAGATATTGGACACATAGGTGCCAAATATTTGCTTTTCTGATTTCTTACATTTTATTTCTTAAAAATCAGCCTAACCACGTTGTAGAGAGGGCTGATTTCCTTCCTTTGTTTTGAAAATTTGTGCATGCCCAAGGCTTCCATTGTGCAGTTCAATGCCGCTACAGTTTTTTTTTTTTTCTATTTTTGCCAGACTTTCAAAACTCTTAAAACTTGCTTGCGGTCAGCACAGCAAGGAACACACTTTAGCTTTAAAAAAAACCTTAACATGGAAGAACGCACTGGCATTGTTTTCAATTAACATAGGCTAGACTTTACCTGTGTTTCCACATGCTGAGAACTGTCCCACCAGGCTGACGTGTTCACCTCTTCAGCTTGGATCCTGTTGTATTTATTTACAAACATCAGTCGCTTTCAAATCATTCTTTTTTTTTTTTTTTTTTTTTTGAGACGGAGTCTGGCTCTGCCGCCCAGGCTGGAGTGAGTGGCGGGATCTCGGCTCACTGCAAGCTCCGCCCCCCGGGTTCCCGCCATTCTCCTGCCTCAGCCTCCCGAGTAGCTGGGACCACAGGCGCCGCCACCACGCCCGGGTAATTGTTTGTATTTTTAGTAGAGACGGGGTTTCACCGTGTTAGCCGGGATGGTCTCGATCGATCTCCTGACCTCGTGATCCGCTGCCTCGGCCTCCCAAAGTGCTGGGATTACAGGCGTGAGCCACCGCGCCCGGCCTTTTTCTTTTTCTTTTTTTCTTTTGAGGCGGAGTCTCGCTCTGTGGCCCAGGCTGGAGTGAGCGGCGCCATCTTGGCTCACTGCAAGCTCCGCCCCCGGGTTCCCGCCATTCTCCTGCCTCAGCCTCCCGAGTAGCTGGGAGCACAGGCGCCGCCACCACGCCCGGGTAATTGTTTGTATTTTTAGTAGAGACGGGGTTTCACCGTGTTAACCAGGATGGTCTGATCTCCTGACCTCCTGATCCGCCCCCCTCGGCCTCCCAAAGTGCTGGGGTTCTAGGCAGGAGCCGCCGCACCGGGCCGTCCTGTCTGCTGTGTGTTTTCTGTGTTTTGCTGCCGACTATAGGAGATAATGTGGAGAAAAAAGAGATGAGAGGAGGAAGGTAATGAGAGACCTTGTCGAGGTTGTGACCTTGGTTTTTTTGAAGAATTTGCTGCCTTTCTACTATGAAGCGAAGCAGCATTTTGTTACTGACCCGAAAACCACGTAATCTCAGGTGAAGGCGCCACTCACTGCGCTGTGGGAATGCCGTCTGTGTTTTGTTGCACTGTTTCTTGGTTGTGTGCTTGGCTGGCTTTTTGGAGGGGAAATGTGGAAAGGGGAACTACACAGAAGGGCCGACCCGCCCACATTCTCTTATTATCTTCCAGACAGGAAGGAACAAGCAGAGCTAAGAGTGGAGTGAAGAAAGGAGTGTGATAAGCACCAGCAAAGAGCTGAGGGCTGTTGCTCTCTAAAATTATTATTTGATTATTTTGAAAGTATGGAAGTTTTCTAGTCACTGAAGAAAGGAGCGGAAAGTGCACTTACTTTTATATAGAGTTATTTAACTACCTCCTAAACACATATGTGAAATTTTTTTTTTGGCTGGTGCAAAGTATTTTAATCAGTAAGAATTCACATATTGAGATTATGATTAGAGAACTCAATTTATACATTTGCTATCTTGCTAAAGCCTGACATGGCCACAAAACCCAAGTTTACTCCAAAATATATAGCTCCAAAATAACAAATACTGGAAAGTTTGGTGTGGAAACTATTTTGTACTTTCGCACAAAAAACCTGAAGAACAAATTACCTAAAGAACAATTTGCTAAACATGAGAAATCACTCACTTTGAATATGTACAGGTAAGATGGGAACAGTGACCAGACCAGTAAATTATAGTTTATATTGAAGATAATATTCAATTGACTCAGAACAAATTACCAGCATTCGTGATAACATCTTAGCATTTCCAGAGTGCCAAGTGTACCGATTTTTAAAAATATATTTTAGAAGGAACTTAGATCTGGTGTTTTTAATGAAAGCCAGCATCTCTGATGTTGCAACATGTATGTGAAGTGGATGTTACGTCTATCCTGCCCTTTAACCCCACCATTAACAAAGTGGCTGAAAATAACAGTAAAAAAAAATCAGCGTAAGGGAGAAAAGGACTAATGCTCTCAATTCTCTCTGTGTGTGTGTGTGTGTTAAGGGGGATGACAGGAGGCAGTCTTAACTCTTGAAAGAAACCTTGTGCGCAACGTGCAGGTTTGTTACGTATGTATACATGTGCCATGTTGGTGTGCTGCGCCCGTTAACTTGGCATTTACATTAGGTATATCTCCCTAGAACTTGAAGTATAATAAAAGATATATATAAAATAAAAAGAAGAAATTGTCTTTGTATAGGAAGCTTATTTTGGTTTAGGTTCAATGATAAGAAAGTTTAATTTTATAATCCATAAGACCAGATACCTTCAGAAATGATTTTTCCCTGTGGGATTTCCATGACTGGTATTCCACCCAGTGTGAAATGACAGGTCTGGATGTCTGTGTCTACACCCATCAAAGCATCAGAGCTTCATGCACTGCTATAACTTTTCTGTTAACTCTGGGTAAATCAGGAGGCTGGTACAAGGAATAATTTTAACTTCAGATTTTACAGTTTGTTTCTGTTAAGGGCAGAAGGATCTACTTTTCAATGATCTGTATTTTTAGATGTTGACTTTTCCTGATGCTATTTTTTTGATTATGGAGAAAATGGAATTCTTATTAGAAATCTCAACTCTGAATTGAGAATAGATGTTTTGATACTTGTACTGCTGTGGCCGGAAACTTGGAATCATGAATTAAAAGAGACCCTGGTGTTTATCTACAGATTAGGACACACAAATAAACATCAGTGTAATATCCTCACTAGCATTCTGAGAGTTACATTTACTTATTCCAGAGCAAAATTAATATATGATAAGAAGTGGAATATTTTCTGTTGATATCTAGGGTATTATGACAAGAACCTTCCTTAGAAAAGTAATAGTGTATTAGGAGGACACTGGATGCTACCACATTATTTGCCTTCAAGGCCTTCAGGGCATTGCAAACAACTGCAATCAATCTAATAACCTTATCAAGCACAAGCCAACAGTGAAATGAAAGTCATTTATCTGAAACAGCAGGTGAGAGCTTCATTGGTACCCTTGGAAAGTGGCTCACTAACCCTGCTGAAGCTTTGCTCCATCTGTTCAGGGCATAATGTTTCATTGGCCCAATAATCAAGGCCTTTAGAGTTTCACAGCGTTTTCCCTCCAATAGCTAATACGGGGAGCACTGCTGACGTTCTGCCCACGGTTGCCAAGGCTGAAATCAAACTTGCTTTGAATAATACTGTAAAAGCCTTGAAATGAATCTTTGCCATAGGAACCAATGTTCAATTGTGGGCTCTCTACAAAGCTGCTCAAGGTGGGAGGGAGCAAACTTTTTGAGTTGGTTTTAGGTAACAGAAACAGACGTCTTTATTGGATTTATCTGGAAAAAAGTAAGGAAAATCCCAACATTATCTGTTCTGGTCAACAAGTGTAAGGCTCAGTCCCGTTTTACTTCTCTCCTTCCCCTTTAGATCCTTTTTCCTTATTCTTGACTCCATGTATGGAGAAAAAATTCAAGTGCATTTACAGCAGTAATGCTGGGAACTTGTCACTTATTCCCATGATGCTGCCACTGCTTATAAAGCACTTTGAGGATTCTTCTATTCAGAGTTAGTGATAAGCCTCAAGAGCAAATCAGCCTTGCTGGTGTACAGCTGTGTTTTGGGCTCATGTGTAGAAGAAGAGCTAACATGGATTTCAGAGTCTCCCAGGTGTTTGGAATCCAGGCTCTGCTCTCAGGACCTACGAGGTCTTAGATAAGTTGCTCAATCTCTTTGAGCCTCAGTTTTCTGAGTACAATGGCACATACCTTACAGGACTCTGGTGTGAGTGAATTGCATGATGTGTATGGATCCAGCTAGGGTCTTCTTTCCTTCCTTCTCTCCTCCCTACCTCTGAATTTCCAGCACGCTCTTCTTTCTGAGGTCTGACTCCTGAAAGGCTAGACACAGTGAAGCTGGATGCTTGCTAGAAAACTGAGGGGCTAGACTTGAGTGTTAGGGAACCAGGGAATGACATCTGTCATCCATCCGGTTAGGCCTAGGAGGAAAGTGAGGCAGGGCAGCAGAGTGGGAAGTGGTGCCCATGAAGGCCACTTTTGGGCAGTCACCGGAGCCTCTGCTCAAGGCACTTTAGTTCTGAGTTATTTGGAGCCCAAGGTAGGGGCAGATATAAGAGAAGGACGACAGTTATCGCCTGGTCAGGAGTTTAACAATTTCTACCTCCTTTCAAACCTCATTTCGTCCCTTCCGTCCCAGTCAAATTCTCAGGCATCTGTGAGCAGGCCTATGCATCATCATTTCTCCTCTGCGAGGGTGTCTTCTTCGGGCATGTGAGAAGGTCTTAGTGCACCTGTGGTATTTAGGGACTTGATTCTCTTTCCTCTTTATTGTCAAAGTTGTGACTTGCCGAGGTCGGGACAGAGTCTGGTTATGACGTGTTAGCAATCGTCACCTCTCGTTTTTGAATAAATACGCCTTTATGCAGTTTGATCTCCCATTCATGTCATTTATTAATTTGTTCAGTCATTAACACATTCATTTGTGAAACATTTGGCCTGGTAAATAGAAGAAACCCTTCTTTGGCATTAGGGGAGAGAGAACAAAATGCACAGAGATACACGCTCAGCTTTGTATAACTTTTGACAGTTTCTAACATCAAATAAGATCGAACTTGGAAAACCAAAGACTTACCACTGAGATATTTTCATAATCTAAAAAGTCAGTTTCAAAAGAACTTCCTAAATGTTTTTTAAAATGACTGTCCTTTAGAATAATTATGTAGTATTCCAAGGTTTTAGTGTTCAACCAGCATTTATTACCACCTGCTGGGTGCCTGAGGTAGGAAATTGTAATGAGAGCCACAAACATGAATTGAAAAACTGCTGCCTGTAGGTCCTCAGTTCCTGTCAAAGCATAGAGCCCCCTGTAGATAGAGCCCCCTGTAAAAGGTGCCCTGCGTTCTGGGCGAGAGGATACACTCAGTCAGCAGGTATATCTGGTGGGCAGAACAGGAAAGGTGTCACCGAGGAGGTGCTATGTGAGCTGGTTGTGAAAAATGAATATGGGTTTACAAAGCAGATCTGAGAGGCACTTTGCCAAAGTTACAACTCCTACCCAGGCATTTGTTTGAATTTTCTGTTTCATCTGCTCGTTGGAGATCATTTGTTGGTACACTTATATCTTCTATGCCAGGCTGAAAAGAGAGGAGTGATATTGTGTGTGTGTGTGTGTGTGTGTGTGTGTGTGTAGTATTTTTCACAGAGTTTCTTTGTGTTTCCAAGCTTACTTTAGAGCTGAAGCTTGTCAGAGTTCTCATAACAAATGCGTGATTGAACTAAATTACAACCCGCCGCCTCTGGTGTTGCAGCCTTACGGCACCTCAGTGTTTTCATGGGGTGTGCTGTACCTTCATGATTTATTTAAAGACCAAATCATAATGAATAACAATTCTTAGGCTTAAACCTATAGCAGGGGTAGGAAATAGTTCAAACTTTCAGACTTACATGAACAAATGCAATCTTCAAAAACTACTGTTTTCTAATCTGCATGAATGTACTGAACTCATTGCCGCCTTCCTTTAAATGTGATGTATCAAAAGTGCCTTGCAAACTGTTAAATTCCAATGTTGATATTGTTATAGATATACTTTATTAAATACTGGATAATGATTTTATAAAGTACAGGGTTTTTAACTGTGAAATTATTCTAAAATATGTAGAAAAATTTGGAATAATCTTCCCATGTTGAACACAATTATTGTTTTTAAAATTCTCTTGATTTATATGTTTATATGTTGTGGATTCTCAATTGAGTGAATTAGTGTCTTTGCAGTATAGTAAGATTTTGGTATAGTTTTTAATCTATCAGGGAAAAGGCTAGATAATTAAGTAGGATCTCATTTGTCTCATAGCCCATTGTTTGAAGGATGATTTAAGACCATAGGAAATACTGAGCCACCTTTTCTAAAAAGACAACTGATTTTCTTATGCTTTTAAGTTCAAATTTATCTTATCTCCTTTTGACTAATTGAAACAACAGGTTATCAAAAACCGTAACAGAAAATATTCTTCTTATTTATTGAATCAGAAGAGAAACAGGAAATACTGTGCTTTCTTGGGCCTGTTTCCTACACCCCAGCATCACACAAATTGTTGCTTCTGTAATGTTCAGCTTCAAATTATTTTGCTTGATCAGTCAAAATGAATTACCTGAATTTTCTCCTCGTGTTCAAAATGGAACCGCATTCATCCACCTACCCCCAGCCCTAGGACTGTTTCTTTTATTCCAATAGTATCTGATATCCTTGACTTCACAGTAGAAAGCTGTGAGTCTCCCAAACCCCTTCACTCAGGTCCCATGGAGCCTGCCTTCTAAAGTCTCTTCAGCCTTCTTTCTTTGCATGTTCATGGCCACTTTGTCGTTTAGACCCTTATCCCTGACTGTAAGGGATCCCTTGGGTCTTCCTGCCTGTGGCCATGCCTAATTTATACCCTTCCTAAAATGCAATGTGATCATGTCGCTGCCTTGCTTAGAAGCCCTGCACTGACTTCCAACACGTGCAGAATCAGGTGCTTACTGTTTAACATGGTCTACCCAGTCCTCCAGATTCTGGCTTCCAGTTATTTTCTCAGCCTCAAAAAAGCACCTCACTCTCCAAACATATCAAATAGCTTGTGCCCTCCTGCCTCCGGTTCACACCTCCATTCCCTCCCCTCTACCTGGATGCCCCTCCCGCTGTCAGCTCCCACAGATTGACTGGCGCTTGAGTGTTTTATTGCACTTTGGACCTCCCGCCTCTCACTCCTGGCTTCTGTCTGTCTACCTGTCCTGACCTGCCACTTGTGTAGCCTCTGGCTTATCTGCTTAATTCTGGATGACAGTGTTATTTGTTAGCTTCATATCTACTTGTTCTCTCAATTATTTCGCAGCCTCCCCACACCAGGCTCCTTGCCCCGTATTTATAAGCTGCTATTGGCTTGAGGGTGACTGTGCCTTTCTAATAAAACTATTTTATAGACTGATAGTTACAATGGTACAGTAGAAAAGAAATGAATCTATCTTTGAGTGTATTGCAATACATCTAGTGATCCATAAATATTTTCTTCTTATTATTATCATTATTGTTATTTTTGAATAGACGATCAGGGAAGGCAGAGTCTAGGCCACCAGTCTGAACTTAGCTTTCATCTTTATTAAGATATTTGGGATGTCTGCAAGTATTCTGAATTTTAAATGGCATTTGGTGATTTGATAAAATTTTGTTTTACTCTGAACTGAGCAGAGTTTCAGCAGCTGGCTACTGTGTCATCATTTCTGTAAATTCAAAATGTAGAAGGAACATTTACCTTTTAACAAGGGAGTATCCTGGGTCTCAGTTCTCAACCGTTTTTCTAGGTGTGCTCATACCTCTGTGACCTCAGAAAGCCTGATGGCATTAAATTCTATGTACGTGTGCACGGTCGATGAACGCATATTTCCAGCTCCTACCTCTCCTCTAAAATTTAGGCTCGTATCTAATTAACTGCTAATGATCACCACTTGGAAGATGAACAGACAACTCAACTATCACACATCCATAAGGAAGTTCTTGATCCTCCACCTTCAACCCCTGGGCCCAACACTCCTCAGTCTTCTCTGTCTTAGTAAATAGCACCTCCAGCGTACCAGCTGTTAGGCCGGGAAACTTGCCCTGACCCCTGTTTGTCTCTGACACCATATATCAGCATACACTGTTGAACTGAGTTCAGAATCTGAGCTCCCTTTGCCCCAACCATTGTGTGCACCTTGCTTCACTTTACATCATTGCTTTCAAGGATTATCAAAATAGCCTCCTGACTCCTCTCCCACTTACTCTTTCTTGCTCCCTGCACTTTGTTCTTCACTGAACAACCAGAGTAAGTCTTTATTTATTTATTTATTTTGAGACAGAGTCTCCTCTATCACCCAGGCTGGAGTGCAGTGGCGCGATCTGGGCTCACTGCAACCTCTACCTCCTGGGTTCACGCAATTCTCCTGCCTCGGCCTCCTGAGTAGCTGGGACTACAGGCATGCACCATCAAGCCCTGCTAATTTTTGTATTTTTAATAGAGATGGGGTTTCGCCATGTTGGCCAGGCTGGTCGCGAACTCCTAACCTCAGGTGATCCAGAGTAAGTCTTTTAAAGCGTAAGGCAAATAATGTTTTCCATCTGCTTAAAACCTTCCATGGCTAGGAAGGTCTTAAACCATCTTGTCCCCTGACACTTCTCTGATCTCTATTCCCATCAGGCTCCCCTCTGTTATTGCAATCTTCAGAGAAACCAGGCAGATGTGCTTCTACCCCAGGGCCTCTGCATGTGTGGTCCCCTTTGCCTGGAATGCTTTCTCTTCAGGTAGCAGCATGGCTTACCTCTCTTATCCAGGCCTTTGCTTCATTATTACCCTGTCATGAGAAGGCTCTTTTCTGACCATTTAACTTCAAATGGCACCTTCTCACTCTCTATTTTCTTATTCCACTTTATTCTTCCTTAAAGCACTTCTTACCATCTGACCTATCATGTATACACACTTCCAGATTTCTTCACTGGTTGCTCCCACTCCCACTCTGTCCTGTGCAAGCTCCATGAGAGCAGAGACTGTTTTGTTCATTGCTGCATCTCTATCTCTTAAGATAGTTCTTGGCATAAGTAGGCATGCAGGTTAGTATTGCATGCATGAGTGAGGACAATAACGGTCCCAAATTCTTCTGGAAAGTTTTTCCTCAATCTTGAGGCTAGTTTACTGTCATCAAATTTCTTGATTTCTTGACCATTAATGACTCATTGTATCTCTGTCCTATTTACAGTCACAGTTTGGAAATATTGCAGGTTCAGTTCCAGACTACCAAAATAAAGCAAACATTGCACTGAAGTGAGTCACACAAATGTTTTGGTTTTGCAATGCATGAAAGTCATGTTAGCACTATATTGTGGTCTATTAAGAGTACAATTTCAATATGTCTAAAAATGCCAATGTACATGCCTTAATTTAAAATAATTTATTGATAAAAATGCTAACGATCATCTGAGCCTTCAGCAAGTTGTAATCTTTTTGATGATGGGGCTCCTGCCTCTCTGTTGATTGATGCCAACAGATCAGGGTCGTGGGTACTGAAGGTTGGGGTGCCTGTGGCAATTTCTTTTTCTTTCTTTTCTGAGATGGAGTCTTAGTCTGTTGCCCAGGCTGGAGTGCAGTGGCAGGATCTTGGCTCACTGCAACCTCTGCCTCTGGGGTTCAAGTGATTTCTCTTGCCTCAGCCTCCCAAGTAGCTGGGATTATAGGCCCCAATACCATGCCTGGCTAATTTTTATATTTTTTGTAGAGATGGGGTTTCACCATGTCGGCCAGGCTGGTCTCAAACTCCTGACCTCAGGTGATCCACCGGCCTCACCCTTCCAAATTTCTGGTATTATAGGCATAAACCACCGTGCCTGCAATTTCTTAAAATAAGACAGCAGTTTCTTAAAATAAGACAGCAGTGAAGTTTGCCACATCAATTGACCCTTCCTTACATGAAAAATTTCTCTGTGGCATGTGACGCTGTTTGATAGCATTTTACCCACAGTAAATCTTCTTTCAAAATAGAGTCAATCCTCTCAAAGCCTCCTGCTTCTTTATGAACTAAGTTTATTGAATATTCCAAATCCTTTATTGTCATTTCAACAATGTTCATAGTATCTTCACTAGGAGGAGATTTCTTCCCCCCAAAACACAACAAATCAACAACAACAACAAAAAACCCCACTTTTTTTTCTCATCCATAAAAAGCAAGTCCTTATTTCATCAAGTTTGATCATGAGATGCAGCAATTCAGTTACATCTTCAGGCTCCACTTCTAATTCTAGTTCTTGTGCTCTTTCTACCACATCTGCAGTTACTTCTTCCACTGAAGTCTTGAACTCCTTAAAGTTATCCACGATGATTTTAATCAACCTCTTCCAAACTCCTGTTAATGTTGAATTTTGACCCCTCCCATGAATCATGAATGTTCTCAATGGCATCTAGAATGGTGAGTCCTCTCCATAAGGTTTTTAGTTTACTTTGCCCAATCCATCAGAGGAATCATGATGACAGTGAAAACCCTATGAAATGTATTTCTTAAATAATAAGACTTGGAAGTTGAAATGACTCCTTCACCCCTGAGCTTCAGAATGACCTTGTATTAGTAAGCATGGAAACAAAGTTGATTTCCTTGTATGTCTCCATCAGAGCTCTTAGGTGTCAAGGAGTACTAACATTTTGAAAGAAATGTTTTTCTCTGAGCAGTAGGTATCAACAGTGAGCTTAAAATATTGAGTAAACCGTAGTGTAAATAGACGTGCTGTCATTCAGGCCTTGTTGTCCCATTTGTAGGGCACAGGCAGAGTAGGTTTAGCATAAGTTTTAAGGGCCCTGGAATTTTTGGAATCGTAAGGGCAAATCGGCTTTAACTTAAAGTCGCCAGATGCATTAACCCGTCATGAGACTCAGCCTGTCCTCTGAAGCTTTGAAGCCAAGCATTGACTTCTCTCTAACTGTGAAAGTCCTAGATGACATGCATTTCCAGCAGAAGGCTGATTCATCTACACTGAAAATCAATTGTGTAGTGTGGCTACCTTCATCGATGATCTGAGCTAGATCTTCTGCTGCAGCAGAAGTAACTTGCTGCAGCTTCTCTGTCACACTTCCCGCTTCACCTTGCACTCTTATGCTATGAAGAGGGCTTCTTTCCTTAAACCTCATGAACCAACCTCTGCTAGCTTCAAACGTTTCTTCTGCAGCTTCCACACTTCTCTCAGCCTTTATAGAACAGAAGAGAATCAAGGCCTTCCTCTGAATTAGGATTTGGCGTAAAGGATTATTCTGGCTGGTTGGGCCTTCTATTCGGACCATTAAACTCTCCATACCAACAACAATGCTGTTTCACTGTCTTACCACAGCGTGCTCACTGGATTAACGTCCTTCAAGAACTTGGCCTTTGCGTTCACAATTTGGCTCTCGGTTTTGTCCGAGAGGCCTAGCTTTCAGCCCGTCTCATCTTTTGACATGCCTTCCTCACTAAGCTTCATTTCTAGCGTTAGATTTTAAGTGAGAAATGCATGAGACTCTTCCTTTTACAGGAACAGGTACAGGCCACTGTAGGATTATTAATTGGCCTAATTTTCTTATTGTTGAGTCTCAGAAAATAGGGAGGCCCAAGGAGAGGAAGAGATATGGGGAAACAGCCGGTTAGGGAGGCAGTCAGAGTCCATACAACATGTGTCAGTTAAACATGCCATCGTACATGGATGCGGCTCATGGTGCCCAGAACACAGCAGTAACGTCAAAGGTCACTGACCACGGAGCACCATAACAAATACAGTGATAAATTTTGAAATATTGCTAGAATTACCTAAATGTGACACAGACACAAAGTGAGCCCATGCCATTTGAAAAAAAGCACTGAAACTTCCAGTTAGCTGAACACGTGGAGGTGAAATGTGGCTGAATTTTGTGAGTTGAATTAGACAAGTCCCTGATCTTTCCTATTTGTTAAAGTCAGAATTTAGGATACTTTCTTTTATGAATTAGCATTAACTTAAACAAAAGAGCTTAATGAGATTCACCTGGCATGACTGGTAAGGTAATTATGTTTCAGAATTTACTGATAAAGAAAGGTTCTTTTGTTTGTTATGCTTTCAAGGAGTAGAAAACCCGCAGTTGAAAATCAATACCGAAAGGGTCAAAGTGGGCTGGGGCGTGGTCGAGCTCCTTTGAAACAGACTGGTGGGGAAGAACTTTGTGTCCAAGTTCGACCTGTGTCAGCAGCTGAGCCTCCAAGTGAGACACACACTACAGAAAGAACACACGGGCTGTGGCCATTCAGCAACTGAGCACCTATCCCAGGCACTGCCACTGCAAGGATGAGGAAGACACACACAGTCCCTACTGTGCAGATGTGTTACGCTGGGGTTAGCAGAAAGTGGAAATGCAGGATTTTCTCATTTCAATACAGGATGATCAAAGCTCGTACGCAGGATGTTCGGGGTGCTGTCAGAGCACATTGGGGGAGCACCTAAACTCGTTAGAACTAACTGATGATGAGTACAGCTTATGTTTGGAACTGTTAGCAGGAATGATATAAAAACGTTGGGTAAATGAAAATAGTGTACTATTTAGGTTAGTTAGCACAGAGTAGTAATGTAGATGAATTACTTAGCATCAAAATTAATTTTTAAGGCCAAAGAAGAGATATGAGAAGATTTTAGTCTCACTGTTGAAAAGACACATTGCACACTACATAATTCTCATAAAAAACATAAGAACATATGTAAATGCAACGCGTAGGAAGCTGTAGAAAGAATAATATTGCACATTATTCACTTATTGCTCTTTTTTGTTTTTTTTTTTAAATGAGAGTCTCCCTCTGTCGCCCAGGCTGGAGTGCAATGGCGTGATCTTGGCTCATTGAAACCTCCACCTCCTGGGTTCAAGTGATTCTCCTACCTCAGCCTCCCGAGTAGCTGGGACTACAGGCGCCCGGCACCATGCCCAGCTAATTTTGGTAATTTTAGTAGAGACCGGGTTTTGCCATGTTGGCCAGGCTGGTCTCAAACTCCTGACCTCAAGTGATCCACCTGTCTTGGCCTCCCAGAGTGCTGGGATTACAGGTATGAGCCACTGCACCCGGCCTCACTTGTTACTCTTGATAGCACAATTATAGGTACTTAGTAGACATTTAGTTACTTAGTTATTAGAATTCAAGGAGATTCTGAGGGGTATAATTAGTTGAAATTGCAATTAAGCAATTACTATATCAGAAAACCACTTTCATTTAACTTACTTCTAATGACCGAGACAGAGGAGCTGTACCAGGGCTGTATCCCACGTGAGGTCCCCATCAGAGAATCTGGGGCGGGACCATCCAGCCGCTTCCCTTACAGGGAAATAGGTTTCTCTTTCTGGTGAACTTCCCGACAGGCCCTTTAGGTTAGTGCTTTTGGTAAATCCAAGGAATGGAGTCTATTTTGGAATCCTGAAATACTCAAAGAGGGCTTTGTCTCCCAGGAAGGGCATCAGCTGAGATAACTCAAGTGGCATTTGAGAAGAAGCAGAAGCAGGCAGGTCACTCTCTGCCTCCCAGGAGCAGATCATAAGACTTCCTTTCAGAGGAACAGTCCTTATACCCAGAAGAAAGAAACATCCTTATCTCTGAAGACACAAGGACACAGAGAAGAATCTGAACACACAGGTCTTGCTAAGTTCCCCCAGTTCATCTCCATGACAGCATACCTACTGTGTCCAATTGTACCCCCCCCATGGCGTCCACTGCTCATCAAACCTAACTAAGCACAAGATACACAAGGTTTCCTGTTTCTTTGGGTCATTTTCTTATGAAGACTCCTGTGCCACATAAAAGTTTTTAAATAAACGTGTATGCTTTTCTCTCCTTGATCAGTACTTTGTTACAGGGGCATCGGCCGCAGGCCTAGTGATGGGTGAGGAAAAGAAACCTTTCTTGCCCTACAAAGGAATGAAAAAGAATATTTGGGTATATATATTCTCAACCCAACGAGAGACTCCGTTCCATGGGCCTTATTTCCTCCCTATGTTTTATTATTCATGGACAGACCCTCTACTCTTGATCCATTTGATCAAAAAGTCTGTGAAGACTGCGTCCTGGACTGTGGCCGTGGAGTGGAGTGTCTTGCAGCTGCGTGTGAAACTGGATACTTGTGGACTAGAGCTGCCGAGGGAGGAGAAGGATTAATGACCCCCCGCAGAAGCCATCCAGTGAGCTCTTAGGATGAGCTGATAAAGAATTTGGGAGGACTCTAGCTCTAGACTTTCTGGGACGATTTCCTTCTTCACAGCAGAGTTCAGGCCTCTTGCCCTTTGCCGTGGGAAAGCCGTACTCTCCTGTTTCTCCTGCGAGGCTGTCTTCCTCATGGCTCAGTGGCAGTTCTTTGGCACAGTCAAAAATCAGGGCAATTCCCAGTATTTTATATGTTGTGCTGAGAATGAAGCTGTACACTCTGGGCAAGTAGGAATTAACTCGTAGGCACACGGGGCCTTTGAATTTCTAAAAGGCTCTCTTCTGGGCAACACTCATTATGGATTGTGATCAAGTTACAGAATGTTCATGTTGCTTTGCTTTCTTCATCAGCCTTGTTTGTGACTTCCGATATCTTTGATCAAGATTGCAAATTGACTTTAATTTTTGTGCTTATATGTTAAGGAATGGTCTCTTTATTATTTCAAGTGAGCCATTTGTAGAATGAATTTAATCATTCAGATCTACAGACTACAAAAATGAACATTATATAGATATAGACACTGCGTTCATATAAAAAATTTCCAAATAGATACATCTGGGCTGCAATTGTCATGAAAGGAAGGCTCACTTTTAGTGAGCTAACTTTTAGAGGAAGCAAGATAATATGTATTATAGGTTAAGAAAGATAAAATAACGGAAAAAAAGAGAATGGAAATAAACTGCAATTCTTACTTTCTTGTTTCTTTGTCACTGGGTTTTGCAGAATCCAGCCCCATGAGAACGTTTTCCCCATTATTAGTCCCTAGTAGGCTTTGTAATTGGGAAAAAACCTCAAAACTTCCCCCGCCCTTTGCTATGTTTTGGTTGTATAATCTTATTCTTGGATTTAGTCAAGATAAATTTAATAAATTCAAATCAAAGTTGTAAAATAAAATATTTCTTCTGTTAAATTTGCCTCATAGTCTCCATCCCTCTTCAGATGCCAAAAATAATTCAGATGGTGGATATAGGATTTGTTCTTTAAATAAGAAAACAAGCCTTGTTTTCTTACAAATGAGTAGAAGCTGCTGAAAGATAGGGCCCCTGCCTCACACTTCCATCTTGTGTTCCTGGGAGCACTGTGGTGCTGAGATATTATCCATCCTTCTCCCTGATTTTTCTAAAGGTCCCTTGGCCTCCATGTGCTAGAGAGTGAGAGAGGATTTAAAGTCTTTCTGAGAGTGACTCCTCACGTTACTATGGTTTTCTGTTACTTACTTTCCCAGCATCTGTGACAGTTTTCTCTTCCTGTCTTTCTTTTCTCTAAGGTAATGAACACAAGGTAACTCCTCTTAAGAACAGGCAGTGCAGCATCAGGCGAGTATCAGATGGCAAGGGTTCCGATTATTCATCCTCTGATTTCCCCTTGACTTTTCTAAGAAAAGTGCAGCTTTATGTTTACTAGGACTAGAGAAATTCAGCTTTGCAGAAAGAACATAACGTCTCAGTTGCTGTAGTCTTTGTTGTTAGTTATCATTTGTAACCAGGAGCTCGAATTTTCTTTCCTGGACCTGTCTGTTGTAGAGTGCAGCAGCAGGGTCTTCTCTGGTGCTGCAGGAGAAGGGATGCAGCCGTTCTCTCTGGGTTCTTTTGACCCAAGAAGCCTTCCAAAATGTGAAATGTAGGCTCCACGAGCAAAGGTGTTTTTGCCTCTTTTGTTGGCTATTCTGTACTGATGATGTGGGGAATAGTGCTTGGCACACAGTAGACCCTCAGGAAATATTTATGGAATGAATGAATAAATCCCCCATGATATAGGTTTATCGGACGCTTGACCTCCAATGACCTTCACCTAGGGAGACAATGTTGCTAGTGAGTGTCGTGGTTGCCTTTCTATTCCAGCTCTTTGTCCTGGGCAGAGCTTGCTGCACCTTCCAGTTGCAGTAATCAAGGAAGCGGAGTCCCTGCAATTCTTCAAGGAACCTTGAGAACTCAGGAGGTCCTGGGGTGGCTGCATCAATCCTGCAGACCAATGCCAATCAGCAGAGGGGCCATTCCCAGGGCCACATGGCTGGCTGAGTTGGGCCTTGGCCAGGTAAGACGCACAGCATGCATGCCTATGTGATTTAATTCTGAATGCCATAGACCTGGCAAGTCATAAAATAGCAACCAATAATTGTAAGTTAGAGGGCTCATTTCCTCCCAGAAATCTCAGTGTATGTGAAGATAGGTTGGAATGTGTAAAGAAAAGCTAAGAAAGCAGATTTCTGATAAGAGCAGCGTGTGACTCGTATAGCAGTTCTGAATTACAGCCCGAAGGATGGAATGCTGACAGTTCCTTCCTTCTTACCTGTGATTGCTAGAATTTTATTTAGCGGATCGTTTTTGAGCCTATCTCAAAATGAGAAAATTCTTTGAGGAATTATGTGTAGTGTGAAGTATATTCTCTCCCTTGTTGCCCGTGGAGATGCCACTGGTGACAGGGCAGATTTCCCACTGCAGGGTCGATGGAGATGCTGCTGCTGTCTTTGGACATAATAGTTTATGACAAAGAGACCAAAATAATTCCTTTTTAGCCATGTGGTTGTCTGTAAATTTGCCTAGTTGGTCATCCAAAGCGATGACATTTAAGATATAGTTGATACACTGTTTATCTTAATGAAACGTTTTAAAATTAATTCTTCAGACCTATGTAATATTTTATCTTTTCTGTTTAATAATATCCAAATGTGCTTTTGTGACGCACAGGACACGTGTGTTTCTTCATAAATCAGTCATATAGCTTTGAAAGTATAATATACTACAAGCATGTAGCAAAGACCCTCAAAACACAATTATTGAAGCAGTATAAAAAGGTGAATTTGCTTCAGTTTTGGATTTTTAATAGACTTCACTGTTATGTAGTGAAGACAGAAATATGCCATGGAAGTCTCTGGTTAAGAGCCAAGACTTTTTCTCGTGTATCATTTCAGATCCTGTCATCTCTATCTGATCTTTAGGGTAGACTATGTACATTCAGAGTGTTGAGTAAAATTATTAGAAAATATAATACCTGTAACATTATTCTTTATACCCTTTAAGTAAATATGCTGGCACATGAATTCACAATTTAAAACTCTGACTTTGTAAGACATTTGCATGTATCTCCAATGAAGATATTGTTGGACTTGCATTCTTTGTGCATGATTTGTGACAAAATTATGAGACCTTTACATTTGTGGAAATAAAACACATAAAGGTATTTCAAAATTCACATCAAGTCCATCACTGTGTTCTGTCAATCTTATCTCTAAATATTTCTCAGGTTTCTTCATTTACTTTCATTTCTACTCCCACAACCAGAGTCCAGATCACCATCATTCCTCACTCTCCAGACTCCTGGAATATAGTCCCATTCTCCATGCCTCCAAGTAATTAATGACACAGAAAAAGCACATTATGTAAAAAAAGTAGGAGTCCAGATTCAACATGCACGTGGATTGTAATGAAAACACACTAAAATGTTAACAGTGAAAGAATCAGCAGTTATATTTATTTTGCTCTTTTATACTTTTTAATGTTTTCTAAATGTTCTATAATAAGCATGAATTATTTAAGAAATTTTATTAAGGTGCATTCTCATTTTAAAAAATTCAAGGCTGTACATGGTGGCTCACGCCTGTAATCCCAGCACTTTAGGAGGCCAAGGCAGGCGGATCACGGGGTCAGCAGCTGGCCAACATGATGAAACCCTGTCTCTACTAAAAAATACAAAAATTAGCCAGGCATGGTGGCACACGCCTGTAATCCCAGCTACTCAGGAGACTGAGGCAGGAGAATGGCGTGAACCCCAGAAGTGGAGCTTGCAATGAGCCGAGATCGCGCCACTGCACTACAGCCTGGGTGACAGAGCGAGACTCTGTCTCAAAAAAAAAAAAAACCGAAGTGAAAGTGAAAACAGATACCATCTAAAATCTACTACTTAGAAATTCTCCTTATGAAATTAGGTGAACGTCATGTCAAACATCTTATTGTTTCTCTCCGTATATCTTCTCACAGGCACGTGCATACGCTTACAGACACAGAGAGGATGAAGAACGGCTACTTAGCGAGTTCGAGACAGGCAAAAAGTAAAATTTTATATATACAAGATCAAACTATGCATCATCTTAAAAAGATTAAAATGTATTATGTTAACAATTTGTACCTAAAAAATTAAGCCTTATGCAAGGTGTCAGCTATTGAAATGAAAGCATCAGGTGACCTCAGCTTTTTATGTTGTGGACTTAGCCACACGCTGTGCCCAGCTCTGTTCCAGTTCTTTCCTCTTGCCTTTGGCTCCTACCACTCCGTCGTAGGCTTGACTTCTAGAAGAAACACAGCTAACCTGCCAGGGCTTTAGACCTGATCTGCCTTTCTTAGGGAGAGAGAGATGGAAAGAAAGAGATGGCTGCTTCTTTGCAGAAACACATCAGCTGCCTTCTCAATTTCCCTGGACAATATTTATGTTCATTCTTCACCAGTGAGCAGGTAGGTGCCTGCATGGGTAGCCCATTCTCACGGGTAGCCCATTCTTACTAAAATGTTGAACTCCTTACGTAAAACATTTTGAATAAAAACAATTGATCAAAAGGAATAAAAAACATTTTTGAGTGAAAACAATTGATCAAAAAGAACAAACTGTGCAGCTTTTCAAATTCTGCAGACCAGGTGAATTTAGTAGAGAATGAACAAAGTAGTTTACAATATAAAGATTTCTGAATTCAGTGGTGTGTGTGTTCACTGCCCCGAAGAAATGAAAACAGAAAACATTGAGAACCAGTTAACGGGACAATCAGCAGAGAGTCACTCTGTTTCCTTTTCACCTGCTACTTGGTCTTCTTCATAAGACTGTCTCAGTTCCACCATCCTGGTCTGAAAGCCACTTTGTTGCACATGGCAGTGTGTTGACATCAGCAAGAGCCAGCCTTTGCAGATCTTTGCTCTGCAAATTACTGCCAAGTGTGACTGGGTATAGCCCTTAAGCACTGCACCCCAATTCCCCAGTCTGCAATATGGAAATAATAAAATCTAACTCTGAGACATAATTTAAATTATGAAAAGGTACATTACAGTAGGTTATAAACAAAGGTTCGTTCTCTTTCCTGCCTTTTATCATCTAATCTAGTTTCTTTGGAGGAGAGAGGGAGCTTGTGTGTTTCAAATATGTAACTTATAAATAATATGCTACTGAATTAAAGACTGGGTCTAAAATTTTGTTTCTAAATTGATGATTTTGATCCACATATTTTATATGATTTCTTTCAGAGTTGGATTTATTGTCATCATCTAGTTTTTACGTTTTCCTCCTGTTACTATATTGTCCTTTTCTTTCCTTTTTCTTTCCCTTTCCCTCTTTCTTTCTCTCCTCCCTCTCTCCTTCCTCCCCTCTTTCTCCCTCTTTCTCTCCTTCCTTCCTTCCTTCTTTCCCCTTCTTCCTTCCCTCCCTCCCTCCCTCCCCCCTCTTCCTTCCTTCCTTCCTTCCTTCCTTCCTTCTTTCTTTCTTTCTTTCTTTCTTTCTTTTCTTTCTTTCTTTCTTTCTCTTTCTTTTTTCTCTTTCTTTCTTTCTTTTCTTCCTTTCTTTCTTTCTTCCTTTCTTTCTTTCTTTCTTCTTTCTTTCTCTTTTTTGACTAAATTTTGATTTTAAAATTATTTTTACCCTCTCTACTCATTTGGAAGCCATAAATCCTTTTTCTAATCATTCTATGGTTGCTCTTAATCTTAATAAAATCCAAAATGAATCTGTTCTCCTCCCTAGCAATGTTGTATCTTAATTCCCATCAATTGCCTCCTGCTTCACATTGTATTTTTGTGCATTATTTAGATTCTGCCTCCACATATTTACACTGTTTTTATTATTTCATTTATACCAGTTTCCTTGTTTATTGTTCCTTTTTTTCATCCCAGATCCTTTTTATGGAATCATTTTACTTGTATCTGAAGTATTTCCTTTAGTAATTCCTTTAACAAGAGTCTGATTATATTAAACACAGATTCTGCTTGCCTAAAATGCATTTATTGTGTCCTAATTATGACGCAATAGTTTGCTGAGCAGACATCTTGAGAGGGATGCTGTCTTCTGTCAGAATTTTAGGCTAGGGCTTTGTTCCGGATCCACTGATACTGTTGGGAAAAATTGTTTTTCATATAACTGCTATTTCATGGAAGGTAAAGTTTTTACTCTGGCTGTTTTTAAGATCTTTATTTTTTTTTTTTTAATTTTGGTGGCCTGGAGTTGAAGTTTGTGCCTAGATGTGGGTTTCTTTTCATCTAATCTGCTTAGGAATGTTTGGTTTCTCTTATTTCTCCATCTTCACCTCCTTTTTTTAGATTTTTAATTTTTAATTTTATAGAGATGGGGTTTTACTATGTTGCCTGGGCTGGTCTTAAACTCTTGGGCTCAAGCAATCCACCTACCTTGGCCTCCCAAAGTGCTGGAATTACAGGTGTTAGCCACCACGCCCAGCCAATCCTCGCCTTCTGGCCACTCTTCAGAACCTGTCGTGTCTTTGAGGGCTGCTCTTCATGTATCTTAACCTTCTTTCATATTTTGCATTTCATTATCTCCATTATGTCTCTGAGCTTCGTTCTAGTAATTTCTCTATCAGTCATTATTTTCTTAGCTACATTAATCTTTTGTTTATCTTACCTATGGAATTTTTAATTTGAGTGATTACATTTTCTGTTTGAGAGATTCTTTTTGATTTGTTTTTCAAATAGCCTGATTTTTTTGGTATAGCATTTTGTTTCTAGTTCATAATTTCAATTTCTTTTTTGAATAATTTTTAATATACTTATTTTATCGTTTGTATCCAATATTTTTATACATGAAAGTCCTTGGTGGTTTATTTCTGCTGTTGGTTGTTTCTGCTAACTCTTGTATTTTGCTTTTTTAAAAATATATTTTGGATTAAGCTCACATTTAAATGTCTGGGCTTTATGTGCAAGAATCTGTCAAGGTTTAGGTTGAGGGTGCACCTTCTGCATAGAATTTGCATTTTCGTTTATTGAGCATTCCAAAGCATAACCAAGTCAAGGTTCTGTAAAATAGTTTCTTGGTTTGAACTTTCCTGGAATTACCAGGTAGTATGATTTTAAACCCAACTCCAGAGTGTGTCAACTGTGTAGTTATTGTCATGAAAATCATCTATTTTTGTCACTCTGAGTCCAAACTAAGAATGGCATTTTTGGGTCATCTTTTGTCATTTTTTTAAACAGTGGATCTTTTGTCATCTTTTTAAACACCTGGAATTACAGGTATGAGCCACCACGCCCAGTCATCATATATCTTTCTATATAATCTATATAAAATATATAAACATTTACATCAATTTTATGGGCGCTGGCTTTATTCGTAGACCTTACTTGTAACTTCCTCTTTGGGCTGAGATCATGCCTCTCCTCCGGTCCCCTGTACCACGCGAAATGCAAGCCTTCAGGCCCAGAGGCTGCTGCCTGATCACTCCACAGCCCAATGGTGAGTGATAGCTCACCATTCGGAATTTAAGTCTTCTTTTTATTTTTTGGCCTGTAAATATTTTTATTCCCTTTAAAGTTAATTATATTATTATTATTTCTTGCCTAGCTAAATGTTTTAAAGATTTAGAAATATTTATTTCTATATATTGTATATGGCGAAAATTTTTCAGAAAACTTTTACCAAGATGGAATCCAAAATACAAAACAGTCTCTCAATCTGTCTCACCCTCTTCTTTAGCCTCTTTCCAATCCATTTTCTGGCAAGCAGCCAAAGTGATGTTAAGTGAAAATAGGATTATATTGTTACTGGAAGGAGGGCCTCGAGTTTTGTCAGTTGTCCAGGTTCTTTGGTGTTTTGAACAAGGAATTGGACAAAACCCACAAAGCAACAAAGGAATGAGACACAAGAACAAAGCAGTGACAGCTGAATTCACTGAAGCAAGACAGCCCTCCACAGGGTGGGGCAGGAGCCCATTTTCTGGGTTTGAAGTACCCGTGTTGAGGCTCCTGTCAGTTGCCTCTTGTCTGGATGAAGGGTTTGGGGACCCTGTCTAATTAAGGGCTGAGGTGAACTGGTGGCCTCTGCACATGGAGGGGTGGCCCGTGCTTGGCCAGTCAGGGCCCTCTCCCTTTCCATCTGAGGTGTGCTGGAAGCGGGAGGGCTGCAGGGAGATTTGATCCTTTGTTGCTCGGTGTGGAACGTGTGGAGAGATGGGATTTCTCGTTTTGGTTTATCTTTAGGAAGTTCATGTTCACTGGCCTTAGGTTCCCTGCCCCCAGACCCAGGCATCCTCCTTTTGATCCAGCTTTGAGAAGTCAGCACCAATTGGCCTCAGATCCCTTGACCCCACACCCTGGTGCTTTTCCTTGATTCAGCACAAATCAGCCTTAAGTTCCCTCCTCCAGACCCTGTTTTCCTGCCTCAATTTTACTCCCTTGGTAAAAATCCTTCAATAGCTTTCTATTGGTGATGAAATTGCATCCCTCAAAAAGACTTGTTTAAATCCTAACCCTGGGTACCTTGACTATGACGTTGTTTGGAAATAGGATTTTTGCAGATATCATCAAGGTAACATGAGCTCATACTGGCTTAGGATGAGCCCTAGCCCACAGTGGTATCCAAAAGACGGAAATGTGTACACAGAGACGGAGACACTCCAGGAGAAGCCACGTGACCAGAAGGCAGAGATTGGACTGACAATGCTACAAGCCTGGGGACGCCAGGGACTGATGGCAACTGTCAGAAGCTGGGAGGAAGGCAGGAGACAACTCCTCTCTCTGAGTCTCCAAGTAAGAGTCAACCATACTGTCATCTTGCTTCCAGACTTCTGCTCTCCAGAACTGAGACAGAATAAATTCCTGTTGTTTGAAGCCACCCAGTTTGTGAGTTTTGTTATGGTTGCCCACTGGTAAATGAATGAACTACTGAAGAAAAGTAGTACAGCAGACCAGAGAAAACGGAAACACAAGTGCTTTCACAGGGAGGCCTGGAAGTGAGCTGATTGACATTGCAGAACAAATGCACTTCCCCTTATAATTAGTATCAAGGAAAAGATCATTAGCATTGCCTGCGATGTCTGTTTCATCTTTCCGCTCTTTACTTTCGAGCTTCAGGTTGCTGTCATTGCTTTCACTGGCCTTTTTTCAATTTCTTGAACAAGCTAAGCTCTTGCCTGACCCAGGAATGTTGTATATGCTGATCCCTCTGCCTAAGAGACTCACCTGAGGTTTGCTTGAGTCACTACTACTTATCAGATCTGACTTCCTTGAAGAGCTTTTTCATAACAGCTTCCCTCGTCCGTCTCTAAATTACGCCCCTTATTTTTATTTCTGCACATTCTTTGCCTTCACAGCATTTATCACAGATTATGACTAGAATATGCATGTTGTTTATAAGATGATTTTGAAATGTCTGTCTTCTCTGCCAGACTATACCCCCATTAGGTAGTGATGTGCCTGTTTTGCTCTCCTCTGTTTCCCGGCAAACAGCACAGAGGTGGGTATGGAATAAATATTTTTGAAGAAAGGAACACACATTTTTTAGGCTTGTAATCAGAAGGATGGATACAAAAAGAGAAATACCTATTTTCAAGTTGTTTTTATATTAAGGCCAGAGTGTTAGACATGTTGTTCTAATCATTCTTATTTAAGCCGCTGTTCTGACAAGTTAATAATAAATGCCACACTATTGAAAAAGCAACCACCTTTCATTCAAGCAGAGTCACACCTTGAAATACACTTGAAATGTCGTATGTTAGTGCAATCAGTATTATTTCACCAGTTACTTACAGCAGGTACTGCTTAAATACTTACTGACTAGGTTGGTTCAGTGTTCAAACTCAATACTCTGCTTGTCCCAAGAGAGCAGAAACATTCACTAAATGTATTCTAAAGCATGTGCTTTCTTTAAAGTATTAGCATAAACTTGTCATTTTATGCTTAATTACAGGCAATATTTAGGGTCATTTGGCATCTTCTAGGTAACAATGTACAAAATATCTTCTAGCATGTGGTTCTTCAGGCCTCATCACGGAATTCTCTACTTGCCTTGGTTTGGCAGAGGGCTAGCTTACTGACCCTCAGAGCAGACTGCAAATTCATCTTTTAGACCATGTTTATTTCCTGACTGCTTTCTCTGTACTTGTGCCCTGAGACAGGTAAATTATGAAGAGTGCAATTCTATGAATCCAAACATGTCACAAATAATTGTGACTCCAGAGCCCAAAGAGTTATGAGAGAATACAATGGAAGAAATAGTTACTACGTTTGCCACTCCATTAAAAAAAGAACCCATTCTCGCTAGCCTCATTTAGTAGGCCAACTTTGCAACAGTGTTGAAGAAAGTAAGAAAACACATAGGCGACCACACGTGGAAATGCCACTTTTCTAAAATGACATTTTGATCTATTCCTTATGGAATACTGTGGATGGTCCTTAAATCTGTTAGAGACTTATGGTCTAATAATGTTATATGCGCTCAAAATTCTGGAAATGTTTTTACAGTTGTAACTTGCATTCAGCAAAATTGATAATTGTGATTTGGAGTGACACCAGCAAGACGGCAGAATAAGAGGACCCAGGCTTCGCTCCCATCTCCTGCCCCCTGCCACATGCAGAAAGTTCAGCTAGCAACCACCTGCAGACAAGAATACCTTGGTGAAAACCCTAACATATGGGAATAAGCCAGAGTCAGCTGTGTGGTCCAGAATGGAATAAACACTACATTAAAGGGTAAGAAAAACAATCCCATGTTGACCATGTCACTCCTCCTCCTCCCCTAAGTCAGCACAGCACCTCACGGATAGAATTCCCCAGAAACTACTGTTCCTACAGAGCAAAAGGAGAATCAGAGGCAGACACCAAGCTTCCTTAGCATTCTGAGATGCTCCCCAGGAAGCTCACTCTGATCTCACCTCAAGGGGAATAGAGGGGAAGTGGCGTAGCTAGACCACCTTGGGTCCGATTCTCACCTCAGGAGGAATAGAGGGAAATGGCATGGCTGGACCACCTTGGGTCCGATTCTCACCTCAGGGGGAATAGAGGGAAATGGTGTGGCTGGACCACCTTGGGGCTGATTCTCACCTTGGGGAACAGAGGGAAATGGCATGGCTGGACCACCTTGGGTCCGATTCTCACCTCAGGAGGAATAGAGGGAAATGGCGTGACTGGACCACCTTGGGTCTGATTCTCACCTCAGGGGGAATAGAGGGAAGTGGCGTAGCTAGACTACCTTGGGTCCGATTCTCACCTCAAGAGGAATAGAGGGAAATGGCGTGGCTGGACCACCTTGGGTCCGATTCTCACCTCAGGGGGAATAGAGGGAAATGGCGTGGCTGGACCACCTTGGGTCTGATTCTCACCTCAGGGGGAATAGAGGGAAATGGCATGGCTGGACCACCCTGGGTCTGATTCTCACCTCGGGGAATAGAGGGAAATGGCGTGGCTGGACCACCTTGGGTCTGATTCTCACCTCAGGGGGAATAGAGGGAAATGGCGTGGCTGGACCACCTTGGGTCAGATAGAAGCAAAGAGAGGAGGCAGAGTCCACAGTGACAAGCAGACAGATCCTGGTTGTAGCTCTGTGCACCTGCCAGCAGTAGCACCCAATCAATAGTACCAGCTAACCCCATACCCACCTGCAAATCTGAGCTGGTCACCCTCAGAAGTGGTGGGAAGTTCTGCCTGGCTTGAATCCTCAGATGACCAACCTCAGACCCTGCCCTGAGAACATGTCCAGGGAGCGAGATAACCACTGCAGCAAATTTTGGCAAAGACCCAGGGCTAGTGTTGTCGTACTCAGGAGTTTATCACTGTTATCACTATCATTTGGGATAGGGTCTCACTATGTCACCTCAGCTAGAGTACAGTGGCCTGATCACAGCTCCCTGTAGCTTCGACTTCCTGGGCTTAAGTGATCCTCCTGCCTCGGCCTCCCAAGCAACTGGGACTACAGGTGCACACCACCACACCTAGCTAATTTTTAAACATTTTGTAGCCATGGGGTCCCACTATGTTGTCCAGGCTGGTCTTGAACTCCTGGGCTCAAGCAATCTTGCTGTCTCAGCTTCCCAAAGTACTGGGATTATAGGGGTGAGCCACCATACCTGGCCCCACCGAGGAGCGTTTAAATAGTACTTTGCATGGCCTCAAAGCCCACACCCATACACCACCCAACAAAGGGGACAACCACCACAGGAAATTTCAGCAAAGAGCTGGTGCTTGACCTCGCACACCCAGGAGTTTAATGCTCAGCCTAGTCTCAAAGCCCACCCCAAGACCTCACCTAAGCAGGTAGGCAAACCTCAACTGCATTTCTACCGAGCACAGAAGCTGGTCCCATCATCCTAGTCAGAGACTCCACCTAACCGCAGAGTGCTTCCTGCAACCCTGTTTAACTGCTGACTTTAAATTGAGGGACCATCTGGTCAGAGAATACTACACTTCATGGTTCAGTCTAGTCAGAGGCAAGTTGCAGTGCCCATCCAGCAGTCCATCCTGATTGCAGAGTTCAGCTTAGTGGTCTTGCTTGGGAAGCAGATCCCAGCCAGTTGCCCCACTCAAACTCACAGAAAAGGCAGCATGCCATCAATGAAATAACCCCCAAAGAAGCTCCGCATATTCAGGGTTGTTATGAGCGGACCCACTCAGAACCACAGGCTACACTAAACTGTGAAGACTATTCCTGTCAAAGAACACCTGCCAAAGCTGGGAAAGGTGGCTGTCACCTCAAATATGCAGACACAAATGTAAGGATAGAAAGATAACATCCTTACAAGGATAACAAAGACTCAGGAAATCATGATACCTCCAGAAAGAAAAATCAACTAAAATAGATTCAACAATGAACCCCAAGGAAAGGACAATTTATAAAATGACAAAGAGTTTAGAAAAATCCTCTCAAAGAAGATCATGAACTACAATAATATAGGGATAGAAAATTAAATGAAATTTGGAAAACAATACATGAACAAAATGGGAACTTCAATGAAACAGAAATAATTCTTAAAAACCAATAGAAATTCAAGACTTGAAGAACACAATGACTGAACTGAAAAGATGCAATTGAAAGCTCCCACAGCAGGCTTGATCAAGCTAGAAGAAGAATCAGTGAACTGGAAGACAGAACATTTGATATTACCCAATCAGAGTGGCAAAAATTAAAAAAAAATAAGAATGAAGAAAGTCTGCAGAAATATGCGCCACCCTCAACAGACTGAATATATACATAATATAAATTCCAGAAAGAGAAGAAAGATAAAAAAGGGTAAGAAAGCATATTTAAACAAAGAACGGCTGAGAATTTTCGTAATATGAGGTATATATATATAATATGAGGGTATATCCCAATACCCAAGCACAGAGGTCTCCAGTCAAATTCAACCCAAAGAGGAGTTTACCAAGACATATAATGATTAAACTATCACAAATAAAAGACAAGAAAAAATTCTGAGAGCAGCAAGAGAGAAAAAGCAACACAGCACATAGAGTAGTTTCAATAGACTCTCACCAGATTTCTCAATGGAAACCCTGAAGGCCAGGAAAGAATGGGATGATAGATTCAAAATGTTGAAGGAAAAATAAAAATAGCCAACCAAGAATATTTTACTCAGAAAATCTGTCTTTCTGAAATGAGGGAGAAATAAAAATTTTCCCAGACAAACCAAAGCCAAAGGAGATCATCATCACTGGGCCTGCCTTACAGGAATTGCTAAAGGGAGTTTCTTAAGCTGAAATAAAAGGCCAATAATTATTAACAGAAAATATACAAATGCACAAAACTCAATGGCATAATAAAGAGTCATACGTAGAATACCCTAGGACTATAATGTTGATATGTAAAGCAATTTTATTCCTAGTATGGGGTTAAAAGACAAAATTATTAGTAATAACTTAGCTAAAATACATTTTCAAGAGATACATATTATAAAATAATGTAAATTCTTATATCAAATACATAAAATATCTGGGAGATAAAAGTGGAGGGTTGTGTGACTTTGACTATGTACAACTGTTACAGCCTAACAGTTATGAACTGTCTAAATAGACTGGTATACGTGTAAGTTGTAAGATGTTCTACGTAAGCTTCATACTAATCACAGAGCAAAAATGAACAGTAGGCCCACAAGATAAAAATAGAAAGAATTCGAAGTATACCACTAAAGAAAATCATCAAACCACAAAAGAAAACAGAAAGAAAGGAAGATGGAAACAAAGTATCTACAAAACAATCAGAAACCAATTCACAAAATGGAAGTAGTAAGTCCTTAACATTCGTAATTACCTTGACATTCATGTAACGTTCATAATTATGAATGGTAAGGACTTACCACTTCCATTTTAATGTGAATGTATCACATTTAATGTAAATGTATCAAATGCTCCAATAAAAAGACAGAGTGACTGAATGGATTAAAACAAGACCCAGTTATATGCTACCTACAAGATACTCACCTCACTTTTAAAAACACATATCAACTAAAAGTGAAGAGATGTAAAAAGATATTCCATGCTTGTGAACTAGAGGAATTAATATTGCTAAAATGTACATACTACCCAAAGCAATATGCAGATTCAATACAATCCCTGTCAAAATTTCAATGCCATTTTCACAGAAATAAAAAAAAAAACTACAATTCACATGGAATTGCAAAAAACGTTGAATAGCCAAGGCAATCATGAGCAAAAAGAACAAAGCTGTAGGCATCATACTACCTCATTTCAAACTATACTACTACAGCAGCTTAATACTGCCATAAAAATAATCACATCAAAAAACAAAAAAAGAAAACTAGACACATCAATGAATGGATCAGATAGAGAGCCAAGAAAGAAGCTAACCCAACACATGTATGATCAGTTGATTTTCAATAAGGTAGCCATAGATAATTATTAAATAAATGAGTCTGGCTGCATTGATAGACCAAATAAAACAGATGATTATCAGAATTTGGCCAGTGGCTTGAGTTTGCTGACCCCTGATCTAGGCATTGAGCATTAAAGACTGCCAACATGAAACAGGGAGAGTCAACCAGATAATACGTGATTCTTGATGGGAGAACACACTACAAGGTATATTCTGGTCAAATAAACCTCTGGATTCAGTAAACAATTGGCAACAGAATCAGAGTTCGGAAGGCAATCAGCCAAGTCTAAAACCACAAGCCCTCTCCAGGTTCTGCAAAGGATCAATTATAAAACTAAATAAATGCAAAGGATTTTAAAGGATTTAAAAAAAAAAACCTATAAGTGTGCCAAGAATACACAATATAAAATGAATAATATCTTTAATAAATTTTTTTTTGGAAAATTTGATATCTATATATAGAAGAATTAAATTGAACCCTTTTCTCATGTGAAAAAATTAACTCAAAATGGGTCAGAGACTTAGGCATAAGATCTGAAACTGTAAAACTACTAGAAGAAAACAGGGAGAAAACTACCTGACATTCGTTTGTAGTTTAGCTATAGAAGTTTATTATTCTGTATGTCAAAACCACCAGAAAAATCTTAGACATCACCTGGCACTTTAATGATCAGACTTCCCTACGAAGGGAGTCAGGACCCTTTAGGACATGTATAAACCCACAACAATAGACCTCATGTGCCTGGAGGCTTAACTGGCCCAGGTTGTTGCAAATGACCAAGCCTCTTTCTCTGATATGGCTGAATGGTATTTCACTGTGTGTGTATAGACCATGTTTTATTTATCCAGTCATCATAATTAAAAACACGTATGTTTTTAATTTTACTCTATAACCACAGACAACAAAAGCAAAAAGATGAATGGGATTTCATGAAATACAAAAGCTTCTGTATAACAAAAGAAACAACAGAAACAACCTACAAATTAGGAGAAAATATTTGCAAACCATACATCTGATAAGAAGCTAATATCCAAAATGCATAAGGAATTCAAACAACTCTAGAAAGAAAACAAATAAGACTAATTAAAAAAATGGGCATAGGACCTGAATAAACATTTTTCAGGAGAAGATATACAAATGCCTACAAATATATGTAAAAAGAAAAAACTCTATCACTAATTGTTAGGGAAATGCAAATTAAAACCACAATGAGACGGCACCTCACACCGCTCAACATGACTATTAAAAAAAAGAGAAGAGATTTAAAAATTTTGGTGAGAATATGGAGAAAAGAGAACTCTTGTACTCCATTGGTGGGAATGTAAATTAGTACAACTTTTATGGACAACTGCACAAAGGTTCCTCAAAAAACTAAAAATAGAATTACCATATGACCTGGCAGTCCCACTTCTGCGTATTGACACAAAAACCATATCTACACCAAAGAGACGTCTGCACTCCCGTGTTTATTGCAGCTCTATTCACAATAGCCAAGTTATGGTATCAACTTAAGCGACCATCAGCAGATGATTGGATAAATAAAACATGGTCTATACACACACAGTGAAATACCATTCAGCTATATCAGAGAAAGAAACTTGGTCATTTGCAACAACCTGGGCCAGTTAAGCCTCCAGGCATATGAGGTCTATTGTTGTGGGTTTATACGTGTCCTAAAGGGTCCTGAATGCCTTCGTAGGGAAGTCTGATCTTTAAAGGTCTAGGTGATGTCTAAGATTTTCTGGGGGTTTTGACATATAGAATCATAAGCTTCTATAGCTAAAGGAATCTTCTCTTATATTTCATTTATTGTTTTTCCCCTAGTTTACAGATTAGATCTAAAGAGGTTCCTTGACTTGCCTGAAGCAATGCCTCTGGTTAATGATGAACCAGTATTGGAACCCAAGTCTCCAAATTACCAGTCAGGTCAGTGCTTTTGCACTGAGCTCTGCCACATCTGAAAGATGCCTTGTTCCTGGTGTTCAGTAAAGAGTGGTCTGTAGATTAGACAAAAACGGACACGTTTATAGACAAAAATAAAAACACCAATAAACAAAAACATTTTGCTGCCTAGAGACAGGCAGGCCCTGTAAGTGCTGTTTGGTTTAGGATACTTTGGGCTTGTCCTAGACATGAAGCAACTCACCCCTCGACAGGAACAAGACCTTGTGAAACACCGTCTGTAAAGGGTAAGGCTGCCAGAATCATCACTTCCGTTGTCAGTTGAGTTCCTCTGGTCTAGACAGTCATCTTATAAATTCCTTCACCAGATTTTAAAAGGCAATAAAAGGACCAGTAGATAGAATGAATGAACCTAGATGTAGAATGAGAACTATATATGCATACATTTTTTTCCATACAGGAAACTTAAATATTAATAATCAACAAACTAAATGTACATTATGGTTATGGTAAAATGTTAATATTCAACGAACTAAATATATTTTGCATCATGGCTGTGGTATTCACTCCGAATCTTCCTTACTTCGTAATTCATGAAAATCAAAGCCAAAACGGGGGGAAAAGAGAGGTCTCTGAGGTATGTCATTTCTTCGTCATCTAGATTGCATGTTGCAGGAAGACCTTTCTGTTTGTCCTGCACTGAGCTGTGTAGGATTAGTTGCCCACGTGTATCCTAGTGTTCAGTACTAATTGTGCAGAATTTTTAGAACTTTCTGAAGGGTTTCACATTCTAAAGTTAAGACAGCTTCTTTTTAATCAACTTAAGGGTATATAATTTATATACAATAAAAGGCCTACATTTTAAAGATCAAGTTCAGTGTGGTTTGACAAATGTGTGTGCTGGTGTGCCCAGGATGTGGAACATTTGTGTGACTCTGGAAGTTCCCTCTTGCCCCTTGTCAGTCAGTCTTCCCCAGTAATTTTTCAGCCCCAGGAAATCACCAATTGCTTTGTGTCACTATAGATTGGTTTTGCTGGTTTTCAAGCTTCATATAAATGGAATCATACAATATGTATTCATTTGTGTCTGAATTCTTTTCTCAGCATAAAAGATGGCATATTTTATCAAACATTTCTAAGGAAGGTGATTTCATTCAGTGCATCCTGAAAATACAGGTTGGCCATTGTATCTTGTCAATAACCAACCGCTTCTGCTGGGTCTCTTCTCCAAGCAGCCTCTGCCGTAGTGCCTGCTGCAGCTACAGGGGTTGTTGATCGGGACTAGACCTTCAGAGGTGAAGGTCAATTATGAAGAAAAAATAGATTCCCCACCAGAAACTATTCTAGCCCTTCCCATATGTGCTGATTAAACACCCCACGGCTGAAACTGTCCCGACGTTTAATGCGCCACCATTTTGCTGCGACTGGTGAGCACTCAGACCCTTTTTACCTTAGACATGTTGGGCCTGCGAGGACGGCCTTCCTCAAGGGGAGGCCCTGGTAAAAACTGCAAAGCAGAAGAAACCTGTCCTTGGTGCCTTTCCCATCACTCTGCTAGTTTACTGCTTTTTCCTTGTCACTTCCATCAGTCCCTCAGAGGTCAGCAATCTCCTGTTGTCATTCCCATTAAGGCCTGTCTTCCATCCCTTTCTCTGCCAACAAAACCTTCCTTTTCAGGGTCTTATTTCACCACTGCTCCCAGCGACTTCCCACTCTAGACAAGATCATTGATCGAGTCACCCTAAGTTACAGGCTGCAGCGTGTGTCCAGCACCGTGTTAGGCACAAAGGGCGAGGAAAACAAGGCCCTTGTTCTCGGCGAGTCCCCAGGGTGCTGGGGGAGACGCACACAACTCTCATCGACAATGGTCTTTTCTCTTCCCCTTAAGGGCCCCTCTCACGGATTTGAAGAGAGACTTGTGGGCCACCCGCATTGAGTTTCTCATTTGGCCACCACTTCTCCAAGTCCTGTGCTTTCCCTGCGTGACTGTGGACCCCCATTCACTTTGCCAGTGGTTGTGGTCTGGAACTAAGGATATAAACCTCTCGTAGCCATGGTGATGGCACTGCATGCAACTGGGGTGGGGGGAATGTGTGACTGTAGGGCAGGTGTCAGTTCTCCTAATGAACCCCAGGGTCCTGTCTCAGGGTCACCATCATTGACAGTTATGTACAGAAACCATCGGAATTGCAGTGCGCTTGGGTAAACTTAAAAATCGTCTCCCAATTATTATTTATCTTATTGTCGGAGACGAAGTGCCCAAGAATTAAATGGGAGGTGGGGTGGTGTGTCACCTTATAGCCCAAGAATCATGAGTCAGGGGAGGTTATTTATACAAATAGCTTGCTAAGAGGATTTTTAAAGACCATAGAACACTACATTTCTTCACTAGTTTTACTAAAAGTGTAAAAATTAGACTTTTAAATAATTTGATTCCAGAGGAAGGTTTTTTAAAAAATGTAGTTTTTGAGAATTATAAGAGGTATGCTAAAAATGTTTAAGTTTGTCTGTTTTTTTTGAACCTGAAAATTAATATAATACTATTCTTGTCAACCGAAATAAGGGAAAGCTGAGGGACACAGCATGGAAAATAGGAAAATAGAGAGCCAAGGGACACAGCACGGAGAATAGGAGAGAGCTGAGGGACACGGCACGGAGAATAAAGTAGGAGAGAGCTGAGGGACACGGCACAGAGAATAGAATAGGAGAGAGCTGAGGGACACGGCACGGAAAATAGAATAGGAGAGAGCTGAGGGACACGGCACGGAACCATAGTTCCAGTGATCCGAAATTACCTGACACAGTTTTAAGCTCATGGAATAGGAAGAGATTTGGAACTTGAGAATGTATAAGGATATATTAACCTTTTCTCAGGGGTTATGTAGCAGATGAGACCAGTTGTACAAAAATTACTGGCTTTAGTGCAGCGTATTCAAATACAAACTCCAAAAATGGGACCTGAATGAATAGATTGGCCAGGAAATTGTGGTTGAAATGAATGCTGCTGGAAATGATGAGTTTGGAAAATGAATGTGTTTTTATTAAGATGTGAAGGGAAGAAAAAGGGAAAAAGTCATATGACTCATAAAGATTTTGTGATCTGGTACTAAGCAATGTGAACTGGTTCCAGCAATTCGGCCTCTGTGTAGACACTGTCCCATCGTCTGGAGATTCGGCCTCTGTGTAGACACCATCCTGTCATCCGGCGATTCGGCCTCTGTAGACACCGTCCCGTCGTCCGGAGGTTCGGCCTCTGTGTAGACACCGTCCCGTCGTCCGGAGGTTCGGCCTCTGTGTAGACACCGTCCCGTCGTCCGGTGATTCGGCCTCTGTGTAGACACCGTCCCGTCTCGTCCGGCGATTCGGCCTCTGTAGACACCGTCCCGTCGTCCGGAGGTTCGGCCTCTGTGTAGACACCGTCCCGTCGTCCGGAGGTTCGGCCTCTGTAGACACCGTCCCGTCGTCCGGAGGTTCGGCCTCTGTGTAGACACCGTCCCGTCGTCCGGAGGTTCGGCCTCTGTGTAGACACCGTCCTGTTGTCCGGAGGTTCGGCCTCTGTGTAGACACCATCCTCTCATCTGGTGATTCGGCCTCTGGGTAGATACTGTCCTATGATCATTTACAACCAAGGATCTGGGACTGAATACAGGACACTATTTGTATTGATCACATAGTCTTATTTCATCAGAATTTAGATCTTTAAAATAAATGGAAGGCATTTGATCACATTTGTATAGAAAATTGCTGAGATTTGATTGCAAGTGATAAAATAGAAAGAGGTTGAAAATGAACTGGTAAAAAAGATTAAAAAACTATAATTGCCAGTGAAAGTAAAACTGGTTTATGTAGCTCTGGACTCAGGCTCTATTTTCTTGTGGTTTGACAGGCAATCGAAACACAAAATTAAACAGTAAAGGATATGCCTTTAAAAATAAATGAATCTAAAGAGCCATCTTTTTTTTAATCTGAGAAGGAATCCAAACTTACTACAAATCTACTTTGTTGTCCCAACATTCCTTTCATGTCGTAAAAGTTTTTGTTTGCAGGAGGTTATGGATTTCTTATAAGATTTCATCACTGAAGAGCAGCTTTAGTGAAATACACAAAGTGATTTTTGTTCCTGATCTTCCATCAAAAATCTAATTATGGCCATTTGCAGAACCTACTTTGAGATTTTTGGGGGGTAGGGGGTATTACAGTTAATTAAATTATTTAATTAATTTATTTTGAGATGAGTCTGTCGCCCGGGCTGGAGTGCAGTGGTGCGATCTTGGCTCACTGCAACCTCCGCTTCCCAGGTTCAAGTGATTCTCCTGCCTCAGCCTCCTGAGTAGCTGGGATTACAGGCGCCTGCCACCATCCAATCCCGGCTCACTGCAACCTCTGCCTCCCCAGTTCAAGCAATTCTCCCACCTGAGCCTCCCGAGTAGCAGGCACGTCACCATGTCTGGCTGATTTTTGTGTTTTTAGTAGAGACAGGGTTTTGCCATGTTGGCCAGCTGGTCTTAAACTCCTGACCTCAGGTAATTCACCAACCTTGGCCTCCCAAACTGCTGGGATCACAGGCGTGAGCCACCGCAACGGGCAATTTTATTTGTATTTTTGGGAAGTGCTGCCTATGTTTTCCTGCCAGTCCCCGCTCTCACAGAGGCAAACAAAAGATGGGTTTCCAGGATTTTTTTTTTTTTCCTCAGTGATCGCCCAGAAGAGTCCCTGGATGTTAGGGCAATGATGTGTTTTTGTGCTAAACCTGGGAGGCAGGATTGGTGTTGCGAGTGTGGGGCCGTGCTCTCACAAGTGCTCTGTGCTCAGCAGGGCCCTGTACCTGATTTAATGGTGTGTGGCTATGGTCTTGAAATGCTTGATGATGTTTGAACAAGGGGCCTTGCATTTTCGTTTTGTCCTGGGCCTCACAAAGTGGGTCATTGGTCTTGCTGATAGTAACATAGTAAAGTGACATTGATTGTGTTCTTAGCAGAAACTGTTTTCAACTCCTTACCTGTATCAGTTTATCTAATATTTGTAACAATCCTCTGAGTCAGGTGTATGGCTCTCAGGTGCAGATGAGAGACTGAGCACAGAGAGGGGAAACTGCAGAACTCTTAAGCTGTGGGGCAGATTCCAACCCAAATCACCTGCTTCTGGAGCTGGTGCTAACCGCTGACTGTGCTGCCTCTGCCCCGTTTGCTTTCTGAACTTCTCATGGCTTGTGTGTGCTGGAACAGGTACCACCTACAGCAAACTGCACAAGGTTTGTTTGCTGAGAATGCATTCAACAAACGCAAATATACGACCTGAAGAAGTCAAGCAGAATTCCTCCATCTCGTTTAAAATTAACTAGCTGTTACCTTGGGCAGGTTTCAGAAGCAGTGGAGGGAAGAAGGGAAATGAGCGAGGGAAAGAGGTTTAAAAGATGTGAAGGTCAGCATGAGCAGCAGAGTGAGATCCTGTCTCAAAAAACAATAGTAAAGGTGGGGGCATAGCTGCATCTGGCAGGGCCCCCGGCGGTCAGCTTGGGAGGAGTGAGTTAGGGTAGGAGGGGGTCAGGCTGGAGGACAAAGGAAAACAGGACTGAGTACAGCCCATGCTGCCAATTAGCCGTTTGGTTACCGCGGATGCTGGAGACAAGTCATGCAGTTTTAAATTGTCTCAGGGACCGAGTGAGAAGAACATTTTTCTGATTTGCAGGTGACTGCACATGTGAGTGCTGGTGGGTGAGTGGCTGGAGGTGGCTGATGGAGCCCAAATGTTGAAAAATGCAGTGAGACACCTTCCGGCAGGGGCGGCGGGGCCTGGGGTTTACAAGCCGTTGCCAGGCTGCCAGGGAGACCTTGTTTCCACCCTTTAGAACACACCACCCAGTAGGCGACACAGAGTAGGCACCTCATAGCATGTGAGCAGTGAGCACATGAATCTCACAGTTGCCCACCCTGCTAGTATTTAAGGTGTGTTCCGTGTTCAACAATTCTTGTTCTGACTGACTGATTAGATCTATCAAGAAAATTTGGGCCATGTGCGGTGGCTCCTGTCTATAATCTCAGCACTTTGGGAGGCTGAGGTGGGCGGATCAGTTGAGGCCAGGAGTTTGAGACCAGCCTGGCCGACATGGTGAAACCCTGACTCTACTAAAAATACAAAAATCAGCTGGGCGTGGTGACGTGCCTGCTACTCGGGAGGCTCAGATGGGAGGATCGCTTGAACTGGGGAGGCAGAGGTCGCAGTGAGCCGAGACTGCACCACTGTACTCCAGCCTGGGAAAAAGAACGAGACTCCATCTCAAAAAAAAAAAAAATAAAAAGTTACAATTTGTTGTACTTCTTATCACCATTGTTGATCCACAGAGTAGAACAGGGTCCTTGAGCACGTGAGTTTTGTTTGATGTTACCATCGCAGTGCCCAGCATACTGACTCTGTGCTTGGGTGTTGTTAGGATGGGATAAAAAGAAAGCCAATCTTTAGGTCCCGAGTTTCGTGTTTCCCACTGTAGGCTAAACGTGACGCCTGAATCTCAATATCGCGACGTGGTGTGTTCATTCCTACTAGACTCAGAGGAAGGCTTCTTGCTTCGAGCTGCTGTCGTGCTAAACAGCGGTGTGATACTGCAACATCCTGAGGAATATATATTTGACCTTCGTCCCAGGTTCTTTGCACAGAGTTCCCACAGCCCTTGTGATTTCCTAAGAGATGGGGTGAGAGGACCATCTTTTCTATTCATAATAAGCCACTTACAACCGTGTCTGGGTTTATGGCAGTGACCCCTGATGGGTCCATAGATAGCTTCGGAATGGGGCTGGTTGCCAGGAGAGCCAACTCTGTGATTAGAGGGTTGGGTGGACACATTAGCTTTGAAGGAGAGTTGATTTTTGAGGAGGATATAAAGTACCTATTTTGTAGTCAGTGACCTCCTTGGAAGAGGGTTTTTTCTTTTTAATATCGCCCAACGTGGAACTTAAAGAAGCAGTAGCCATGTGATTATAGTTAGGTATACTAGATGTCTGTGCCATCCCTGCAATAAAGTACATCCCAGCATTCCCACGGCTGTGTTTTAACAAGGCAGCCCCAGATGCTCCAGGCGTTTGCCTTCTTTCTGGAGATTTTACCTTTTGTTTTCCTTTTTTCTTTTCACATAAGACCTGTATTTCTGATCAGAGAGGTTAAGGACTGTTGCTTATCACTGTTTTAAAGTGTGACCTTGCTAGGCCACCTCTGCTTATTTTCAGAGCCAAATTCAGGGATATTCGGTCCCACTTAAGATGGGTCACTGCCCACCTCTGGTCAGAAGTGTTCTTTTAAATTTCTGCATTGATCTAAAAGGCATGATACACTAAATATAAAGAAGTATAAGCAAATACTAGGCATTTAAAAATCTCAATTGTACCGTACCAAAAAATACCTGTGTGTGGTTTAACGTGTTTACACACCTTGAAAATCTAAAATTCAGACATTTTATACATGGAGTTCCTGCTCCTCGTGAGCAAGGATCTTGATCGTGATATTTAATGCCCTGTACCACTGCCTAGCGGTGGACCTGGCAGATCCTTCCCATCTTAGCATTCTCGACCTTAAATTTTGAAGATAATCAAAATTATTGATAATTTTTAAGGGACACATGTGTTATTATCCACCTCCTAACCTGTGCACTTGAAGGGGTGATAGATCAGTCCCTAGACATTCTGAGCAGTGCTGCTGGATACGTTGACAGAGGGTGAGAGGACAGAATTCACAGGACAAGAATTGCTATCACCCGTAGTTCTCCCTGTTTCCCTATTGAATATGGGGCTAGCGAGAGGACTAGGAAGGGAGTGCTTTGGAGGGGAATGTGGAGGATGGAAGGACGGGTACCACTGAGGTGCAGGTGTAGTATGTCTACCATCTACTCTAGTCATCTCCTCTGCAGAAACACCAGGAGAAAGGATAGTTTCTGAAAGAACATCTTAGGAATGCCATGAAAACCAAGGGTGTGCATCTGTCCCTGTGTGGGTGTTCTCTGCTAATGAGTTTGGAAATGAGAATACCTTTGGAATAAACAGACCACTGCAACCACCCAAGAGGTTCTTTTTGCCCGCTGCCAAGATAGAGCCCATTTATCAAGACCAGGGGATTGCAACTGAGAAAGCGTTTAATACACGCAGAGCCAGCTAAAAGGGAGACTGGAGCTTTCTTGACTCAAATCAACTTCCCTGAAAATTCAGAGGCTAGGAATTTTGAAAGCTGATTTGGTGGGGTGGGGCTAGGGAATGGGGCGTGCTGATTGGTTAGGCTGGAGATGAAATGACAGGGAGTCGAAGCTGCCCTCTTGTGCTGGGCTTGTGCCTGGGTCGGGGCCAAAAACCAGATGAGCCAGTTTACCCTTCCATGTGGTGCCAGCTGGTCCATCAAAATTCGGAGTTTGAAAACTACCTTGAACACCAATCTTAGTTTTACAATAGTAATGTTATCCATAGGAACAATTGGAGAGGTGAGCGATTTTGTGGCCCCTGGCTGCATGATTCCTGAGCCATAATTTCTAATCTTGTGGCTAATTTGTTAATTTTCCAAAGGTCATCTGGTCTCCAGGCAAGAAGGGGGTTGTTTCAGGGAAGGGCTGTTGTCATCTTTGTTTCAAAGTTAAACTATTACCTAAATTCCTACCACAGTTAGCGTGGCTTCCACTCAGGGATGAGCAAGGGCAGCTTGGAGGCTAGAGGCAAGATGGACTCGATTAGGTCAGATTTGTTTTGCTGTCATAATGTTTCTATGTCACAGTTTTCTCGTGGTCAAAATTTTTGCAAAAGCGTTTTCACTACGAAGTCCTAGGAAAACATTTTCTCTTTCTGTAAGAAACCTCAGGAGGTTATGTACTTATCTATTTGTTCTTCCGCGGTATAATTCTAGGTGTCTGCTAAAAGGTTAAAAGTGATCAGGTGGAAAATATTCATGTGGGCTTAGGGCACAGAGGCAAAGCGCCCGCCACCTCCAGCAGTTTTCACAGTGCTGGCATCTGCTGGCACTGTAGGCAGCAAAGAATATTACGAGTAATTCTTCACTCCCTCAAGTATGTTAGAAGGTAAAAATCTTCAAGAGAAACTCCAGATTTTGGGTGGGTTTGAAACTGCATTATAAGTTGGTTCTGCAAAATCCTTGTTGCCCGTAAGCTACAGCCTTTGAAAGGAAACACATCTCACAAATTGGGCTTTGCCAGCGTTTCTTTCAGGGAAGCAGCTGTCCTGTTTCCTCTAAGAAGGTAATACGCCTGAAAATGCAGTGGAAGCCTCCAGGGTCAGTGATTAGACGGGTTTTGCCCACACAGGCTGAACGGACCCTCCGAGCCACTGGACGGCCCCTCGGTCAGTTGCAGCAGCTCCTTCGCCTCCGTGGAGAGGGGGTTCCACTGATTCTGTCTCCTTCTCCTCCGTGGAAAGGGGGTTTGGCCTCCGTGGAGAGGGCGTTTGGCTGATTTTGTCTCCTCCTCCGTGGAGAGGGCGTTTGGCTGAGTCTGCTGTTCTGTTACGTGGTGGGTTGGGTGTGGGGAGCGTTGACTTCTAAGAGCAGGGCGAGGCTGCGAGGAACCGCTTTCAAATGTGTAGGCCTGTTACACTGAAGCACTGGTTCTGACCCCGCAGAGCACACCCTGGAGTGGAATTATCGAAGGACTGTTCGACTTACAGACTGGACAGACTCACTGCTTCTGCGCGTTGGAGTTGGGAAGGAATTCCATCCAGAGAGATTCTAAAGAGAGTCAGCACGACGCCAGAGGAGGAGAGAAATGACTGTGAATGGAGCCTGACTTTCCCTGGAGTCCTGACTTTTTTCAGGATAAATGCTTCTCTAGAGCCTGATATTCTGCAAGTTTCGAGGGGCTGCTGGCCTTTCTCCCCTGAGCCCCGGCTGACTGAGCTCCTAGATAAAGTAGGGAGGAACATTTTGTGTGACGATTACTGCCAGGGAGCTTTATCTGTTGCGAACGGACATGGTGAAACAATTTGCACAATATGATAAGAATAATAGCTTTCGATTCACGAGGGCTCCCCTGAAGCCAGGTCAGTTCCAGTGCTTTAGAAAGAGGACGGCGCTGCTAGTGCTTTCGCTTACCACATGAGATGGGTATCGTCGCTTTCATTTTAAGTATGAAAAAGTGGAGGCTTAGGGAGGTTAAATGCCTGGTCTAGGATCAAACAGCTAGGAAGAGGCAGAGCCATGGTTCAACAGGCCAGTCTCACTCCAAAGCTTTTGCCTATAACCACTGCCCTCCAAGATGAAAATAAAAACGGGACGGAACTGCATAATATTTGTACAGTGTAGTGGTTTCAATCTCAGGTAAACGCTCAATATTCTAATTCTCCCCTCCCTCTTTCTTGCCATGACCCATTGGGAATTACTGGTATTACACATATAAACCTATAAAGGGCCTTCATGTACATTTTCTTATTTACAAATTGTGATTTTTCCAGCTGCTCTATCCCTGACAGCTGTTTTATTTTCTTTAATGATGGAGCAAGTTCTAAAATACCATGTAAATCATCAGTGAGTAAAATTAGAGTAAGTTACCAGGTAAAACCCAAAACATCAATTAAGCTGAATTTCAGGTAAACAACACATACTTTTAAAAGTTGTAAGTATTTACTAAATAGCGCATGGGACATACACTAAAATATTTTAAATCATTTTTTGAAATTAAAATTAAATGAGGTAGTCTATATTTTTATTTGCTGTGTCGGGTAACCCTGCATTAAATTGGAGAGGTGTATGTCCAAAGAATGAAACTTGGATTTGGCGTTTCATGATAATCCACAGAAGTTAAGGGAAAACTCCTGGGAAATGGGTAGAAGAGAAACATTGGGAAAGTAAATAGTTGAAACGACTTGCCTTGTATAATTAGTCTTTTCATAAAATCTTGCTGACGTCAAACGGTGTTTTCAGTCATTGATATTTTGTGTAGAATGGTAACGATTAGAACCATCTCAAGGATGATTTTGTCTTTATAAATAGTTCAGCTGAAGCTCCCCCAAGGTAGGACTCAATGCAAACCTTGTTTTAATATTTCCTTGTTTACTTTTTATCTGAGTGTACTGCAGGTCCTTTGAGGGATTCTGGAAAAAAGTCCTTCCATCAGCAGGAACTTGAAATTTTCCATTGCGATGAGCGTTTCTGCTCTGGAAAGCAGGCATAAGGACTCCTAAGGCTGTCCCTTTAATTCTCGGTTCTGAGCAGCTGACTAGACACAGTAAGTTCTCTACTTACTTCCCTAATAGCTCTGACTCGGTTTCACAAAAGCTACCTCTTTCCTTGTGTAACGAAACCATGAAGTCTTGAAGAATGCCTGATTTCCTGGGCAAAGGAGCTTCTTGAGTAATAATATTTAGGGGGAATTGAGGTGGTGGGAGTGCTGGCGGCAGTGGTGATGTGGTGGTGGTGTGTGTACTAGGGGCAGCGGTGGTGTGGTGGTAGTGGTGTTTTTGTTACTGGAAGTTGCAATGTGCTTGTTGTGGTGGTGTGTGTACTAGTGGCAGTGGTGATGTTGTAATGTTGGTATGTGTAGTAGCGGCAATGGTGATGTGGTTGTGGTAGTGGTGGTGTGTGTAGTAGCAGCAGTGGTGATGTGCTGGTGGTGGTGGTGTGTGTACTAGTTTCAGTGGTGATGTGGTGGTCGTGGTGGTGGTGGTGTGTGCAGTAGCAGCAGTGGTGATGTGCTGGTGGTGGTGGTGTGTGTGCTAGTGTCAGAGGTGATGTGGTGGTGGTGGTTTTTGTTACTGGAAGTTGTGATGTGCTGGTGGTTGTGTGTGTGCCAGTGTCAGTGGTAATGAGTGGTGATGTGTGTACTAGCTGCAGTGGTGATGTGGTGTTGATGGTGGTGTGTGTGCTCTTGGCAGTGGTGATGTGGTGGTGTGTGTATTAGCAGCAGTGGTGATGTTGTGATGGTGGTATGTGTACTAGCGGCAGTGGTGATGTGGTGGTGGTGGTACTGGTGTGTTTCCTAGCAGCAGTGGTGATGTGATGGTCATGGTGATGCGCATACTATCGGCCGTGGTGATGTGGTGTTGATGGTGGTGTGTGTGCTAGTGTCAGTGGTAATGGAGTGATGACATGTATACTAGCGGCAGTGGTGATATGGTGGTGTGTTTCCTAGCGGCAGTGGTGATGTGGTGTTGATGGTGTATGTGCTCGTGGCAGTGGTGATGTGGTGGTGGTGTGTGTATTAGCAGTGGTGATGTTGTGGTGTTGGTATGTGTACTAGCGGCAGTGGTGATGTGGTGGTGGTGGTACTGGTGTGTTTCCTAGCGGCAGTGGTGATGTGATGGTCATGGTGATGTGCGTACTATCGGCCGTGGTGATGTGGTGTTGATGGTGTGTGTGCTCGCAGCAGTGGTGATGTGGTGGCTGTGATGTGATAGTGTGTGTGCATCTGCATGGAGGATGGAGGGAATAAGGTGTTTATTTCCTTCGTAGAGTAATTTTGGCCAAAAAACTACTTTGCTCTGGAAATTTACTACAAGAGTATTTTAGAGATATATCTGTTTGTTGAGTACTGCATATTTTAAGCAACAAATCAGCCTGTAAACTGCATTGCAGCAGAATTTATTAAGAAAGAGTTGCACATGGTGTGTAGAGAAACATTAGTGGGACTTTGTGAAATGAAAGAAATGAAAAAAATCTTCGTTTTCGGACAGTATTTATAGGTTTTTAAGGCCCCGGTTGCTGTTGCTTTGAGTTGCCTTCGCTCTGATTGATGATGTGTCCTGGATTTGGTTACTTTTCCCCACATGCAATTTCAGATGTTTTTCACGGGGTGAATACGGATTGATAATATACAGGAGAGTAAAAACACACAGGAGAATTTTAATACACAATGAAAAGAATTCAGTTGTAAGCGATCTGAGAGCCCAGTCCTCTCACCCACTCTTTCATTTAACAACTCCCAGTCTATTAAGACTTTGCTTTACTCAACGATTTCATGTTAATCATCTTTTGTTTTATAGCCCTTTATTTTCCTGCTGGAATCGATATCCCATCAACTTCACCAACCGCCTACTCTGTGATCTATGAGATGGGGCTAGTACAGGACTGAATTTACGCCAGAGCAATTTGCTTTAAATGTTACCAGCTCTTTATCCGAAACATTTCTTCCAGCTTATTCTCATAACTTTACTACTTCTCGAAAAGCTGCTTCTCTGCTTCTAGTGAGTGGAGAGTGACAAGCGAAATGTAAAATGCCTGTATAGAGGATACAGAGGTTGGCTTGGAAGCACAAAAGTTAAATCCGTGAAATGATGTCAGTCAACAGGAGAAGTGTTGGCTGTTTTCACACTGTGTGGCTGCTTGTGACACAAACTTGATGAATTCATTTCCACCTTGCTAGCAAAACCAAATTGTTTCAGTGAGACCATATTTTAGAACAGTTTGGATCCTGCTGGTATATTCAGATTGCCTGAAAATCAAGCAAAATTAATCAGTTTTGGTGCCCTGTATCGTATGGTGATCTTGGACCCCTTTGCTTCCCTAGGGTTACCCTCATTCGGCTGGGTGGACGTCGTCCTTCAGATCATTTTTATCAATCCAGCTTGCACATCACAGGGGGCTCTGAGTTCTTTGCAAATATTAATTTAGAACTTAAAAGTGCATTATCCCCCTTCAAAAATACATTATCCAAATTGTGATACCAGCGTTTTAAATGCAATAAATGATTAGGTTACTTCACTTAATCTTGTCACTGAATATAATTGCAGTCACTGAGAGGTGGACATTGAATTCTTTCTTGATGCCTGTTAAGACATTTTATCTCATTAAAGGATGTTACTGGTAATTAGGACACCTTGTGCTTTTCAATAGTTACATTTATTTTAAAAGACACTGTTTTCTTCTTAACTGGAATAATTTCCTCTCAGCGTGGGAGGAGGTCTGATTCCCAGTGTCCACATGAGGCAAATATGCAGGCAGCCCTGTGTCCACAGGCTCCCCGTCTGCAGGTGGCTGAAGCCAGGTGGAAAATAGTACAATTGACCCTCCGCATCTGTGAGTTTCCATCCGAGGATGAGAAACCCATGCATAGCGAGGGCTGACTCTCTTTTAATTTGTTTCAAGATGTCTTTTTCCATTCTGTTTTGAGTATATAATAAAACAGTAAAAAAGCAAATTTAGTATCTGTGCAAACTCATTTTCTTGCTGAAATTGCTTAGACTTGGTCCTTTAAGGGAATGTTCGGAGAGCTAATTTTAGAGGTTAGAATCTAAGAAGACTTTTGGTTTTAGCTTTCTTCATTGTAAAACAGGAATAATAATTCCTGTCCTCATGTCTTCTCAGGGCTGCATGAAAAAATATGAAAACACTTTAAAAATGAAATTAATACAAAAATTCAAACTTATTTTAAAGAGTGTGAAGCATGTGAGGATTACATAAGACAAGGGACATGACAAGATATAGAGTCCAGTTCCAATATTGCAACTTATTATAGGACTGTGTTAATTACACTTCTACTGACACCTTCTAACTTCAACCATGTCTTTTTTTTTCCCATGTAACTCTTCCTAGCATTTGGTCTATCTATAAGAATATTCCTTTTGTAATTGTTTCTCTACCTATCACCCTGTTAACTCTAGAACTTTTAAATAATATATTACAGCTTGTCATATATGGTGGTCAGAAGCAGATGGTGCTTAAATAGGTAGTTGACTTCCAATTACTCTCTGAGCATCCGAGCACTCTGGGTGTCCGGCATGGCCACCCTGGGGGATAGTCCCCCTTTCTGGAAGAGAAGGTTGCTTTGTAAGAGGGTTTCATCTTTCCCTAGAGCATTGTGCGGAGTAGATTAGGCCACCTGCAGACTCTCTGCCAAAGCTCATTCATTTCTGACCTTGAACCCAGTGAAGTCCTCATAGACATCCTGAGGATGACTGCCAACTAGAAACGAGTCTATTTGGTGAAGGTTTTGTCTCTCACTAGTAAAACATGGAGGAAGCCAGCGCTATTTATTAGGTAGCAATTACTCAAAGGCAGTGTCACACATTTATAGGAAAACTCTCATAAATCTAAGGAAAAGTGATTTGCCCGCAGTGGGAATAGATTAAGCAGAGATTAGAAACATTATTTCCTCCTTTTCTGCCTTACCTTTTGTATTTTATAAGAGGTTAACAACGGCTCTAAAGTATTACTCGTGAGTGTTTTATTTTTACTGGCAAAAAGAAGTTTTAACCACATGTGAAATTCCACCACTTACTAATGACGTCTGCCTTTGAAGCATAACTCTTTCGTTGAAGGCATGAATTATATTATGGATGTGATGTTGTGCTACATAAATGTGAATTTTTGACATGCTAATTTATAATGACTGGCAAATGAGAAGACCATAGGGGAAAGATAAGACTGGCATCCAGACAGCTAAAATGCAGAAGGATGATTGATTTAAAGATCGGCTTTAAGGGAAGAATTATTTTTAAAATGTGTATGTAAATGTGAGTAGGTAGACCTTGATTCCTTTTTAGATTGCCAGAACGATGAGGTTGAGGATCGGGTGACTTGGGAGACTTCGGACTTATCCTAATTTGACTGTGAACTTAGCAAAAATAGCAAAAACAAAACCAAAAACGGAATGTCTGAGGGAATGGGTATCAGCAAGGCCACTGGGCTTGGGCAGGGCTGCCGGACGTCAGCTGTGCAGTGTTAGGCAGGAATCTAGACCCAACATGGCGGTATCACCTGGCATGGCAGGCCCTTTGTTCGGACTTCCTGCCCTTCACTTCCTGCTAAGACTCTCAGCCTGTGAAAAAAGCCCGCGCCGGCCAAAACACCCCCGCTCTGCGCAAGCTCCTGGACACGTCATTCCTCAGAAACTGAAACCTACAAACCCCGCCTACCTCGCCCTATAAAAGGCCCCCGATACCTGCCCCGAGTGCAACTTCCTCGGCCCTCCTCCTAGAGGACCGGTGAACCTCGCCCGCAAGCCCAATAAAGGCTACCTCTGTTCTCGTCTGCCTGGTGTCTTCTTGCTCGGCTCCCCATTACATTACACGCAGTGTGGTGGCTGGTCTCCTGAGACGGTCCACAACATTCCACCTCTCTCTCTGCATGTGCTTCCTGCCCTTTCTGTCAAAAGCCAGAGCAGATTTCCCATCACTAGAATCCCAGCAGGCCTTGTGACTGCTTTAGGATAGAACGTGACAGGGATGTCATTTGGAACTCCTAAGCCCAAGCCTTAAGTGACAGCTGCTTCATTTCTCTTAGAATGCTTGCCCTTGAGATCCCTAGTCTTGGGAGCCTGTCTCCATACTGTAGGAAGTCCAAGACGCAGGGAGAGGCCATGTAGAAGGGGGTGGAAATGCTCCCTTAGATGCCCTGGATAAGCTCACAGCTGATAGCCAGCACCAATAACAATCACATGAGTGAACCGTTTTGCGTATTTCAGCCCAGTTGAACCCCAGACAACCACAGCCCCAGATGCTATCGCATGGAGCAGAACCCACAGAACTGGAGAAGGTGCCGCAGGATTGCTTCTGCGGAAGAGAAGCTTTTCTCATTCCCTGAAGGCCCTTGTAGACTGGGCGTGGCTTTTGGAGTTCACGTGAATCAGGTCACAAGTTACGCCACCAGATAAGGATTCTGTGTATCTCAAGTTTACCAGCCCACAGTGAGCTTGCACCTTCCTGTTTTTCTTTACAAGTGATTTTTGCGTTTTCAGTGGGTGATTGGGGGTGTGCTGTGCTGCTGACAGCTCAGGGAGACAGGGCCCCAGGGAGGTTCAGACGGGGAAGGTTGGAAGGTAGAAGTTGTTGCTCAGGTCGAGGCATCCTCAGTTCCGCAGGAAACGATGTTGCTTGTGGAAGAGACAGTGGGTGAGATTTCCTCACATAGATCTGAAGGAACCTTGATCTTCATTTAAGCAGGAACTACCATGGGTCATGTTCTATTCCACATGGCAAGAAATGCAGGCTTTGTCTAAAAGTTACTTACAAACTTGTGCTTTGTGTTACTTTTACTTTTTACGTGTTTATGTTATGTTTTAGCTTTTTGACATACTTTATTTTAGCTTTTTTCTTTTAAGCCAGTTTATTGTCAGCTGTCTTACAGGCAATAACCACATGATAGCTCTTAAGAAACTGGGAGTGGGCTTTACCTGGTGCAATTTCAGGTTGCAAGAAATATCTCCCCAAAATAATCACCACCTACCTTTTGGACCTGGAAATTCTGTTGAAAGAATTTCATTGCATTTCTTTAAAGTTTTTATCCCTGCTAGAACACAAGATTTAGAATAGTAAGATATTTTCTTTATTTAAACATGAAATTCACCACATCTTTCTCTTTTGAAAATACATAAAGATACCAGGCATCTGAAGAGAGAAAATAAAAGGTTCACCAAAATTCTGAAAAAAAGTTTTAAGTTTCTGAAACAAAACTTTAAAACTTCATAGAATCGAAAAGAGGAGTTTATTATAACTTGCCTATTAATCCACAGAAAACAATAATTCCCACTGACTAAAAAAATCGTGTATTGTGTTTACACTAACAACTTGATTCCCTGTAGAAATACATTTTATTCTATTTTGACAGTCTAGAAATATCTGTGAATTGAAAACACATGATTTTGAAAAAATATGATGTGAAAATATGTTTTATAATCTCACTCTCTGCATAATTTTAGCTAAAGAAAATGTTCCTTTTTATTTTTAAACTGACAAAAATTTTGCATTTTTCATAGTTTTAATTAGCTTTTTTCCTGATCAAATCAGTGATCATGCTTTTATATGTAAATCTGTAGTTTATTTTTCAAATGTTTAATTTGCTGCTTACCTTTATTTTTTTTCTTGTTAAAGATTATTTGAAAGCATCATAAAATTTATTTTATTTATTCATAGACCAGTCTAATATTTTCAGAAATTGCAGGTTGTAATAAAACCACCAAATTATACAATACATGAAAGGGAAAGAGAAATTAAAAACAACAACAACAACTTTGATTTGGAAATAGTGTCACATTTACAGAAAAATTACTAAAATAAGAATAGTACATAGGACACCTGATTACCCAGATTAATCTACTTTTAGCATTAATTTCCTTTTTCTCTCTTATTTGCTTTTTTTCTCTCTCTCTTTTTACTTTTGCCCTCTCTAATTGTATGTACGTTTTATGGGTGTTTTAATCTTTTTCTTGGTATTTTTGTCCTGTACCATTTCAGAGTAAATTGCATTCGTCATGGCCCTAAAACTTCAGTGTGTATTTTTGAAGAATAAGGATATCCTCTTTAGAACAGTTGATGTTGCTACAGTGATTCTATCCAACTGCCATCGGCGTTCCGTTTTTGTCAGCTGACCCCGTAATGTCCTTCCCAGGCTTTTCTCTTCCTCCAGTACATGGTCCAGTCTAGGAAGAGATTGTCGTGCATTTTTCTAGCCTCCTGGAACATTTCAGAGCCTATTTTTGCCTTTTATGACGTGGATATTCTCAAGAATACAGTCCGTTTTAGAAAGAGAGACGGTTTGTCATTTTGAGTTTGTCTGACAGCTCTGCGTGGTTAGGTTCAGGTTCCTTTTTCCGGGTCAGAAGTGATGTGTGTTTTTCTCTAGGGGCATGCGATGTCCATCTGTCCCTCAGTCTTGATGGTAACTTGAATCGCTGTAATCTCTGAGAGACGATGCAAATCATATGAGAATTTACCCCTAGATGTGGCATCTGTTGGTGCCTGAACTGATGTTTACCACGGTGGCTGCAAAATGATGGTTGTTTCTCCACATTTCCCAATCAACACGTAGCACTATAAGCAAGATCCCTCTCTTCCCTGCACTGATTTGTTACCTATTGATTATTGGCTTGGACTCATTAACAAGATCTTATAAAAGGTCTATAATTGGTTACTGTCCTTAATTATTTTGGTGTTCAAATTATCCCGTATTAGGCCTACAGGAGCACCTTCCAGCTGCCTCCTGAGTCTGTGTGACATGCCCCTGCTTTGGAGTCTACCTCAAGCCGAAAAGCGAGGGGCTAGAGGGGTGGGAATGAGTTTTCTAAGTTTCCTTCACTTTCTTAGCATATCTGTGATCAGCCTGGATCACAGAGTTGTATTGTGAGCCATGGGATGGAGGGAGCCACAGTCCGACCTTAGGGAAGTACTTTCCCTGCTGCAGAGGAGGTGGAGAGCCCTTCCGTCATGGGCAGGCATCGCAGCCCGGTGAGGGGAAGACAGGCAGGTAGACGCGGCCAGGGCATCGCAGCAGGTAAGGGAGACAGAGGCAGGTAGACGCTGCCAGGCATCACAGCAGGTGAGGGAGAGAGAGGCAGGTAGACGAGCGAATGAGCATCGTGGCTTCTGTTCCCAGCTGAAATCTCACAGAGGAGTCGAGGCTGAGGGGACAGCCCATGGCAGGAGGCCTGTTCTCCTGTTCACTGTTTTGAACTTTGGTGGGAAGGAGCTGCGATCACAGAGGGAACGTGCTATGGCAGGGCAGAGGGAGCCTGGTTAGCCTGCTGGGGCCCCGAGGACACAGGGCAGGTCCACAGTCACCAGCTCTGCTGGGAGCTGAGGCCCTTCTTGCAGGGGCCACCATGGTCAATGGGTGTGACCCTGCTGCAAAGGTCATAGACAAACAGCCCTCCAGGAGACAGACGTGGCCATGGAAGAGATTTGGGGTGGGGTGGCGGGGAAAGGGCCCACATCCTCACAAGGCACTGTCCCTGAAAATAAAGACAGCCTCACCAGGCACACCTTAGCAGGATCTACCAGGCACCAGGAAACATGGCCAGCTGGTGGCTCTATAACAGAAATTAGCGAAGACAAAGGACCCAAGCAGACCCAAAGCCTCTTCCTTGCATCGCATATGCCTGTTGCCTGGGCCACTGCTGTGGGTACCTGAAAGTTGGAATATTTACCCCAAGAGACACAGCCGGTTGCTACGAGACTGTTTGAACAGTAGGAGAATGAGACGCCATTAAATGCAAAGCTGAAAGGGTTTCACTCCAAGTCCCCCCGGGAGTCAGCCCCGTGAGGCTGGCTGGGAGAGTCAATCCATCATAGAAAACGAGATGCCACTTTTTCTTTGCCTGAGTAAAAGTGTATATGACTTTTGATTCCATTAAATACTCTTTGGCCGAGAGACCCTTCCAGAATTCTGGCAGGCAGTCTCTCACGGGACAGTCTCCCACTGTGGAACTCTGATGGCTGCTCCGGCTGGTTTTGCAAACCTGCAAGTCAGACAGTCATGCTCCTTGCCCACGCTGTGTGACAAGGCTCCGTGGAGAGTCCCACGTATGCATTTTTCAGTTTTCCTAGGTGAGCTGTCTGGAGTATTCAGTTTTGTGTGAAATAGACTCGGTCCTAAACTATTTGAGCCTGGGAGAATTAACTGGAATTGGTTCACGGAGATAAAACATATCTCCCAAGGAGTTGATGATTTTGAAAGGGTATTTTTTATCCTGGGCCAGATAGACATGAATCATCAAATAGGTATACAGCGTAGTGTCCTTATTTCTGACCATCGAATCCAGATGGAGGCTCTGACTAGTGGTTCCGGGTATCTGGTCAGTCTCACAGGGTTAATAATAATTACTAACATTTGGACGGATTGTTAAGGTTTCACAGCACCTTCTTGTGCATTTATCACATTAGATGGTGGTGCTGGGTGTGAACGACGTGTGCCTTCACCTGCTGACGCAAACACCGTGCCAGCAGGGTTTTGTCTCTTTCTAAGAATGTCTTCAGGAGGCTGAGTCAGCTACTCAAAGCTACTTTAGAATAAGACAGAAAATGAATAAATCTTTCTTGTCTAGAAGATTCAATTCCCTGTTTATGGTCATAGAAGATAAACTGTGGCTGGTATTGGGAAGTGTTGTTCCTCTAACCTGACTGTCTAAGCCTATTCTTTGCTTTGCTATGAAAATGAAGGGAAATATTATTGTCGCAATTAAAGATACAAATATACACAAGCACTAAAGAGGCTAAATGACATATCTGAAGTCTCACTTTGAAGAATGAGCAATTAAAACTCTGGGTCCAGCTCACTTTTCCAGAGTAAAAAATTTTTTGAAAGCCTTATAATTCACAGACACATCTGAAAAAGCTGAATCTTCCGTGCTGGTCTGTATTCCAGTAGGTGGCTAAAACGGGTCAGAATTGGAAGGAGTCCCACTAATCAAATCTATTCTTAGAAGTGCATTAGCATGTGGCTTTGCAAACTCACATTCATTCTTATGAAAAGTAGTGAGTGCTGCCATAAAAATACTGTCACGATTTGCTGCCTCCTCTTGAGACCCAGGGCTAAGCCAAAGGGTTGCCATGTACCCTAAACCTCCTCGTAGCTGCTGCCTCTGAAACTCGACTCTGTAATTTGGTAAGTGTTTTAAAAAATACAACTAAATGGCTACCACATGGTGGAAAATTAGCAATCTGGGACTGGAACTTCTATATGGTATTAAATCCACATATGGAAAAAATTAAATATTATCCTCAATGCCCTCCATGTGTTCAGTGGTATTAAATGAAATGCTTATAAAGCGTGACATTATTTAACTTTTACAAGGTTTGTCACATCTAGTAAAACTTATGACTGTTCTTTTGAAAAACTTCATGCAGGTGCCTTCTGAGCGCACATCAGTCTGGATGTCCTATAACATACATGTGATTTGTTACTGGATGTAGCACCAGGCAATCAGCAGTAGAATTCCAACCAGGATAACTTAATATATCACAGAATGCAGTCACCGGTAGTAGGCAGTGCTGTGGCAGGTCGGTCCACAATAATCTCCGTTCCTATAGAAAGGATTTTATAAAACATGCAGGGTGTGAGATGTACCATAAATTGTTTTGACAAAACCAACTCTAATATAAATGGCTCCAAGTCTCTTGTATTTCTGAAATTTAAATGACACAGCCACGTGACCTTTGCAATCTGCCTCTGGGAATGCAACAGGGCTGCTGAAAAAATACCGTATTCCTATTGATGCTGCTGACAATAACAAGCACTTGGGGGGAAGTTTGCCACCTTAACTTGGTTTACTCTGACCCAGGGAGATGTTTCCTGAGCCCGAAGTCTAGTTTCTCAGTTTGCGAGGGACGGACTCTGGTGCTAGATGCTTTAGAACTGAGATGGTCCTTCAGACTTCAAAGTCATCCCCTCTCTGTGGTTCAACAGTGTGGTTTACACCCCACTGGTGTCCAAACTGCCTGGAAGGTTCTTTAACACAGGAGATCTGGTCTCCATCCTAGACCTACTGCATCTATATGTACACGAAACTCTGCAGGCGATTTGTGTTCAGTCTTAGGTGGAGACTCTCGGACAGTCTGAAGTCCATTGGCTGGAGAGAAAAAAAAACAAGGCTGAGAAGGTGATCACGTGTCCCGACTATATATGGCTAGACTGTGCAGAACATAAGGCTGCGTTATTACCCAGTGACCACAGGGGTTTTTAGTTGTACATGTTACCCACATAGAATTCAGTCCCTTGTTCCTGGGATAAAATGAGTTGCTAAGGTGGATTGAATAACTTACCATAATGGGAGGTCCATGCTAGAAAGTGTCACCTCGACATGATCATTCCTTGTTTTTTGAGACAGAGTTTCACTCTTGTTGCCCAGGCTGGAGTGCAAAGGCGCAATCTTGGTTCACTGCGACCTCCACCTCCCTGGTCCAAGCAGTTCTCCTGACTCAGCCTCCCGAGTAGCTGGGATTACAGGCATGCCCCACCACACTCAGCGAATTTTTTTATTTTTAGTAGAGATGGGGTTTCACCATACTGACCAGGCTGGTCTTGAACTGCTGACCTCAGGTGATCCACCCGCCTCGGCCTCCCAAAGTGCTGGGATTACAGGTGTGAACCACCACACCCGGCCACCATGTTCATTCTTGAATCTCCGCCTGGGAGACAGTGAGAAGGAGACCTGACTTTGCCAAGACTTGATACCCAGAGGTCTCAAACTCACCATAGAATTTACGCAGTGTCCTTTTACATTCCAGTCTTGGAGAGTTTTGTTTAACCATGGGTCAAAAGAGTTTGTCCTGTTATATTTGTAATAGATCAAACTCTTAGGCAGTTTAAAAGGTGTACTTGGTTTCATACAGAACACACCAAATTTGCCAAGCCCAGTTCTTCCATGTAAATAACAGGACTGAAGTCCGCTTTATCATCACATACTGTGAGGCAGTGTGTGATGGAAAAATGTTTCAGGTTCTGTTGAAACAATCTTACTTCACAAGAAATACCTGGGATAAAGTCTCACCTTGAGACAAGCTAGAAAGAGTCAGTGACTACGTCTAAAGAAAAACAAGGCGTTTCCGAGGAGAATCTTGAGTTTCTCAGGCAGACCGACTCCTCTCACAATATGTTCCTGCGTTCTCAGTGATAATGTCATTCTGGCTCATGTTACAGTATCTTTGGTTCTCTGGGTCTAGAGTTTTCCATACAGCAGCAAACTGCTTCAGGCAACTCATAGATGATCAAAGGCTCAACAAGCTGCTAAATGGAATGTAACTACCTGTAAATGTCAATGTTTTTTCAAATAAGTGTTTTTTCCCCTTAGTTCCGAATTCTGCGCTGTACACAAATGTCACTTGGGAGCTGGCCTAATAGTGTCTGATGAGAGAATCCCTGCAGCTACTTAATTCTGCATTTTCACAACAATTCTCCACAAAGCAGTGGCAAAAGTCCTTGGACAGTGTAGTGTCACCCCACAAGAGCATCTCTTTTTGCTGTTGCCCATAGTATTTCTTCCTTTTGGGACCTCTCATGATGAGTGACTATTAACTGTTCATGTTTTACTGTCTTAGACGTTCCTACAGGATCACTAGATCTGGGATCCTACAGATCACTAGAACGGGGAGACAATCTTTTTTTTCCCCTAACATCTCAGGCTAAGTTTTTTACTATAAAAATATTGTCATTTTTTGCCACTACTGAGAAAATGAGTCCTTACCCACCATCAGCCAAGAGTCAGTAGTTTTTAAAAAGATTAATAAAATCCATGATCCCTTTGATTATTTATATTTCTGGTTGAGAGTACAGCTGGGTAGCTCTTGGAGTTTGGAATCAACTATATTTTCTATTAAAATATGCTGCTCCAGCTGACAGGACTGTCGACTGTCCAGTTTTGAATGTTACAGTTGGCCCTTGACTTGCTTTAGTCAGTGAAGGAGAGATTACGGATGCTTGGTCCAGTTGGATTAGGCTATGGCTTCTTTCTCTGCATCATGAATGTTGGCAGGATTGGACTTTGGCATGACTTCCTGGGGCAGTATGAGTGTTGGGCACAGGGGAGCTGTTGTATTAAACAAAGCTGTGCCCCGTAGCAGGGCCGCCTTCTGCCTGGCTCAGAGCCTCACCAACAGTCTCCCTGCCATCTGGCTCCAGTGAGGGCTGAAAACCTCAGTTCCCAGCCCAAGTGAAATCTGCGTGGGCCGATGACAGTTAGAGACACTTGAATGAAAGGAAAGTCAGAAACCACAGACTTGCTTCTTCACTAGTAATTGGAGAATACTAATTAGGAAAATAATAAAATAGTGCAAAAGTTATCTTGATTGACAAGATTTGGATTATTTGTTGATTAATCAACAGTCATGTGATATGTAAAATGTAGGTGCTAGTGTGTGTATGTATATATATGTGTAAATACAGGCATATATATTTATGCATATAAATACCTATTATACACATTTTTTATTTGAACTTTAAAAGTGTACACAGATATTGCTTTGCTTTTTAATTAATATAGAAAGTTTGTACATATTTATGGGGCACCTGGGACATTTTGCTACATGCATGGAATGTGCAATGGTCAAGTCTGGGTGTTTAGAGCATCCACCACCTTGAATGTTTATCATTTCTATGTGTTTGGAACATCTCAAGTCCTCTCTTCTAGCTCTTTAGAAACATACAATAGAGTTGCTAACTTTTCACGGGGATCCAAGGCCTTTTCTGTCACGGTGGGTTGGCTGATTGTAATCCTAATTGTCTTCCTTCCAGAAAGCACCGCTCTCATGCATTATCTGTTTCTTTCAAATGGAGTGAGAATTTAATGATACTTGCAGAGCATCTGGAAGACAGAAACAGTATGGAGTTTTATGTAATTTTAAAACTATTTTTAATAGGAACTCACTTTACTGAGCTATTTCAAAATAATCACTTCAGTTTTTTAATGAATAGGAAACAATAAATTTATTTGTGCACTCTCACTCCTGTTTCAGTAATAGTTCTTTACTTTGGATGATTACAATGGCAACTGGCATAAATGGGCTTGGTAAACTGACGCAGGTACATGGTACAGTGGACTGACTCGTGGTACCCAAACAGCACCTGAGAGGGGAGAAGGGAGCAGGTGTCCTAGGGTGCTTGGGATCCAGAAGCAGCATTATTCAGCATGCTTTGCAGAGGAAGTGGGAGCTTGGCTAAATGGGGGAGATGGCTTCAGAGAAAGTCAGCTAAAAAGTTTCTACCGTACTCAGCAGGAGGAAGCTGATGGCCACCAACTGTTTCTGTGGTAGGGGCCCACACTTAGAAAAGCAGCGGGCTGGGCAGGGTCAGTGTGGATGTCTGTGCTGGGAGCTGTGGCTCCTCGGGCTGGGAAGGGTCCGTGTGGATCTCTGTGCTGGGAGTTGTGGCTCCTCGGCCTGGGGAGGGTCCATGTGGATCTCTGTGCTGGGAGTTGTGGTTCCTTGGGCTGGGGAGGGTCCATGTGGATCTCTGTGCTGGGAGTTGTGGTTCCTTGGGCTGGGGAGGGTCCGTGTGGATCTCTGTGCTGGGAGTTCCCATTAAGGGCCTCTCTTAGGGATACCTAAAAACGATTCTAGTTATAATTAACTTGCTCCAAACAGTAGGCTCTTAATGTGCACAAGCTGCTGCAACTTCTGTGACAGACGTGAGCCTGGCCGGGTGGGAGAGGCCAGGATGTGGAATGGGTCAGGGCCAGCATTCTGGGAACTTACTCATCCCTCCCAGTCTTACTGGGAGAGTAGGCTCCAGTTTGCCTTTGCTTTTCTATATATATTGCTACACACACACACACACACACACACACACACACACACAGAGACTTGACAGCCACATTAAAAAAAAGATACTAGTTGAAGAACAGAGCTGGAGTCCAACATCTGGTTTTGGTAAAGTCTGGCCTTTGTGCCCAGTTTTACAGCTGAGCTGACTGAAGTACCACGAGCTCATGAGCTGTGTAGGGTCAGCGCGTCAGGCAATAGCTCAGCGGCTATATGATCCCCCAACCCTCGTAACTTTCAACCCTACATTTTAACTATTAAGCCACATGGCCTGCTATAGAATATGCCACAAAACACCCCAGATGTGTGTTGAGAGAGATCCTTCCGTGACCCAGCTAACATCACAAGCCCTCAGGACTCTCTGACGATTGGATGTTCCTGGTGACCTCTCCTGCAGTGTAAGCACATTAACCCAAATGTTATGAGGATTTCCCCACATGACAGTCTTATAAGATTTTCTTATGAGGTCACTTCCCAGGAAGGCAGGGATTTAAAAGCTGCCACAACAGACCATGAAGTAAGCAACATGTGGCTTTGCTTTCAGTCTGTCATTTTAAGCAATGAAGAATTCATATGGATGAGGTTTCTGATGTAGCTGATAGAGCATTTTTTGTTTGTTTATAGGCTTTGGATTCACCTTGAAAACATCCTCTCTGAACATCAGAAGTCCACTTGGTCCCCGAACGGTATATTAACTTCTAACATTTCTGACTTCCAGGCATGGAGATTTCAAAACCAATTGCATACAGCAGCGAAGTTTTTCACTTTTAATGGAACATTTAGGAGAAGGGCAGCTTTTCCTATTTTCTGTGTTATCTTCAGCCCGTTAACTGTTATCAGCCTTGGAGAGCAACCATCCGTTCTCCTTAAAAACATGAACCACATACTAAGTTGTATCTTGCCTCTTAAAGATTCAGGTCACTCAGGTACATCATACTGAGACAGGACGCTCAGGTACATCATACTGAGACAGGACATGTTGATTGTTGGTGTGTATTTCTCCCAAGCCACCACTCAAACCAGTGTTTGATTTCCATGGAGGTTGGCTGATGGCTTTTAGCTTGAGCCCCAACAGTGTGACTACATACAAGGCAATTTTTTCAGAAATATCATGGAACTTTAGGGACATTATATTATTAAATTTAAAAAACCTAATATGTTATTTTTTTCAATAAAGTTTATGAGTTTACTGAGTCTTTCTTTTCCAAAATAGTTAATGAGCTTTTGAGTCACGTTTTTTATGAAAGGATTGACTTTCCCATGGCGTCCAACTCTGTGGATAATCATCCAAAACAGATTTGACTGTATTTGTTTAACAAAAGGCTGCCTAAACCAAACTCTGCTCTGAATTTTTTGTTTTCCACACTTATGTGCTAAATCGGTGTAATTTGGTAGTTTTTCTCTCCAGAACCACTGCTGGTCTTGTGTAACAATCAGCAGAGGCAGCAGTCTGACAGGTCCACAGAGACAAATGAGGCAGCGGGAGGAGTGCAGTGGCCAGGCAGACGAGGGACCTCAGGACCAGCAGCTCAGCCGCATCCTTGCCTTTTCCCAAGGACGCACTGAGCAAGTCAGGATGGCGAAGAAAGTCTCTGTCTCCAAACTGAACACAGGATTTGTTGAGGCTCCTCCTGGAGCTGAAGTGTGTTTGGGGTGATATCTACAAACTTCCATCACTGCTTCACTGGTGGCCTTTGGAAAATCACCATTTTTTTTTCTGTCTTGTTCTGTAGGTTATATTCTGCAAAAATAGGACAAATGCTAAAATAGTGATGTCAAATTTAAGTTTTTCATAGAAATAGCATAGTAGGGAACTATACTCATTTTTATAAGGAACACATTGTATCATTATTCTTTCCCTTCCTTTGTTCTTTCCTTAAGAAATATTGAGTGTTGATTATGTACCAAAGAATAGAATATGATGGGAAACAATACAAGTATCTTATTACATGTCATATAGTATAAATCTTTAAATTGTGAATATAAATTAAACAGAGCCCCTCGGTGTCATGGCTCATGCCTGTAATTCCAGCACTTTGGGACACCAAGGCAGGTGGATCACTTGAGCCCAGGAAATCAGGACTAGCCTGGGCACCATGGCAAAACCCTATCTCTACAAAATGTACCAAAATTAGCCAGGTGTGGTGGCTCATGGCTGCAGTCCCAGCTACTTGGGAGGCTGAGGAAGGAGGATCACTTGAACCCTGGAGATTGAGGCTGCAGTGAGCCGTGATTGTGCCGCTGCACTCCAGCCTGGGCAACAGAGTGAGACCCTGTCTCAAAAAATAAATAAATAAATAAATAAGTAACTAAAAGAGAGCAACTCAGCAATAACTATATATTTAATTATTATAAGTATTATGTTTAATAATATAATTATATTTAAATATTACATTATGTAGCACATCAAAGTGTATCATATGAAGTTTTTCATCTCCATCAGTCTCTCTTATTTTGATAGTAATGATAAAGCACTGGCCCAACTTAATCCTCAGAATGTGTTTATTGAATTAAACGGTAGCCATGGAATTCAGAAGAACTTACTCGAAGAGCTTTAAAAGGGCAATAACACTTATGATTTTCCCTATTAGAAAAGTATTTGTTCATCATAGAAAATTGGAAAATTCTGGAAAACACGAGGAATAAAAGAACAATCATGCCTAATTCTATCATTCAGAGATAGCAATTGCTACTAATATTTTGGCATATTTTCTCTAGCCTGTGTGTGTGTGTGTGTGTGTATGTGTGTGTGTACACAAAGAAAAAGTAGAGGAAATGTCATTTTTTATACAAATATAATATAAAAGAAAAATGAGATCACATAGTATACATTGCTTTTAGACATATTCTTAAAATTTATTATATCATGAGCATTTACTTTTGTTAATAAAGTTTTATAAAACAGGATTTTTAATGGCTGTAGATTATTTCATTATATAAATGTGCATAACTTAACTAATCCCTTATTTTTGGTCATTGAGGTTATTTTAAAATTTTAGGCCAGGTGCAGTTGCTCATGCCTGTAATCCCAGCACTTCAGGAGGCTGAGGCGGGTGGATCACCTGAGGTCAGGAGTTTGAGACCAGCCTGGCCAACATGGTGAAACCCCAGGTCTACTAAAAATACAAAAATTAGCTGGGTGTGGTGGTGGGCGCCTGTAATCCCAGCTGCTCAGGAGGCTGAGGTGGGAGAATCGCCTGAACCCGGGAGGTGGAAGCAGAGGTTGCAGTGAATCAAGATGGTGCCATTGCTCTCCAGTCTGGGCAACAAGAGTGAAACTCCATCTCAAAACAAAACAAAACAAAACAAAACGTTTTAACCAGCATAAATAACTCCCAATTGAGTATCGTTACATATAAACTTTGTGTATGTTTTTGACCATTTCTAGAATAAGTTCCTAGACGAATTACCAGAGGTACCAAGCCAAAAAGGGATGAGCATTTTTCAAGCCTCCTAATTTCCCTCCAATATTAAGTGCGCGTGGGAATAATTGCTATGTCTTTTTCAACTTTGGATATCAAACTTTAAAATTATTGTTTTTGGGGAAGATTTAGGCAGATACTGTCTTCAGATTATAGAAATGTCAACAGAAGTAGCCTAAGGGAAGTTATACAGTACAAAATTTGACATCTGAATCTTGGAAACATTTTCAGTTAAATTTATATGTGTTATTTACTTCATTAGTTGTAGTGTCTAGTTACATAAACTGATCAAACAAGCAATGTCACTGAGTCACAGAGACTGACTCGAAACCCTCAAAGGTGGCCCTATCTCCTACCAAAAGATTAAGCCCCTCCTGTAACATTTCTTACTAAGGGTTATTTCTGTTTAAACACTCCCAAGACCTAGGCCTTCCTCACTTCACCAGGTGCCCCTTAAAGCTGGTTTTCACTTATGTAGAATAGGCCTGTGTGGGCTTACCCACCTCTGAGTCCTTGAATGGGATCCAGACTGACTTCACAACAAATGTACCATATTGTGGGTTTATATTTCCCATAAGTTGTGAATGGTACATATTATCTTCATTCCATATTCTCAAATTTGCAATCAACTAGGGATAATCCTAAAAGAACCTAGGAAATATTGGCACTGGACATAGGTCAGTTTCAAGCAAGCTAACTATGGTGTTAACACACGACTATGTTAGCGTCTAACTGTGCCTTTACCTCTGACCATGATGAATTTGCTACTGAAGAGAATATCTTCTTGGATATTGCCGTATGATCCTGCAGCATGGATAGGGAAATCGGGCCACGTTCCCAGGCATCTAGAATTATTGGAAGGTACAGTGCTTTTGTAGGGTCACCAAATGTGATGGCTTCTTGTTTGTGAGTTAGTGCTGCCAGAATAATAGTACTTTGTGGTCATAAATTATTGCACAAGCATTATCTTCTTTGAATTTCTAAATAATCCTGTGAAGTAAATATAGTCATTATACTTTTCTTGGTATTATTAGTTATAAATACATATTCTCAGTTTTAAGGATGAAGAGGTCAAATTTCTGAAAAAGTCACACATCTAATTAATTTTAACTGATGGGTAGTGCTTGAAAATCAAGAACAGAACTTCGAATTCCACATTCTGTGCTGTTTTTACCACTTAATTTAATATAATACCTTACCTGGCCCATTGTTTCTGACTTAATGCATACTGATTTTACATGATACTGTGAAGTAAACTCTTTTTTTTAAAATTTATTTATTATTATTATTATTATTATTATACTTTAAGTTCTAGGGTACATGTGCATAACGTGCAGGTTTGTTACATATGTATGCTTGTGCCATGTTGCTGTGCTGCACCCATCAACTCATCAGCACCCCTCAACTCGTCATTTACATCAGGTATAATTCCCAATGCAATCCCTCCCCCCTCCCCCCTCCCCATGATAGGCCCCGGTGTGTGATGTTCCCCTTCCCGAGTCCAAGTGATCTCATTGTTCAGTTCCCACCTATGAGTGAGAACATACAGTGTTTGGTTTTCTGTTCTTGTGATAGTTTGCTCAGAATGATGGTTTCCAGCTGCATCCATGTCCCTACAAAGGACACAAACTCATCCTTTTTTATGGCTGCATAGTATTCCATGGTGTATATGTGCCACATTTTCTTAATCCAGTCTGTCACTGATGGACATTTGGGTTGATTCCAAGTCTTTGCTATTGTGAATAGTGCTGCAATAAACATACGTGTGCATGTGTCTTTAGAGCAGCATGATTTAAGTAAACTCTTAAGAGTCCTATATGAGTTTTAGGGTTTCTCTAATCCAGGACTAGGTTAAAACAACCCTGTGGATTTTGACCAGATACAGCCCTTCAGAAAAAAAGTCTGCGTTTGTGTACTGTGTCCACACAGCCAAAAGATTTATTTTAATATTTGTGCAAATTTCATCAGCAGGAGAAAATAAGGGCCAAAACCTTTCTTGTTGGATTCAATTGCTTGTCCCCCCTTGTCAAAGAGGACACTTGAAACCCAAGAAGCCAGTAACTGGCAAATGCGAAGTGTATGCTGAAACGGGGCACCTTTGCTGTTGATGAAAAAAGAATTGGCCAAGTTGGAGAGGCCAAAGATGACCCCATTTGTATCTAATTTGTATTTCTTTGATATCCGTCTGCTGCACAATTACAAATGTTGGCATCTAGACTGTGGAAGAAAGAGACAATATAGGATGTCTGAGCCCAGCATGACCTTTTAGCTCTTTGAGTGAGAGCTCCAGAGTGAAGATAAAGGTCATGTTGCAAGTGAAGTATTGAGACTTTCATTAGTCCATGAATCAGAATTTTATTTCAGCCTCACTCTTCATGCTGACACCCTAGGGTGTAATAAAACAGAGTTCTAATCAAAACAGCATAATGAAATATAATCTACAAAGGAAAAGGTTTATAGGTTAGCTTTCAAAACAGACAGGTGTTTTGGCATTTTAAGGATAAAATTCTCTAACTGACAAGTTTCTTTTGTAGTTGAATAGGATCTGTAAGATGTGTTTTTTTTTCACAGCACTTCAGCAGCCCACAGTAAGACCCTTCAAGGTCACATAAACAGAATGAAAATGGGGCCCAGAACATCATCCATGCTAGAAGCCGTGGAGGGCAGAGGGGATAGTAACACTGTTTTCTGTGTGGCTGAACTAATTCTACTCGATCAATTGGTTTGTTCAAATAGTCAGTGTGAATAAACAAATATTTATTTAGCAGTTATTTAGTCGGCCCTCAGAAAATATTTATTGAGGGCCGACTCTATGTCAAGAACATTGTTAGATCTTGTAACCCTACCTAGTCTTCCACTGGCACACATGGAAGAGAACAATGAGGAAGTGAAAGAGAAGTTGTAAACTGAAGAATGAAGCCATCTGATATGACATCACGCTATTTGCACAGCGCCATGTTTTCCCCGGCTCATTGCCTTGAGAAAACTCGTCAGCTACCCTTTCCTTATGGAGATTTAAGACTCTAATTCAAGACATTAAGGAATTAGGGATTCAAATCCCGTATTTCTCCATCCTTGTTCATGTTATCATTAGCTTTTGAAAATGAAGAATGATTTGCCATTTTAGTCATTGTGTCAGTGAAAACTCCATGGAATTTGTGTTTTTTAAAACATTCTATGACACGCTCATTTTTAAGATATACAGCTTTTATGCATTAAAAATGCATGAAATGTAGACAAATTTTAATGCTGACCAGAGCATATGTTTACTTACACCAATTTATGTTATGTTCCGAAGTTTGAGTCTAAACCTTTGTCATGTTCTAAGTCTAAGGTTTTTCCTGAACCATTTTCCAGTATCTGCCGTGATGGCAATATTGCAGTGACGTCTGCATCTTACAACCCATGTTCCTGCTCAGGCCTCCTCAGCACCAGGACAGTGACTGGCTGCTATGCCTTGGATGCACGTTGGAAAAGCCTGTGTCTACTCTTGTTGTTTTATGTCTTCCTTGTTTGACTAATGGCTCTCTAAGAGGTCAATTGCTTGATGCTGTTGATAGATAGTATTTTTGAGCCTGTGTTATGGTTCTTCATGGGTTCACCTCCCCTTGCTCTAAAAATTTTGTCATCTATTCCAACATATTTAGCTATGCTCATACATGTACAGGCAATCACATTTCTTTGAACGTAGATTTAAAAATTACTCTTTATTTCAGAATTGTTAAAATACGAAGACATATAATCTCGGAATCAAGGAAAAGAGGGCAACTGAAAACCAAGTATTCATGTTGCTTCCCAGGAAGATGACGGGCTGGACAAAGGAGCTGAGAAGCAGGTTTGTACTTGCACGGTGTAGGGTCATCACTTAGCTCCATGTGCCTCCTCTGAGGGCACGGGGGTATGTGTGGTTGACTGCTTTGATATATTCCATTTCGGTTTGAAAACACCCTGAGGCAACAGTGACCAAACTACTTTTATCCATTCACAAACATATGAAAACCAAATGTGGATCTAGGAAAAGAGATTGTCAAATAAATTAATTTTTGCTACTACTACTAGTATTTTTTAAAAAAATAGCGCTGAAACCAAACCAAAACACAATTATTTTTCTTAGCATAAAAATTCAATACTCATACTCAGAAGTTTAAAAAAATACAATATTTATGAAGTAAATGAATATTTAACTTTTTACAATTAAAAACATGCACCAAATATGCCAAGAGGAAAAGAAAGAAAATCAAAAGGTCTTCTTTCTAATACTTAGTAAAAATAGTTTACACAGAGAATCAGTGTAGTTGGTTCTCCAGAAAAGGCTGATTATCAGTTACTAGAAATAATTTATACATTAACACGATGTTTATAGTTTTTATTCTAAAAGTTATAAGCACAAGGCAAAGAATGATTTTTCCTCATCCTTTTGAGAACAAATTACTGATCGAATACCCCATTGCCTCTGACTATTCTCTGCTGTATTTCCTATAAACAAGAATATTCCTACATGTGCTCAATATAATCATCAAAATCAGATAATTAATATTGATATGTTTCTACTATTTAATTTGCAGAGACAATTCAAGTTTGCTAATTGTCCTAACAATATTATTCTTCATAGCAAACGTGTCAAGTTCAGAATCCCCTGTTGCCCTGAGATGTTGGTGTGGTCTGGCTCTGTGTCCCCACTCGAATCTCATCTCAAATCCCCACATAATCCCCACAAGTCAAGGGAGTGCTGCGGCCTTCTTGTTTTCTTCACTCTGGAAAGTTCCTCATTTTCTCCTTGACCTTCATTATCTTGACACCTTTGAAGACGACAGGCCAATGCCTCTGGAAGGCCCAATAATTTGGATTTGTTTGATGTTTCCTCCTTATTATATACAAGATATGCATTGCTGGTAGAAATACCACAAAAACATGGCAGAAATACCATGAAAAACAAACACTTTGCTTTCTTCTCTCACTGCATCATAAAAGGAGGTGCCCAACGTTGATTTGTCCCATTACTGATAATGTGTAGTTGGATCACTCGATTAATATCTACCAGTCTACTTCACTGGTAGATGGAGTATTTAGTGCCGCCATAATAATAGTACTTTGTGTTCATAACTATTGCACAAACATTATCTAGTATATAATACACTAAAGTTAAAGTTATTCATTAAAGTTATTTATTTTCCTTTGCAATTAGCACATATTGGTGGGAAGTATGTTGAGACTATAAAAACATGAGGTTTCTCATCAAACTCCAATTGATTCATGTATTTATTTACATCTTGAGGATTTGTGTTTTCTATTTTATTCAATAAATTATATCCTGTTACCATCATGTATTTGATGGTGATTTTGTTTTCTAGCTTTTGCTAGCGAGAGCCTCTTTCAGGTGGCTTGGTGTCTTTTGTCACAGTTCTGTGTGGGGGCCCTTCCTACCCTGCTTGGGCTCTGACACCGGCATCTTCCCGGCCTGGCCCTGCTTGGCTGCCCTCCTTTCCCGCCCAGGCTCTGCAGTGTGCTGGGGGCCACCTCACTCTGTCCCCATCTGCTCTGACACCGGCATCTTCCCGGCCTGGCCCCGCTTGGCTGCCCTCCTTTCCCACCCAGGCTCTGAACTGCGCTGGGGCCACCTCACTCTGTCCCCGTCTGCTCATTGTGGCATAGTTGTCTTTCCTGCCCAAATCCACTCAGTGGCCTTTGGAATGAATTGTTCAGGAAGGGAAGAGGAAGAAGAATTTTTGTTTCCAAGGTTTTCTTTCAGTGGCTTTATCTGGACCTTCATTCATTTAGTCACAAATGTTTTGAGCATGGATATTTTGCTGAGGTCTATCTTAGTCTAGCAGATATAAAGGTAAGACACAGATGCCCATTTGGGAGCAGAAAACAGCAGGGAAGAGGAAACATGAGCACAACCATCTAAACGTAGGGGCTGCTAATGTTCTACTGGAGGGAAGAGGAAGGGATGTGAGAGGGCCGCTCTCCACAGGCGGGAGGATGGCCTCAGAGGTCAGTTTCAAACAGGGCACATTCTAGGACAAGGAAACAGCATCGGCCAAGCTGTTCTCGCCCGTAGCCCACAAGCCACACGAGGCCCAGGATGGCTCTGAATGTGGCCCAACACAAATTCATAAACTTTATTAAAATCTTATGAGCTTTTTCTGTGTGTGATTTCTTTTTCTTTTAGCTTATCTGCTATCATTAGTGTTAGCACATTTTATGTGTGGCCCAAGACAATCCTCCTCCTTCCAATGTAGCCTAAGAAGGCCAAAAGGCTGGGCACCCCATGGATAGGCAAAGGCACGGAGGCCTGAAAGCGCAGGTAATCTTTGGGGAATAGCAAGTGGTCACTGGGATCTAGAAGAGAATGCATAAACATGTGTTAAGATACAAGCAGGGAAAAGAAAGGTTAGGGCCAGATTAGAAGGACTGTGAATGTCATGTTAAAGTTTAAACTTTGCATATTGGAGTTTGTGCTTTATAGAGAAAACATTGGCAACAGTGTGGAGAAGAAATTGGAATTACATAGGAGACCGTTTTAGGAGAATATTATCCACCTTTTTTTTCCAACTAAGCAAAAGGCCCAGGATTCTGGTCTGCACCAAGGCCTCCAGAGAGAGTGAGGATGGGGAACTCTATGCCTCTAGGTAGCTGAGTAAAAAAGTTCTAATGTACATCTGTTGCATTTCTGAGGTGTAAATACTCCCTCCGTGACCAGTTTTAAGCTATCAACATCTCATTACTGAGCAGAGTTTGGAAGGCATTAGCATAGTCAACATAGCCAGTGCAGGCCAGCTCTAGCTTACTCCTAACAGGTGAGGACGTGTCCTGTAAGGGGAAGGGAAATGAGTGTAGGATTACAGAGAATGACTTTATGCAAAGATGTGGACTTTATGGGACAGGTCAAAGACCTGCACAAGAAACAGCTGAGGCTGTCTAAGGCTGAGTCAAGCACCTGGTGGCCTGATCCAAGGAAAAGCAGGACCGAGCCCTGGTTCTGGTTGCCTGGGGAAGAGACAGTGTGAATAACAAGCTGTGCCACTGAGGGAAGACCCCTGAGGGCAGGTTGAGGAAACCCAGGGCCTATGAAGTATTTAGCAAGAGTTCCCTTCCCGGTCAAGGACAGGGCTGTGGCAGGAGGCGGCTTCGAGGGTTTAGAGCCACTGGCAAGCTGTGTTCTCAGAGCCTTCCACTGGTGTGCACGATCCCCTTACCTTTACTAAACACTTCCACTTTCTCCTCTGTCATACACTTCCCCCAAGACAAGAAAGAGCTATGAGTTTGAATCAGGGCTGAGAATAATAATAGCAAATCATAATGAGTAGCACTGAGCTCTGTGATGTTACAGACACTTTTCTAAATGCTTTATATGTCTTAAGTCTTTAACCCTCACTGATATGATTTTTATTTTATAGATGAGGAAATTGAAGCAGGAAGAGATGAAGTAATGTTCAGGTGAAGTAGCTGGAGAGGGTACAGTATTAGAACATGCCGTAGAGGGCTGACTCCACACCCATGCTCCACTCTGCTACACTGGGGAGAAGAAAACATTCAGGGAGGACAAAGTATTGGCATCTCGAGATACCATGCACTGCATAATGAGGTAGGTGAGCCCATGACCTGGCGTCTAACAGACATGCGAGTAATGTGTTTTGAATTAATAAATAGGCAACCTCTCTTGCATCAGTTAATCTTTATACAGTGAGAGTTTTATAGGCCTCACTGTCTTGCGTTTTGATTTTGGACATCAAAGATGATCTTTGAGCAGTGTGTTATAGTTTCCCAAACAATAATTTGAGAAACACTGGAAGAATATGCCCAGCTTCAGTTTTGAAATATTGCATCAATTCTTCTGCTCCTAGATCATGGAGCTCGTTCTCATCAATAGATTTAATTAATTTAGATATTTATTTACAACAGCCTCTTTTCTCTTGACCTATTCTGCACGAGGCAGGCCTGGATAGTGTGCTGAGGGTCTCACTCCGCGATAGCTGGTGCTCTAGTTGAGTCTGTGCACAGCGGCTCCATCCCTGTCTCAAATCAGTGCTCTGGCATCTGTCTTTACCCTCCTCTGAGCTTACTGTATAAAAAAAACCTGCTTTTGAGAGACATCAAGAATGCACGGTTCCATCTTTACGATGAGAGACAGATCTCCCATTAAAAGAAGAATTCTGCATTTTGAAAAACCGAGTAGGTTGGCACTTAAAAGGGAATTCCAGCTGGTTAATTTAGGGTGCTGAAAAAAAGATCCAGCACAAGAATGTTTTCTGGCTGTGAGCCCACTGCATTTTCAACTGATTGCAAACTGGAGACATTTTCATCACACGAGGGACTTTGCTTTTCAGTATCACGTTGTTCTGAGACAGGAAAACAACAGTTTGGCCCTGGTATCATAGCTATATTCACGAACATGATCAATGCCAGTTGCATCAGAACCAAAGGTAGCCTTACGTTTGCTGATGTATTAAAAGTAAAAAAAAAAAACTGAATGAAAATTTAAAAAAATTTTCCCTCTTGAAGTTTTTTTTATTCTTGCTTCCTAATTTTCTTTTCTGTTGTGTCTATGAAAATATTCTGAAGATATGAAAAGAGCTTTAGGTAAAAGAACAGTTTTGAAAATTGTTAATTTCATGTGGTATTTTTTGCCCCCAGTGGCTAAACGTGAAAAAAATGTATAGAATCCTCTGTGGGTCCAGGCAGCTCCCCAGGGCCGCTGTCCTCCGTGCAATGATCCAGCAATTCATACAGCTTTCGCCTGCTGCTCTACCAGCTCCACACCAGACCCGGTTCTTTGACAAAGAGAATGAGAAGCTTAGGTGCTGTTAGAGGCTTTTCGTGGTTTGGCCTGAGAGTGACACACACTGCTTCGGCTCCCGTTTCCTGGGCCGGAAGTTGTTATGTGGCTCTGCCTAACTTCAAGCGTCTGGGAAGCAGAGTCTCCCATCTGCCCAGAAAGAAGAGAGCTGGATACTGCTGAACACTGGTAATGGCGTGTTGTCCCATCATCCTTCCCAGACGCCGGCATAGTCCAGATGGTCCGTGGTCCAAGTGAACAGAAAAAAACCCTAAGCTTGCTGCCACCTTTACAAACTAACAAAGCAAAACACCTCCCATTGTGATTTCTTGTTTCTATGGAGTGTTGAAGTTTCCCTAAATAAATTGTCCCCTTCATAGACTTTTCTTTTCCATGTTTCTCTTATTCCGTTCATTTCAGCCAAAGGAACGTTGCTCCCGTCTCTAGGTAGAGTCTGGACACCTTTTGCAGCAGCCGTAGACCCAAGAATTGATGCCCTCAGAAGCATGTCCACATTTGAATTACTTCAACTCTGAGTGTTCTCTGTGCTATTTATTGTCAAGGCATTTAAAACCGTAGGATGCAGGTGGCCTCAGTACTGTTAGTGCACTGCCTTGGTTCCCCAGCCTGCTGGTAGGACTGATCCTCCAAGTGACCAAACTTGGGGATGGTTGGGACGCGTATTGACGTCCTAGGGATCCAATATTCATTTATTCTGTTTCTAACACTGTTCATTGCTTTGTATAAATCCAAGTTGCTGTCTGGTATCATATTTCTTCCTCCCAGAGAACTCCATTTAACATTTCTTATATGTAGGTCTGTTGGCAATGATTTCTCTCCGTTTTTATTTGTCTGAGAAAGTCTTTATTTCTCCTTCATTTTCTCTCAGGGAATAAAATACTGAGTTGAGTGTTTTTTCTTTCAGCACTTTCAAGATATCACCCCGTTGCCTTCCGTATGGTGTGATTTCTGACGTGAGATCTACTGTAATTTTTCTGTGCTCCTTGTTATACAATTTGTAAGAACTATAAAGGGTCTGAGCTTTTATCCTACTTTTAAGCTAAACATTTACCTGCCGTAGTTTCATAGAAGCTGGTAGAAGACAAGAGACAACAAACAAATGACAACGAGCCATCAGTGACACACTTCATAAGATGTTCAGAAACAGGAGAAAGCTGTGGAAAGCTGGCTCCCAACAGAAATGTGTTTCATTGGCTGACTTCAGGATTTCCTATCTGTGTTTTGTTTTCAGTTTGAATACAAAATACATGTGTTCAAGCATGTACATGTGCTCGTGTGTGTGTGTATATGTCTCTGTGTGTATATGTGTGTGTATATGTGTGTGTCTGTGTGTATACGTGTGTATGTGTGTGTTGTGTGTGTCTCTGTGTGTCTGTGTCTGTGTATGTTTGTGTGTGTGTGTCTGTGTCTGTGTGCATGTGTCTGTGTGTCTGTGTGTGTGTGCATGTGTCTGTGTCTTTGTGTATGTGTGTGTGTGTGTGTGTATGTGTATGTGTGTGTGTATGTGTGTGTCTGTGTGTGTCTTTGCGTGCATCTGTGTGTATGTGTCTGTGTGTGTGTCTGTGTGTATGTGTACGTGTGTGTATGTGTGTGTATGTGTGTGTCTGTGTGTGTGTGTATGTGTGTGTCTGTGTGTCTTTGCGTGCATCTGTGTGTATGTGTCTGTGTGTATGTGTACATGTGTGTATGTGTGTATGTGTATGTGTGTGTCTGTGTGTGTGTCTTTGCGTGCATCTGTGTGTATGTGTCTGTGTGTGTGTATGTGTACGTGTGTGTATGTGTGTATGTGTATGTGTGTGTGTGTGTCTCTGTGTGTGTGCGTGCATCTGTGTGTATGTGTGTGTGTCTGTGATGTGTGTGTGTGTCTTTGTATGTGTGTATGTGTGTCTGTGTGTGTTTGTGTGTGTCTGTGTGTGTCTGTGTGTGTGTGTCTTTGTGTATGTGTGTGTATGTGTGTGTGTCTGTGTGTATGTGTCTGTGTGTGTGTGTGTCGGTACTTACTCCTGCGTGGTATTCTCTGAGGTATTTGGCTCAGAGATTTGTTGTCTGTCATTGTTTGTGACACTCTTGGCTATTATTTCTTTTGGCCTGTTCTCCTCCTCTCTTTTTCCTTTAGAGACTCCACGTAAACGTGTGTTAGATCATTTGATATTCTCTCACAGTGCTTGGGCGCATTATTCTGTTTCTGCTGCTGTGTCTTAGCCTAGGTACTTTCTATGGACCTGTCTTTAAGTTCACTGATTCTTTTCTGGGTTATGTTAAGTCTTCCAGTGGGGCTGTAGAAGATGCTTTTCATCTCTATTACTGTCTGTTATTTCTGGGATTTGAACTACATTATTTGTTACGGTTCCATCTCTATGCTGAAATAATCTGTCTAATCTTAAACATCATACACCTCTTTATTGAAGGCTTTAACTTATTAATCATAATTATTTTATGCTCTTTATCAGATAGCTCCAACATCTGTGTCGCACCTGAGTCTAGTTATGCAGATTCCATCTTTTTTTTTTTTTTTTTTTTGAGGTAAAGTCTCACTCTGTCTCCCAGACTGGAGTGCGGTGGTGCCACCTCGGCTCCCTGCAAGCTCCGCCTCCCGTGTTCAAGTAATTCTCCTGCCTCAGCCTCCCGAGTAGCTGGGACTACAGGTGTGCACCACCACGCCCGGATAATTTTTGTGTTTTTAGTAGAGATGGGGTTTCACCATATTGGTCAGGCTGGTCCTAAACTCCTGACCTCAGGTGATCCACCCGCCTCAGCCTCCCAAAGTGCTGGGATTACAGGTGTGAGCCACCACCCCCGGCTGCAGATTTCTTTGTCTCTTGGCAGCGCATTGTTTGTTTCTGTCTTTTCACGTACCTTGTAATTTTTTGTTGGAAAGTCACACATCTTTTTCAGGACAGTAGAGACTGAGCTAGAGGTTTTTATGTGTGGAAGTGGGTGTTCTGTGGGGCCTTTAGTGTGGGCATTTGTGTTCATCTGGTGAGGAGTTGGGAGGGGTCTGAGATTTATGGTTGCTGTAATTATCCTCCACGCTCCACAGTCTTCAGATTCCTCTAGCGATCCTCTGTTTCTCAAAGTCTGCTCCACTCTCAGCATTAGGCCCTCCCTCCACGCTGTGCAGTGGAGAGCAGCGGTCTCTTCTAGCTCTCCCCACAGTGTTGCACCTGGCTCCCCGCAGTGTTGCACCTGGCTCCCCGCAGTGTTGTACGGCACCTGGCTCCCCGCACTGTGGCACCTGGCTCCCCGCAGTGCTGCACCTGGCTCCCCGCAGTGCCCTGTGGCACCTTACTACTCGTGCTCCAAGCTTGTTGGTGCAGGGAACGGTGCCGGACACATCCTCTGCTGTTCTGACCCAGCCTCGGTCTCCACCTGTGTCCTTGGCTCACAGAGGTGTGACCTTCGTGAGTGTTTCTCCTCCTTAGCTCTAGTTTTGATCCCGGAGCAATGCTCTTTCTAGATCTCAACATCACAGATCGGAAATCAGAACTGTTAGTTTATTTTTATCTCTTAATTTATGGTCTTCGATTTGCCCATGTAATGTCAGGAAAATAGTGCGATTATTCGAACTGTCCCAGATGTAAAAGCCAATCATTTAGGCATCTAGGGAGAACCACCAAGATACTTTGTGGGAAACAGAAGTCACGTTGGACATTATTCCTACTTCCCAAGAGCTTGTGGTCTAAATGGCAAATAGTTTCTGGTAAATCCATAGTTAAAATCTGAAATGTGTGATCTGCCAAGAATAGTTGAATGACATCCAGGAAGGAAGTGAGTGACGACTGAGATCAGCTGCCAGGAGGAGGTGGGGCTTGGAGATGCATCGCGGAATGCAAAGGGCAGGGGCTTTGCTGTCAGACTCGGCAGGCACAGACTCCCAGCTTTGCCTCTTGCCTGGCATAGCATCTCAGTTAAATGGCTACACCTCTCTTTGTCTTAGTGGATACAGTTGTGCTGATGATATTCGACCTTCGGGCTTACCAACGGAACCAAAGGAAATAATATGTGAAGACCTTCATATAGTTCTCAGCTTATAGAAGGGCTATGAGCCATTAGAATTTAATTTGTTTTTGTTTTTTCTTCCCAAACCCCAATTTTTAAAAATGGTAGCTTTTGGATAGGCAGAGAGAAGCCAGAAAGGAACTCTAGAGGAGGGAAAAACAGAAGTGAAGTGCCTGGATTTAGCAGTGATTATGATCGGTTTGTGGCACACTGAGACCAGCCTAGCTAGAGCAGCTACTGAAAGTGACAGGAATTAGTGTAACTCGAGGGCAAAACACAGGCAACAAGTGCACACTTCTGACGGGTTTGGTGCTGAAACCCGCACCTGGTCTTTTAGGCCAGTATCAGACCTGCCTCATCAGGGCCCATACATAGACTTGCTGCTGCCCTTCCTTACAGCGGTGCACTAGTGCCTTTATTTCAGATAAGACAGAAGGAACAATTTCTTGGGATGGGACAGGGTTCACCTAGTTCACCACGGCAGGATGTGGCTCAGACTTCGGAGGCTGTATTAACCAGGTCTTCCTTTCTGACGCTTTGATGTCTGCAGTCTTGCCTGCCGCTCCCAGAGTTAGCCGATTCCTAGAGATAGTAAAGGGTTCACCTTCTAGTGTGTCTTTCAAATGCAAACCAACCAATCCAGAGCCGTACCCTCAACCCACTTATTTAGGAGCCCTGACTCAGGGCCATGGTTCTGCTGCCTTGATCACTCAGGGCCAGGTCCTGGACAACTAAGGACAGCCCCAGGGGCCGTTAAGATAATTCAAACTAGCCAATCCTAAACCTGCTTATCCTGCCTCATGTACCTTCCTGTGGGAACTGTAATGAAGACTCTTGCCTGTGTCTTCCCCTCACTCCCTCTGCCTCCTGAGTGACCCCAGTGTTTTCCACGTGGGCCTCTGGCGTGCGGAGCCCACTTGTCCTGGGAACTGTGAGTATCAAATCATCTTTTCAATCGTATTGTCTTCTGACCTGCTGGCCTCACCACATCTGAGCAATCATAAAGCATACCTCTTAAAACAGACACAAATCCCCTTACAAGGATGGGGCAGATACTGGTTACATGTTCACATCGAGAGTCTGGGCTGACAGGAAGAACCCAGTGACTGGAAGACAAGGAGCAAGAACAGTGAGTTAGGTGGGAGGTGGCTAAGTGGAAGGTGTTTTGCCAGAGTAATGGGGGTGACATGGAGGAGGAATGAAGCCCAGCGAGGGCTCTGTTGAGAAATACATCCAGGTAGGGGCTTGCAGCGTTTCTCAGGGTTTTGGCACCCGCGGTGGTCAGGGGTTGGTACCCACGCTCTGAGAGACAGGGCCTCAGGCTAGAGGAGAGAGACATGTTTCCAAATGAGAGACTTGGAATCTGGGTAGCACAACTGACATGAAAGCTCAATAATAAATCTTGGGAATGAAGCACAAGCCCAGCTGTGAAAACTACGGCACCATATCCATGCTGGACAATACAGGGCAGTGCTGCCCAACCCAAGGATATTGGCCGAAGCCTTCTTCAATACTTTCTATCTAAGGTCAGCATTAAGTCTAGGAAAGACCAGACTGGGCCTGAGCCTGCCAGGGAGGTCAGGTTGCCACAACTATGCGGGGAAACCAGATCAGCTCTGGCAGAAGCTGTTGTCAGGAGTTTCATTCCAGCGTCATCCACTCAGGGTTCTAGTCCAAGTTCCTTTCTCACAAGTCTTGCTGTTCCTGTTACAATCAGCCCACTCCCCAGTCCACACAGTTTCTTGACCCCAGGGGCCCATTTTGCTCTCATTACCCTATGGAAGGTGCCTCTTGAAATTTATAGCCCCTAAAATCCTGCAAATGTGTTGATAACAGATGTCTACTTGGCTACATCTGAGAGGGCTTCTCTGTCAGGAGCACCAGCCTGCAGAGTGCTGTTCCCAGCTGCTGCTTCAAGGAGGGGTGCTGACTGATGGAATTTCTGCAGGAATCCCTTCATTCTTCCACGTTTTTCTTCCTGAGGGAAAAACTTTGCTTTATTGTTAAGTCTTCTGGGACTGACTCTGCACAGGTGAGTCTGACACTCCTAAATCTTACTTACTTTCACAGCTTCTCATGAGGTGGTCAGAGCATTACAGACTTTGACTCTCCATTGCAAGGGAACAGGGGCCAAACCCCCTCCGAAATGGCTGTGGAATAGGGGCTATCTCTGCGTTAGGCACCCTTGAATCTCAGTTCCTCAGCTCTGACTTTCCCTGTCCTCAAATCTGGAGAGTAGCCCACAGTGAACTATCCGCCCTAGATCCAAGGTGATTCTTTTGCATCACTGCTCCTAGGAGAAGAATATTCACAAAATCTTTAAGGTATACACACATGTACATGTATACACATATGTCGTAAATACATATACATATCTGTGTACACTCGAAAGATGGAACTTGGCCTCACAATCACACAATCATTTTAAGCAATTTCTTTCATGGTACCAGAGACACCACAACACCATTTGTAAGTTGCTTTGGGACCTGTTCAAGTTGAATTGTGCTCTCCAATAATTCACATCTTGAAATCCTAACCCCCAGTAGCTCAGAATGTGACTGCATTTGGAGACAGAGAAATAAGGAGAAATGTAGATGCAGGCAGGTACAGAGCAAAGGTGATGTAAACACACAGGGAGAAGACAGACACCTGTGAGCTGAGGAGAGAGGCCTGAAACAGGTCTTTTCTTTCCATCACTTGGAAGGAACCAACCCTGTTGACATGTCGATTTTGGTCTTCTGGCCTCAGACCTGTGAAACAGTATATTAATGTTGTGTAAGCTGCCCAGTTGTGGTACTTTCACAGTAGCCCCAGCAAATCAATACAGGGCCTACAGGCATGGATTTCTGTTTCAGTTACTTTGCTTTGCAATAAATGTGCCTAAAACTTCAAGGTGTAGAGCAATCATTTTGTTATCTTCATCGATTCTGTAAGTCTAGCATTCAGAAGGGACACAGCGATGATGGCTTATCTCTAATCTGTGATATCTGGGTCATTAGCTGGAGAGACCTGATAGTTGGATATAATGGTCGCACTCACTTCCAGGTCTGGGCTGGAATGATGCAAAGACTAGGCCTGCTGCCAGGAGGGCCTACACGTGCCCTTTCCGTGTGGCTTGGTTTCCTCACAGCTTGGTGCCTTTGGAGCAATTGTCTTTCCTGTATGGTGGCTTATGACACCAAGCACGAATGTTCCAGGGTACAAGCAAAAGTCAGATCCTCTTCTATGACCCAGCCCGGGAGTCACTCAGGTCACATCTGCCATATCCGTGGGTCTAAGCATCACAGTCCTCTCCAGAGTCAAGTCTGCAGGATGGTTGTGGCAATGGAACAGACCCCACCTCTCGATGGAAAAAGTGCCAATGCGTGTTAGGGCGACGTGGGCAGTGTTGCAAAACCTTCATGCTTAATCCAAAGCGTGTTACCCCTTCATACAGGTCTTTGCAAGCTTTGGCCACATGGAGATAGAGACATAGGGAAAGAACGGATTAAATAATGTCTCGAAGCCAAGTGCAGAGAGTTGGGCGTGATCAGATAAGAAAATAAGACTTGGTTTACGTTTTTAGAGATAATATGTGAAGTGCAATGAATGGACTTTTTAAGAAGCCGAAGATCAAATACACCAGAGTCAATGTGATCCTCTAGGAGCGCTAATGTGGAAGAGCTTTCTGACCAACATGCTAATGAAAGCCTCGTGCCCTAATCTAGGCAAGAGCTTGCTTGAGCCAGAAGCCACTTGACAGAATTAGAAATACTGAAGCTCCAATGTCGAAAACGATGATTGCAACCTGCGGTTTGATATGAGTCGGTGCCGGACAGATGCTGTCTCTTCTCCCTGATGAGAACAAATACCTCCCTGATGAGAACAAAGCCTTTTCAGCAGGAGAAGGGGCTCCTAATGCAGCTGTCAGTCAGCTCCGCTCATGGAGGAGGCCATGCTAGGTGTTTCGGGAGGTCTTGAGCTGCATTAGGCTGAGGATTCTGCTTTCAAGGAGATTATAATTTAGTTAGGAAAATTTTCATAACAAGCTGATTTTTCCATTAATACCTAAGAAATCCCAAAGTACAGAAAGGTTCAGTATCATGGCCAATAAAGGTGAGAGTTAGAGTCAGATTGTTCTGTTTATTCTAAGTAAGAGCTCTTTCTATTCTCATCGATGTCTCTTTAATGAGAAAGCAAATCTTACCTTCTATTTTTCTTTAAAAAACAAGAACATTGGATGAATGGCTTTCAATTCTAAAGCCAGGAAGTAGGTAGGAGGAGCAAGGTTCTTTGGGTACTTCTTCTCTCTAAAACCGGAGCATATCCCAAGCCAGACTTTGAGTCAGTACAGCGTGAGGATTTCTGACCTTCTGCAAAAGGATTCCAGATGTTTCAGAGACATTTAGTGTTCTTTGAATACCCGTGTGCTCACCCACATGGCGCAGCTTGTGTCTAGTCAGACAGGAGCCGTTTGTGGGGGCTGAGGTGGAGCGTGGGATTTGTGCAAGCTGCGGGGTACAGCACAGAGCAGCAGCTGGGAGTTCTGCAGTCTTTTAGTTATTTATTTATTTTGAGACGGAGTCTGGCTCTGCCGCCCTGGCTGGAGTGCGGTGGCGCCATCTCGGCTCACTGCAAGCTCCGACCCCGGGTTCCCGCCATTCTCCTGCCTCGGCCTCCCGAGGAGCTGGGACCACAGGCGTCACCACCGCGCCCCGCTAATTTTGTGTATTTTTAGTAGAGACGGGGTTTCACCGTGTTCGCCAGGATGGTCCCGATCTCCTGACCTCGCGATTCGCCCGCCTCGGCCTCGGGAAGTGCTGGGGTCACAGGCGGGAGCCTCCGCGCCCGGAAGTTCTGCACTTGGCTGTTCTCCGCCAGGGCACTGGGGCCGCTCCCTGAGAGGTGAGTGTCCGCCGCTTGGGGTCCTCAATAACCAGGTGGAGCCAGCCCCACTGACCCGACTGATTAGTGAGAAATACGTCTTTATGGTCTTAAGCCAGGAAAAGCCATGTTTTCTTGTGAGAGGAAATTAACTCCCCAAATGTCACGTGTCCCCATGATATTTGGGAGTTACCATGTATCAGGGGGACACATGATATTTGAGGAGTTAATTTGCTCTCACAAGAAAACGTGGTTTTCATGAGTAATACACCAAGGAATTTCATGAGGGGCCTGAGAAGTAAAACTGGGGTTGAGAATAAGTGGTGATTGATAATTATAAATCACTATTTACAACTTGAATAATCCCTCTCCAATTATAATTTATTATAAGATCATGTAAAATTATATTATTTATTAGTCAACATGGCGTATACTGCTATTTCAGACAAAGAACCTAGAGTTTGCAAGGAAATACCTGGCTCGTGCTTTACCTCATCCTCAGGTTCTCTCTCTCCCCCAGGAGGTAGAGCGTGGGGCCCTCACTGTGTGACCCAAGGCATCGCTCCCCATCCTTGCTGCCTCTGGGTTGCCGGCCCTGCGGAGGAGTGTAGCCAGTGCTAAAGAGCATGCCTTGCTCATCCATCCTGGTTTTGTTTTGTTTTTGTTTTTGTTTTGTTTTGTTTTGTTTTGAGACAGAGTCTTGCTTTGTCACCCAGGCTAGAGTGCAGTGGTGTGATCTCGGCTCACTCTGCCTCCCAGGTTCAAGTGATTCTCCTGCCTCAACCTGCCTAGTAGCTGGGGCTACAGGCATGCACCGCCATGCTCAGCTAATTTTTGTATTTTTAGTAGTAGAGATGGGGTTTTGCCATATTGGCCAGGCTGGTCTCGAACTCCTGACCTCAGGTGATCCGCCTGCCTTGGCCTCCCAAAGTGCTGGGATTATAGATGTGAGCCACTGTGCCTGGCCCATCCAATCTATTTTTAAGAGTGAGAACGTTCATACTCTTCAGGTAAGTATGTTAAAATGATTCATTAGTTCTGCTTCTTAGAATTTATTTTCCAGACTATTTCCATATTTCTACTACACATTCAAGTTTAATAGGTTTAAAAATAAGTGAAGGAAAAAAGCTAGCTTTCCTCTTACTGGAGGCTAGTCAAAAGTCCATTTCCCAGCCTTTCCATCTTACCAAGAGAAGATACAGCTGTAGATGTATTCCAATTTAGCAAGTTTGCTATGCTGTGAAATGTGATGCTTGAGAGGCCTTCCCTGGGAGCCCATCCAAAGGGCTGAGTGACTACTTTATTAAAGGGGCCTCCTCTCTAAGGTGGTCTTTTGAATAGATTTTGAGACTAACAGGGCATCGTGAGTCTCTTTGTATAAAAGTCTCAGGTTGGCACATCTGTATTTTTCTGCTTCTAATGATTAATGGAGACTTGAAAATGAATCTTTGTCTAATGCAGATAAATACACAAATGCATATGCCATTAAGCTATAAGTCATGCAGGAAGGTTGCCTGTGTGTTTATGAACTTCTCCCATAGAAATGACTTCTGGTTTTACAATTTAAGAGAAGATATACCTAATATATATGTTAAATCAGGTAGATAAACGGAAAGCTGAGATTTGTATTTATATATGATTCTCTATGGTAGAATATTTCTTCTTAACATTTGGTTAGTATTTAAAATTCTGGATTTGTGCAGTGCTATATTGACAAGTCAATACTCCAAAAAGAGTGATGCATTATATTAATATTTGTTCAGACAGCACATGAACACAAGTGCTACAAAAATATTGTCAGAGATTTTTAAAAAGGCTATTTATCTTCATTGATAATTATATGTATGTGCATGCATGACACCAAAGACGAAATGGTAATAACTTCTGCTTTTGAATGCAAATGCCTGGTGCTGCTGTGGAGGCACTGGCAAGTGAATAAATCAGTGCCAGCACTTCCAAAATCATTCTTCAGGCAGGGATTCTGCTAAACTAATCACCCAAGGAAACAAACACACCACAAAGAAGTAATTAGGAAACCTGTGAAATTAGACCTGGTAGGTGGGGGTCCCTGCTGGGGAGCAGCCACAGAAGTGACACGGGATAGGTCACCTGTTGTTAAACCTGGGAGACAGATCCAAGCTCCAGCCCAGTCTAATTACATCAGAGAAGGTGCTGTTTGTATTCATTTCTGAAAGACAAACTAAGTTGAGAGTGAAGTATCTTTGTAATATATTCCAGGAGATGGGATGCTGAGGATGCTGGATGTGGGCAAGGACTAAGCTGTGGTCACACCACACTGGAGGTCGCAGGCAGGGCTGTTTAATACTATAAGGAATTCAGAAAGGAATGAAATGAGGCAGAAGGCCTACGCTATGACTGGATGAGCACTGCCTCAAATGTCCCTCAAAGGTGGGGGGTGCAGAGCACAGGAAGCCAAGGGGTGGGCACATCTGTGGTTAAACATCTCATTCCCAGCTCTTCCAAGGTATTTCCCTTTCCTTCAGACCTTCTGATTTTATTTAGTTAGTTAGTTTTACATTAATGTGCTCAAATGCAGCTTTTGTTAATCTATTCACATTCCCAACACAAGATAAATCCTGCGTATTTAAAAAAATGTGTTTAAGACTATAGGCTTATTTCTACCCAGATTAAAGAAAAAGTCCCTGTCACGATGCTGGTTTGTAGGAGCTTCTCTAATCAGGCGTGCTGCCTGCTTTCCATCCTGCCTTTTGGGATTTGAGGTGAGGCTCACCCTGCCTACCCCACATAGCTCAGAGGGTGCAGCCGTGTGTGCTCTAGAAGTTTCTGGTGAGGGGTGGGTTAAAGCAGCATTATTACATCTTTTGGACCCCACTGGGCTACATTCTAGTCTTGGTTTCTTCTTGGGTGAGTCCATTAGGTCAAAATTTATTTGTAAAGTAGGAGAACAGAACTGGGTACCTTTTAAGCTACTTCTGGCTTCTGTAATCATGTGAGGATCATAGAAATGGCCTTTTCTTACTTTCCACTATTTCCTAAGCACTTAGAAAAAGTTGGCCTAGCAATAGTTTTAAAAGTACGGGACTGGAAGGACCCTGAGAATCATCTAGTTTCTTTCCCCAGATGGATTTAAATTCTCCAGTTACATAAAGAACTCACCACGTTTGAAGGGAACCGGGGAGAGAGAAATGAATGGGCATTTGTTGAGCATTGGCCATGGGTCAGGCTACTGGGATTCGCAGAACAACACGGGAGGAGGCCTGTTGCTCTTGTGGGTGACGGCAGGGAACTTGGGCTTGGAGTGTCACAGGTGGTGGACCTGGCAAGTGGCAGTGCCTGGATCTTACCCAGCCTTGTGGACTTCTAGCGTCAGAGCTCTTCACTCTGTTCTACACAACTGCTTTATTGTTACTATTATTATTTTTGGAGATGGAGTCTCTCTCTGTCACCCAGGCTGGAGTGCAGAGGCGCCATCTCAGCTCACTGCAGCCTCCGCCTCTGGGTTTAAGTCATTCTCCCGCCTCAGCCCCCTGAGTAGCTGGGATTACAGGTCTGAGCCACCACACCTGGCTAATTTTTGCATTTTTAGTAGAGATGGGGTTTCACCCTGTTGGCTAGGCTGGTCTCAAACTCCTGACCTCAGGTGATTCCCCACTTCAGCCTCCCAAAGTGCTGGGGTTACAGGTGTGAGCCACTGTACCTGGCCCACACAACCACTTTAGAAAAGACTAATTTAAATACTTCTCAGTACCAAGAACCCACTGGTAAAAACAAGTCGTCTCAATGACCATGAAGTGAGGCGAGTGTGAGACTGGGTGTCCCCTTGTACAGATGTAGCTGCTGAGGCATGGAAACGTTAGGATTTGTCCCAGATGGTGGATATGTCAGTGCAGCCTCAGGGCTAAGGCTCTGGGTGTTCTCTCCTTGACTTACCTTTTTCCACCTAGCTCAGAAGGGTCTTGTCGGGGATGTGCAGGTGAGATTATGTCTCCAAGTCTGAGACAAGGTGGGCCGTGTGTGACTGCTAGTAGCCTCTTCTGCATGTGCGTACTGAGCGTGAGCTCACCTGTAACATATAGGTAATCCTGGGCACCCCACGGTGTAGTTGGGAGGCTGCACGGGCTGGTGCATGGGCAGAGAGGGGAGGGGCTCAGTAAATGTTGTTTCCTTCCCTTCCAAATGAGCTGGATTTGGAGGGAAGCAGACTTCCCGAGAGTCAGCGGCTTGTTTTTAAGGTAAAGTTATTACGACTGGAAACGGGACACACTAATTTTTTGGTTTGTTTTTGAACTTAGACTGCCTTCACATGGTTTCATTCTGTGTGTCTAGGCTGCTGTCACTGTCTAGGCCTGATGCCAAATACAAAGTGATTTTCAAACTAAGTCAACCCCATGGCAGTGTGCACTTCAAGACAACATTTAAAGAAGGTGTTGTTTTCAAAAACAAAACAAATCTACAAATGACAGACATGTGTCCTCAATGAACTGTAACATCACTGACCTGTGAGACAGGACAGCTTTTCCTGTTCGTGCTGGTGTCCCCATCTCTTTTCACATACCGCAGTGGTAATTGTTTACTGTTATGAATACATGTCAATAGACATTTTTCACATTGACAAAAGCTTTTTCTTAAATATATAGCAACTACTTAAAAAGAACAATTAAAATATTTCAACATCATTCCTTGCTTTGATTCATCCTTTGGTGACAGGTAGTTTATCTAAGCAGTCACAAGAGTCATGCAGGGTCCATGGCCCAGATTAGGCCTTGTGCACTCAAGATCTCTTGTACTGAGGAAAGTGTTGCCAGCTGCAGGCTGAACTCCTCACAGGGCCAGGAGTCAGTGCAGGAATCGCCCTTCGCCTGTGTGTCCAGCAGAGGGCAGGGACGTCCCAGTTTTCTTTTCTGACCTGTTTGCTTTTGCATGCTGCGGTTGCACAGCGTTCTGAAGCTTTTGGGTGGCTGACACATAATTGCAGACATTAAGCATTTCTTAGGAGAGGCATAAAATGTATTGTGAGGGCAGTGAAATTCTTTGTCAAAACTTCTCTGAAAATCTGACCCCGTGCCGTCACAGTGCAAGGCTGGAACGTAAGCCTGTCACTCACTGGCTTGCAGTCTCTTGCGTCTTGTGAACCTCATTGGCCAAATGCTTTTGTGTTGCTTTGTTTTGGTCAAGCAACAACAGCACTCTCTGTGATTGTGTTAGGATACAATTTTACCCGGCTGTCAATAAATGAATTATGTCATTTTTGTATCAAGTACGTCTGAGATTCCAAATTCTCTTGAGCAGCAGAGTATTGGGACTTGATAAGAAGGAAGGAGGTTTATGTCCTCTCTCCCCGCCTCTCCAATCATCCTCCTCTCTCTAGATTTTTCCTGGGAGCTGTCTGGCCATTTGATTTAAGTGGAAACCGCTGATAATTTTCTTTCTTTTAAGAGAAATGAGTTCTCGAAAGACAGAAGAACAGAGAATCCTGGTGAAAGCCTTTGGTGAATTCTCTTTGTGTTCTAGGTCAGTGCTGGGTCTGGGTGGATGGAAATGCTCCGTGTTACTCATCAAAGAGGTTGCTGCCTTATACGGGCCACAGAAACTCTTTATATGGGCAAACTGTAATAAAATGCTATGGGCATAAGTAGTTCAGAACCACTAATGCTTGTATCTCTTTGGGAAAAGTCATGAAAAATACAGGGTGATCAAAGCGGGGTGTGGTGGGCCCCATTTAGTTTGTGCTCTGTGCGCCCTGCTGCTTGTGGTCCGTGCTGGAACTGACCTGTGGGCAGTCCACAGGTTGCAGAGCACACCAAAGTTTTTTTAAATAAATGGAGAAAAAATACAAAGGACAAAATATATATTCATAGTTTGGAAACGCTTAGAATAACCTGCTGTGCATGGTGGCCCCAACTTAGTGATGCAGTGGCTCTGGGACATCAGGAAGCCCTCGGAGGTCAAGGTTCTGTTTCTCTTGGAGAGTTCTCAGAACAGAAGCTCTTAAGAGTCAGCCATTTTGTTCTCCTCGTAGAGAAAATACCAGCACTTACATCATAGTGAGTCTTCAGTATACAATTGTTGAGAGCATGAACGAATGAATGAATGAATGAAGCACATAGTCATTTTTTAAAAATTAGGACCATATCAATTGAAGGTTATTTTTATTAGACACATATAATCCATATTTTCCCATTAAAAACTGAAATTTTTTATTAAAAATTTATTTTATTCTATCTGGGTATGGCGGCTCACGCCTGTAATCCCAACATTTTGGGAGGCTGAGGTGGAAGAATTGCTTGAGGCAAGATATTCGAGACCAGCCTGGGAAACACGGTGAGAAACCATCTCTAGACAAAACTTTACAAATTTTCCAGGCATGGTGGCACTTGCCTGGAGTCCCAGCTACACGGGAAGCTGAGGCAGGAGGATGGCTTGAGCACAGGAGGAGGAGGCCACAGCGAGCCGTGATTGCAGGACTGCTCTGTATCCTGGGCAACAGAGCGAGACCCTGTCTCCAGAAAAAGACGACAGAGAGAAAACTGAACTCAAATCTTTATAAAATGCATGTATTATACTGCAAGTTTAGATAAAATACACATGCCTAGTCATTTCCCAGCGTGCTAGGTATAGCGAGGTAAACAAAGAAACTGGAGGCAGAGTCCTTGCCCTGGAAGTGTGCAGTGTAACGGAGAGATGATGCCAGCCCACGTGGAAGTCCTAAGCAGGTGTAAGATGGTGTATCACGCAGGCTAGAGTTCTGTCCTTGGACACTGAAGTGGAGCTTGCCTATGCCTGTTGGAACACCTGTCATGCTCTGGAAATTATTTACCTGGATATCCTGTCTTGCCTGTTAGAGGTATAAGCTATTGAGAAGCAGGGAGCCTGTCTTATGTATGTGAACATCCTTCACCAGGCCTGGCCAATAGTAGCAGGTAATAAATACTGGTTGAGTAAAGGAGCAGAGGCCAAGAGCTGGAAACCAGCCTGGCACTTGCCTGTAGGTGTCGGGTGGAGAGAAGATGTGGCTTGCTAAGAAATCCTGCTGACTGGAGCAGGGAGTTCATGTGGAGAGTAGCAGAAGTGAGTCTGAGGCAGCTGATGGGTGTTACTATCAAGGTAATCAAGGAGGAGTGTGGATGAGACGTGACAGCAACAGGGAGCCGCGTGAGGAGGAGATTGGCGCAAAGGGAGCGCTCCAGGCCACGGCCTTGGCTGTGACGCACAGTGTGAGTTGCAGGGGGTGACGGAAACTATGACCAGAACTGGAAAGCAATAAAATTTGACAATACAAATGCTTCTAAATCAGCTAATTTTTAACCTAAAATGATGGCTATACATGAATAATTTATTGGTCCACGTAGTTTCATAGAGATGGTTCTTTTTCAATAGAAGAGAAAAAAATGTTTCCTAAAAGAGCACAATAAAATCAGCAAAGACCCTTAGAAACAATGCAGTGCTTATTCCGTCAGCATGTTCCAAGCAGATTTTTATTACTTAATGAATCATAATTTCAGTAATAAACAAGGGGATAATAAATGACAACCATTAACAAGTAATGAACAGACCTATGTGGAATATGGGGGAACCTCAGTTTGAAGCAAGAGATGGTCACTCTAACAGGATGATGTTCAATGTTCAGGGGAAGCATCCCTTCGATGTACAAATGGTCTCACTAGGTTTGGAGAAGGCACCTTCACCCGGGGGGGTTGTGCACAGGAAGCCTCAGACGGTGTGACGTCACCGAGTCAGCTGGCTTGTGACCATCCACGTGGTGTCACCTGAAAGGAGCGAAGCAGCAGTGACCGTGGGGTTAAGTCCCGGAACGAGCTCCCAGTGGGGCTGCGCTTGAAGCCAGCAGTCGGGGACTCTACGGAAAGGCATGTCCTGGTTGGCAGGGGTTTTTGGTTTAGTCTTTTCTCCTCATTTGTAAATATGAAAAAAAAAGTGTCATCCAGGTTATATGTGAGGCCCATTCATTCTTTAAGTTCAATTCAAATAATCCATCCCAGCTCAGTTTTCTCTCTGTTCCCTTGACTCCACTTTTCTGTAGTGTTGAGGATTTTGTATCATATTTATAGTGACACTATTTTATTTTTAGCACATCACAATTTAGTGGCTACTTATATGTCGCTCCCTTTCCACTAGACTCTGATTTTCTTGAAGGAGAGGTACACATTTCATCATCATTATCTTCGCATCTTCAGGACAATTGCTCTGGGGACAGATGAGTTAACTCTTGACTGAAGACAGCACGGTGTGGTGGCTGGAACCTCGGCTTTAGGCTTAATTCTTGGTCTAGACAAGCTGTGAGAGTTGAAGCACATTACTTAAGCTTTCTGAGCCTTTTCTCCTAATAACGAGGATAATGATACATACCACCAGGGTGAAAAAGAATCGGAAGAGACAGTGTGGGCCATTGTGAAGACTGGAGCCACTATTATGATCTCCGACCGTACCTGAGCCCTCTGTGCTGCACAGAAATCTTGTTTCCTCTATTGCATCTCTTTCCATTCACAACAGCAGCCTTATATGCTCACTTATCCATTGGTTATTGACAATTAATTGACACCTGTGTATTTAAAACTCATCTGTCTAAAGTTGAACTCATCCTCAGCCTGTACCACTTCTTGTGTGCCCTAAAAGTTAGTAAATGGAATCACCATCCACCCAGAAGGCCAATCCACACACATGGAGTTTGTCCTTGACTTCCTTCTCCGCTGTGCCCTCCACACCACTTTAGCCATGAAATTCCATCAAGGCAGCGCCGTCTCCTCACCTCTTCTGCCCAGGCCACCAACATTTCTCGCCTTGTTTCTTATGATCATCTGTTCATGGTCATCCAGCCTCCATGACCTCATTACCCTCTGATCCACTCATCGTTGTAGCACACAAATGTGGCGAGGTCCCTGACCACCCTCCCTGGCCGGGAGTATCTGTGTAACTTGTGCATTTCTATCATGGCACCTGCCATGCTGCATCAGGAGGTGTTGGAATCCTTCCTACTCTGTAAACTCCCGGGCGGGGAGTGCCCTGTTGGCCTCAACCCCACTGTTAAGAAGCTGAGTGGAAGGCAGGCATGCCATAAATATTTGGGAAAGAAGAAGAAACAAAGCAGCTAGCACAGCTACTGGGACGTAGCGTCTTCTTTCCTGCTCCTCCTTATTCCTCCTTCTTTTCTCCCTTCTCTTTTCTGTTCCCTTTTCTCTTTTCTCTCCTAGTTATTCCAGTTTTGGGCTGTCATCGCCATCATTGTATCATCCTCATCATCACCGATGGTCACCTATGATGACCTCTATTGCGGAAAGAAAATAAAATCTCAGAACCCTAGACTCACTATGCCGAAGAGAAAAGTTGAACTTGGAAAACTGAGTCATGCAAAAAAAACCCCTACTTCTCCTTTTGTTCCTAAACAGCCAAAGAAGGCCGCGTGTCTCCCCAGGTGGCCTCCCTCACCTTGGCGAAGTAAACTAACAATTTATCTTCATGGTACAGGACAGGAGGAGATGAGGCACAGTCCCTCGCCCACTTGAGACAACTGCATATTTAGCTTCTTCCTCTACTCCGTGTTTATTTTACCTCAGGTAAAGTGCAGATTTACTCACGCGAAGTGAGTACGTCACTGATTGTTCCTCTGCCTCCTCCTTTTCATGTGTGACATGTGGGTTCACTGACTGCTAATCAAAGCCTCAAAAAATGTGACTACACCTTCCCTCTCTTCTTTTTCCTTTCTTTGCCGCCTGCCTACTCTTCCCCTTTAAATACTGAAGACCTCAAAATCCTCCTTGAAAACAGAGTGCTGGTCACAGACCCAACTGTGACTTGTGTCTCTTTTCCCCAGGCATATCCTCAGTCTTGGCAAAGTAAGCCTCTAAATTGACTCGCCCCCGTCTCAGACACTGTTTTTTCTGATTTCACTATCATAGCAGGGGATTGCTAGCAACAGTCAGGACCTGGAGGGAAGGCCAGAAAAAGAGGCCGCTGGGCACTGGTGACAGCAATTCAGAAGACCTGGGGGGAAGGAAGACACCCAGGACCTCGTCAGCCTCCCGCCTCCCCCTTTTTTGGGAGGCTTCCTTTGGAGGAGAGCAGCGGGTATTTGCAGAATGATCTGCCGGGGCAGATCCAACTTTCCATTACTGTTCCTAATGGAAACGGAAACGTTACCTCTTACCCTAGTGGGGGAGCTCCTTGGACTCCACCTCAAGTGCTCACGAGGCCAGGATTTTGGATGAGCAAGATGAACTTTAATCTTCACTTCTTGTACTTTGGTTCTCGTTTTCTGCCTCAGTATCTTCTTCTCTTTGTTCAGGGACTCCCAGAACTTGCATGCCTGGAAACCGACCACCTGACTACATAGAGATCAGGTGATGAAATTGTCAGCAACTTGCTGAAAGTCACAGGCCACTGTCTCCACAGAACAGGCACCGACGCCGCTGTCTCCACAGAGCAGGCGCCGAGGCCGCTGTCCCCACAGGGCGGGCGCCGAGGCCGCTGTCCCCACAGAGCGGGCGCCGAGGCCGCTGTCCCCCACAGGACGGGCGCCGAGGCCGCTGTCTCCACAGGGCGGGCGCCGAGGCCGCTGTCTCCACAGGGCGGGCGCCGAGGCCGCTGTCTCCACAGGACGGGTGCCGAGGCCGCTGTCTCCACAGAGCAGGCACCGAGGCCGCTGTCCCCCACAGGACGGGCGCCGAGGCCGCTGTCCCCCACAGAGCGGGCGCCGAGGCCGCTGTCTCCACAGGACGGGCGCCGAGGCCGCTGTCCCCCACAGAGCGGGCGCCGAGGCCGCTGTCCCCCCACAGAGCAGGCGCCGAGGCCGCTGTCTCCACAGGACGGGCGCCGAGGCCGCTGTCTCCACAGAGCGGGCACCGAGGCCGCTGTCCCCCACAGAGCGGGCGCCGAGGCCGCTGTCCCCCACAGAGCGGGCGCCGAGGCCGCTGTCCCCCACAGAGCGGGCGCCGAGGCCGCTGTCCCCCACAGAGCGGGCGCCGAGGCCGCTGTCTCCACAGAGCGGGCACCGAGGCCGCTGTCTCCACAGAACGGGCACCGAGGCCGCTGTCTCCACAGGACGGGCGCCGAGGCCGCTGTCTCCACAGAGCAGGCACCGAGGCCGCTGTCCCCCCACAGGACGGGCACCGAGGCCGCTGTCTCCACAGAACAGGCACCGAGGCCGCTGTCTCCACAGGACGGGCGCCGAGGCCGCTGTCTCCACAGAGCAGGCACCGAGGCCGCTGTCCCCCCACAGGACGGGCACCGAGGCCGCTGTCTCCACAGAGCAGGCACCGAGGCCGCTGTCTCCACAGGGCGGGCGCCGAGGCCGCTGTCTCCACAGGACGGGCGCCGAGGCCGCTGTCCCCCACAGGGCGGGCGCCGAGGCCGCTGTCCCCCACAGGACGGGCGCCGAGGCCGCTGTCCCCCACAGGACGGGCGCCGAGGCCGCTGTCTCCACAGAGCAGGCACCGAGGCCGCTGTCTCCACAGGGCAGGCGCCGAGGCCGCTGTCTCCACAGGACGGGCGCCGAGGCCGCTGTCTCCACAGAGCAGGCACCGAGGCCGCTGTCCCCCACAGGACGGGCGCCGAGGCCGCTGTCCCCCACAGGACGGGCGCCGAGGCCGCTGTCCCCCACAGGGCGGGCGCCGAGGCCGCTGTCCCCCACAGGACGGGCGCCGAGGCCGCTGTCCCCCACAGGACGGGCGCCGAGGCCGCTGTCCCCCACAGGACGGGCGCCGAGGCCGCTGTCTCCACAGAGCAGGCACCGAGGCCGCTGTCTCCACAGGGCAGGCGCCGAGGCCGCTGTCTCCACAGGACGGGCGCCGAGGCCGCTGTCTCCACAGAGCAGGCACCGAGGCCGCTGTCCCCCACAGGACGGGCGCCGAGGCCGCTGTCCCCCCACAGAGCAGGCGCCGAGGCCGCTGTCTCCACAGAGCAGGCGCCGAGGCCGCTGTCCCCCACAGAACGGGCGCCGAGGCCGCTGTCCCCCACAGGACGGGCGCCAAGGCCGCTGTCTCCACAGAACAGGCACCAAGCTGTGGGTTCTCTGGATGACAGAATAGGCTTTTCCACATTAACTTAACGGTGAGGACCCACTGGCTGGAAAGCATAAGTTTGGAAACAGGCAAAGTGAGACTGTGCGTGTGTGTGCGCGCATGCATGAACAGGTGTGTGTTTGCGAGTATGTGTGTGTGATTGTGCGTGTGTGTAAGCAAGTGTGCACGTGAATGTGTATGCGTGAGTGTGTGTATGTGGGAGTGTGTGGGAATGTGTGTGTGTGCCAGTGGAGTAGTGCATGTAGTAGTATGTGTGAGGGGGAGTGTGTGGGAGTATGTGTGTTTGTGTGAGGGTATGTGTATGGGAGTGTGTGTGGGAGTGTGTGTGGGGAGTGTGTGTGGAGTATGTGGGACTGTGTGTGGGAGTTTGTGTGTGTGTGGAAGTGTGTGTGTGGGGGTTTAGGGGGGTGTGTGGGACTGTGTGTGTGTGGGAGTGCGTGTATGTGAGAGAGTGTGTGGGAGTGTGTGAGTGTGTGTGTGCGTGTGTGTTGGACTGTGGGAGTGTTTGTGGGACTGTGTGGGAGTGTGTTGGGGAGTGTGTGTGTGGAAGTGTGTGTGTGTATGAGTGTGTGGTGGGAGTGTGTGGGAGTGTGTGTGTGAGAGAGTGTGTGGGAGTATTTGTGGGGAGTTATGTGTGGGAGAGTCTGTGGAGTGAGTGTATGAATGTGTGTGGGGGGGAGTCTGTGTGTGTGTGTGAGAGTGAGTGTGTGTGTGTGAGGGTGTGTGTAGGGAGTGTGTGTGGAGTGTGTGAGTGTATGTGTGAATGTGTGGGGGAGTGTGTGAGAGTGTGTGAGTGTGTGTGTTTTGGGGATCGGTGGTGAGCAAGGGTCTTTTTTTGTCCATCCCTTTCTGCCTGCCTCCTGCCACCATCCTTACTCTCTGCTTCCATTCCCTTTTCTCACCATTGAGTTGTTCCGTTCTCTCTCCGTATTATGCTCTCCCCAAAATTGCCGTCTTCACTCTTCCCCAAATCTCCCCTTAATTTGTCCTTTCTTAGTTCTCCTTGCCCAGATTTATTCTGAAGGTTCAATGGACCCCTAAACATATGAAATACTGCATTTTAAGGGACATTAAAGGTATGTAATTTTGATTAATTTATATTGTAGCCAGTTATATAAGAACTATTTGATGTCCAGTGAGCCTTTGAAAAGTCTTAAAGTTTTTCTCTGAAATTTTAACATTACATTTTTTGAGGAAAACTGAAACACTTTAAGATCAAATTCTTATGGGAACTTTATTTCTTTGCTCTCTCAAGGGTCTGCACGCCTATCTTCGCAGTTATGGAAGCTGCAAGAATTGAACACTGAAAACTGAGAGGTGAGAGAAATTCTGTCGTGTGTACCCACATCCTGTCCTTGAGGGGCGGTGACAGGTTTGGGAGGGCAACAGTTTGAACACAGACTGAGCGAAACACACTGGTGTCAGGGTGGGGTCTGGCAAAGGCAGGATCTAGTTGGGATCCCGGATAGGCGGGATTTCTGGACGGAGGTCTGCAGGACTGGAGTTTTTGCTGAGCGGTGGGTAGGGATCGAGCCTGGTGTAGCTTGGAGTCAAGCTCTGGGTGCCGAGGTCCGAGGCTCCGTTGCGGGAACAGGAGCTCCTGCTGCTGTTACTGTGGGCAGCTCACGTCTTCCTCCACCCTCTGTTTCTGAGTCGGGACTTCTGAAAGGGCCAGGCATAGAAAAAGGCACAACTCAAGTTCCTGTGGGAGGGGCCAAGTCTTTATTTATGGTGCATTAATCCTTGTCGGTGGGGAGGCCCACACCTCTTGCGAACATGCGGATCCTCGATCTCTCTTTTAGCATCCCACCTTCTGCGGTCTAATGCTTTCTGGGAACAAGGAGAGAGGGCAGTGGCAGCAAGCCCTGAATCCTCTTTCCATCTAGGTCCCCCCAGGCAGGAGATTAAGATATGGGCTTAGTGAGATATCAGATCATTGAAATTAGATGGCACAGGGCCATTGATAAAAGCCCTAGGCCTGTTTCCTACATCTCTCAGGCTAGAGAGTCTGGACTATAAATTTTTATATGGTTTTCATTTATATAGTTTAGAGAGAAAGATCAGAAATTATGGAGCCAGATTTCTCCAACTACTTGTGATTTGTGACCTTGGGCACACTATTTTACCTTTCTGTTTCTCAGCTTCTGAAACTTTAAACTGCGCACACAATAGCGTGAAAGCACACACACAGTGGTTTCAGCCATTGTAGGTATTCAGCTATTGTATTTATTGCACCTTCAGCTGTGGGTGTAGCTCTGTGTCTCAGCTGACAGAGGCGAGGAAGTCTTCCTGAAATAGAACTACAGGTACAGGCTGCTGGGAAAGCCGAGCTTTGAGGCCTGGGTGCTAAATCAGGTGCATTAGATTAATTACCTTATCTGGGGTAGACGAAGGCTGGGCACCTGTTTCCTCCTTCGGTTGCATCTTCCTGGACTGTAGCGGCTGCAGAGCCCAAAACTATGTTTCCCAGATACTCTTCTGCCTGAGCTTCCAGATGTACATTGGCCTCACCAATTAGATTCTCTTATGTAGGGACTGGAAGTCAGAGCAGAGAAGGTGGTGTCCCCCTGCTGGCAGGCTCAGCCAGCCAGCAGTGTCTGGCCACCAGCTTGGGTGGGGAGAGAAGGCAGTCGTCTCCAGATTCCTGCCTTCCGGACTAGGCCATCCCTCTGGATAGCTCTGCAGGGTTGCTGGGGGTCCTTCCTGGAGACTCAGCCCAAAGCTCACTTCTCCTTTCAGTGTCATTAGCACCCAGTCTTCTGTATCACACTCCTTTCTGTGGGGTAGGCAGTAATTTCTGCTTTTTACAACATAACCTTGACATTACAGTTTCACAGATGATTATTTTAAGTCTGTGGAAGGCTAAAGGAAGAGGCAATCTTTTCTGATTTTCTGAGGCGGGTAAAGCACACTTCTTAGTTGTACAGTCTCATTGGATTCCACACTTGCTAGTACTTTCCTAGGCTTCCTCATTTATCAGCTTGTGCTATGAGGACTCTTAGTCCTTGTAAGTTGTGTCTAGGGATTTTCCTGCATCTCACTTAATATATTTTTCTCAGGTTGACTACAGGAGGGAGATGTGACTATCAGTCATGGTATTGGTGAGCCCGGTAACTATATGATGGGACCTGGATGTGATGCAGTCAGTCAGTCTAACAAAGGGGAGATTAAGATCCAATTGTTCTGCAGATACCACACCTGACATCCTGTCTAATGTAGACTGTCTGCTTTAGATGCACCAGTGAACTCAACGTGGCAAATGAGGAATTATTTCAGTTGTGCCCATAGTTTTGTCTGCATATTTTAATAAGATATTTGATTCAATATCAACTTAGATCTTCAGAGGTAGAAAAGAGATTGAGCCAGAAGGTCAAATGAACTGATATCTATGATTCCAAACCCAGTTGAGGATGAAAATACTGGATGAAATGTGAAAGGTAACTCCTGTTGTGGGGATCTTGTATAACAGAACAAAGTGGGCACAGCTGTGTGGGTTCCTTGCCAGCTTGGATAAGCTGATGCTCAATGCTGAGAGGATAGTTCTTTCTCCACAGTGCATGTCAGTGGAAAGTTCAGTAGTTCAATTGTACAAGCTAAGCAATTAGCACATATATTTTTAGAAGTTATTTTTATTTATTTTCATTTTTAAACGTCTGCTTCTGAATATGCAAAATCTAAGCTCAGTGGAAGTAACTTGCATAAAATAGACACTCCCGTAAGCATTAAAAAACCAGCCACGGGTTCTGGAGGAGGGAAGGCTGAAGGTGGAGAACTGTGATATGAAATTCAGGGAGAAGCTCCACAAAGTTCCAGGTGCTGTGTGCTCCTTGTTGGAGAACAGATAAGTGTGTTCAGGTGACAGGGAGGATTTAGTGCCCAAGAATTGTAATCGGACACAGTGGGGTGGGGTGGGGAGTTGCCAGGACCAGGCTTAGCTGAGGGCAGGAGAGATTGCTGGAGACCGTGGCTGTTGGGGTCCGTGCCGGGGGTGGTGGAGAATGAAAGAACACACAAAAGACAAAGACACACAGGGAACATGGCGGCCGCACTCAGAGCCTCCGCCTCACTTTATTTATACTCCATAAACCCCATGTCAGCAGAAAGAATGCAATGCAAAACAAACTTTCTTTTCCCACATGTAACCTTCTACTCAGTTCCTTGTTTCTATGCTCTTCCTTATCTGCCCGCCTTCTTGGCGCCTACGGGAGTTCATTAAAAGTTCAATTGGAGATACTGTCCTTGAGCCCTATCTATTCTCAGCATACTGTTTTCAAAGGCCCCTGCACGAGGCAATGAGCACATTCAGTTGAACAGCAGGTTTTGGTGCATGTGGCCAGCAGGAGAGAGGGCTAGGGAGCAGTGAGGCGGGCTCTGGAAGCTAGGCTGAGATGGCTCCACATTTCTGCTCTCTGTGCCTGACCATTTTTCTTTGAGCCAGTTTAATAATTTCTCAAGTAAGTCTCCCTCCCTATCTTCCTTCTTCTCTCCCTTCCTACTCTTCCTTACTCTTTTTCTTGTTACCTCCATTTAGTTTTAATTATTCTTCTTTTTTTTAAGTTGCATTGTATAGTGTGAAGAATTAAATAATTCCATAGGGTCTATTGTACAAAATAATCATCCACCATCCCCTCCTCCTATTACCTCTTTTCCAGAGAAAATATAATAGCTTTAAACTTTACTGTCTTTTTTTTTTTTTTGGTTTTTGCCTCTATATTTTAAAATAGCATGCTTTTATTGCTACTATTCAATTTTTTAATTTCAGGCATGATTTATGGAAGCTGGGGCTTTCCTTTCTTTTCTCCTTCTTCCACCACAAGCGTCCTCCCCATTGGTTACACTTTCGGCTAGATCAGTATTCATCATTTTCATTTATCCTGACTTCTGTAACTGCCACTCAGTGCTGAGCCTGTGGCAAATTACGGTTGTTTTTCTTTTCCTGTATGACTTTTTGTCTTTTCTGGATTAATAGCTGTTTTTTCATTTGTTTATGTCTGTATGTTTTGATTACTAATTTAACTGCAAACTCCCTGCTAGTTGTCCAAATCTCCTTTCTCAAAGTTCCCAGACATTAGGTGTTCTGAGACTTCTATCTTCTTGAGGAAACCTTTTCCAGAACCTTTGGGCCTGATTCGGTGCAGGGTCCTTGCTTTCGTGCCCTACGCTCAGTGGTATGTTCCCGGGCTCTTCCTCTACCATCGTTGTGGGGATTCCCTTTTCACTGTGTTTCTCCTCCGTTTCCTTGCTTGAGCCTTCCTCTGATTTTGAATACCTCCCTGTTTTGGGGACACACCTCCTCCAGGAGCTTGCTGGTACAGAATGCATGGGACTCTATCCATCTGGATTCAGAGAGCAAGTTCTAGTCAGGAACTTCAAGAAGCATTTAATAAAGGGATGGTTTACAAAGATGTGGGAGGCTGAAGAACCTTGGGGCTAGTACAAGCAAAAGTCTTTTTCCATACCTAGGTTTGGGGTCATGGGAAGGAAGCAGCTACTGGTATCTGCAGACAAAAATATATTTGAAGGTAGCAATCAACCCACATTGGTCTTGCAGGAATTTTCTCATTTTGCTGTTTTTGGAACTCCTACCAGACAATGATCATCCTGCACTGATGGCCTTTTCTTCTTTATTTTATATAATTTAGACAGTTTGCCCTACGTCCTGTGAAGTTTATTCAGTTTTATTTTCTAACTTTCTGTAGTTTCTTGGGACTAGGCAACATTTTGCTATCATATTTTAAATTTCCAAGAGCTTGCTTTAGTCCTCTGAATGTTCACGTTTAATAACATCTTGTTCTTGTTTCATGATTGCACATTTTCTCTTACTTTTTGAGCATAGTAATAATTTTTTGAGGGGAACATTGTACTCTCTTTGAATAGTTTTTCTATAGTATCCTCCAAAATGTGTTTAGCATGCTTTTGTGTTTATTTTTTCTTTCCTTCAGGTCAGTGATTTTTTTTTTTTTTCAGATGGCTAGATTTCCTTGTATCTCTGGTCATATTTAACAGTAGAAGATGAAGAAGCTGATTGGACGCCCTGAGCACATTTGTGGGTTGCTGTTTTGGCTCTGATGTAGGATGATCTGGTTGAGCCATTGTACTAGGGAATTCTTTTTTTTTTTTTTTTTTTGAGACGGAGTCTCACGCTGTTGCCCAGGCTGGAGTGCAGTGGCGCGATCTCGGCTCACTGCAAGCTCCGCCTCCCGGGTTCCCGCCATTCTCCTGCCTCAGCCTCCTGAGTAGCTGGGACTACAGGCGCCCGCCACTGCGCCCGGCTAATTTTTTGTATTTTTAGTAGAGACGGGGTTTCACTGTGGTCTCGATCTCCTGACCTTGTGATCCGCCCGCCTTGGCCTCCCAAAGTGCTGGGATTACAGGCTTGAGCCACCGCGCCCGGCCCCTTGTACTAGGGAATTCTTGATGGTTATACTGGTTATACTGGTTGTACTGGGGAATCCTTGATGCTAGTGACTTTTGTCTCTTCTCTTGGGTCGAACAGAGTCCTCAGAGAAAACCTTACAATCTTCTGCAGAGGGTGAAGGTCTAGCAATGATCTGGGAACTAAGGGGAAGAAGATTACTGGGGTTGAAGGAGGGGCCTTAGCCTCCAGGATCCAAAGTTTCACTTCATCTTCCCTTTTCAACATAACCATCTCTGATGAAATGTAAATGAAAATTAACATTTATCTTCTCAAAAGACTAGCCTTCCATTTTCTTGCTAGAGTGTGGATCTGGAAGTCTATCTGTTTTTAAAGTGGCTACCAAACAGTCCTTCACCTTCACCCTACTTCCAGAGCCTCGGGGTTCCCTGCTGAACCTCTGGGAATCTCATGGCTCTAATCCAATTGGCCATTGACTTTCCTTACTACTGGTTGAGTGAGGAGTCATCTTTCTTTGATCCACCAAGTCAGTTACCAGCTGCCTTTCTGCTTTCTAGCTATGATTTCTTTTATCTTTCTCCCTATCCTTACAGGTCTAGGACCTAAAGAAACTACTTTTATGATGTGTTAGCAGAGTTTTGTGAGGGTGTGTGAAGTTAAATGTGGAAATGTTAGTCTCTTTCCTAAGGCAATTCCCCATTCCTAGAAGAAGACAGCTACATCCGCCCTCAGAAAGGCTTCTTTTCCTGGATGAATTGGGCTTCAGCTGGAGATTTGCTGGTCTGTGGGCTGGTGAAAAATCAGGCTTTTATTCGTGGCTGTGTTGTTCCTCTGAAGCTCATTCTGCCTTCTGGAGACCCGATAACAGGGCCACGTTCTGAGCAATGACACTCTCTTTTCCTTTTTGCAGTAAACCATCCTCCATTTCTGTGACCACACGCAACTCCAGCCAGTCCCTATCTCAGATAACCTGAATGGAAGCCACACCTCCCTGAGGTCCCTGGGGCTCATTTTCTGAAGGGCATCACTGGGACTGGAACTCCCAAGTCATCTTCTACATCCCATCCTATGCCCCAGTCTTTCAGTGACTCTTCAGATGATATATTTGAGAGATTTAATCATGGCTTACTGCATTATACCATAAAACCTTTTTGCTTCTATGCAGTAACTTTCTGATGCCTGTAGCTCTAAGGGTAATAAAGGCAGAATATTCAGTCAGTATTTTTGTCTGTGAGGTTTCCCTCAGGTATCTTTGTTTAGCTGACCCAGGGACAACATCTTGCGGCTTTGTTTTCCTTTGGGAGCGAAACTGGCTCACTTTATCGGGTGAAGCAAGATAAACCTTAGGAGTAAAAAGTTTTGTGTCAAAAGTTGCTGCCTTGAAAAATTTGTTTCCACAGGGTGTCAACGTGCTGATATTCCAATCTTGCAGAAATCTACTAGATTTGATGGAATTGAAGTCAATTGGAAGACAATTTGTGGGAATAATTTCATAATTCAAAGCATTCAGAGAAAATGTGTTTCCTCAGCTGCAGTGACCGAAAACTTGAAGGCAGTGAGAGTCATGTGTTGTGCTTGGTTATGTCCTGCTTCGATGCCAGTTTGGAGTAAAGGCTGAACTTTGTTGTTGAAAGCCACCGTGGAGAGTGGAAACATTGACTGTGCATTGCTGAGGGGAGGAATGTTATTTACTTATCCAGAAATAGACGCATCCTTGCTCAGTGGGCTGGGAGATAGTATCAATCCTTTCCATTGCAACAAAGCCCACTGCCTTCTTTTTTCAAAAGAGTAAATACTTAAATAGGTAACACAGAAAAGTTACTGCCGTTTTTCCTTCGTCAGCCATGGCTGGGAGTCAAAAGAGAGAGTGAGGCAGAACTCACACATGGTGAAATAATATTGTAGACATTATATGTAATCCTTTTAAGGTGATGGCATTAGGCTTTGTGATTTGCAATTGGCCAAATTGAGAAAACTTTTCTCAAAAAGCCATTTTAAGATAAAAAATTATGAATTTTCTTAAGCCCTGTGATTAGAGTATAACACGTATTTATGGTCCCCCCAGGCACCACCCAATAAAAATTGTTAAAACCTTTAGTACTTTTAGTAGTTCACAGTTCTATGACCGAAGTTATTTTGTAGATTTTATGCTTAAAGCAAGGTCAATGTATTGCACTGTATAAATTATTCTAAGTAATTGCTCAGTTATTTTATAGCTTAGTCACAGGATTTTTTCATTATTAAATGTAGCCTTTCCTTTAAAGTTAGGATGAGAAGGGCACGATAAATCACAGGACGGCTTGCCATTGGGGTTTCAGCTTTACCTGTGATAAGGGTTTAATAACAGTCTGGCCCAGACACCAGCTCCCTCTCAATTACCTTTCCACATGGGCATTAGTTCACACTGTTTATTAAAAACTCCCCTTGTAGTTCTTAAATGGAGTGTTTCAGATTAATGGCCCCCACGGAGTTTGACTTCACTGCACTTCATTAAAACTGGATTGTACAAAAGGTTACTTCAATTAAATACAGAATGCGACCTTACATCTGTATGGATTTTTTTCAGAAAATGCGATAAAATTGCTCTGCCAATCCTTCAAGATTAACAAGACAAAATCTCTTTCAGTAACCAAAGTACAAAAATGTGTGTGCCTGTTCTGAGTTTTCCTCTGGCTGTACGACTGGATTTTATAGAATTAGAGGACAACTTGTGGAAAGAGCCTGAAGTTATAAATGGATCAAGTTACAGGACAGCCAAGCCCCAGTGTGGGGCTGGAGAGTTTGGGAGACCTTTTGTTCCCCTTGAGCGGATGCTGTACATTTGGTGCTTTAGAAAAAAAAATATTTTGGTTCCCATATAATAGAAATATTTTTCTAAATAGATTGGTTTGTGTTTTTTCAAAAAAAAAAAAGTGATATAACATCTTCTGAGCTTTTCTTAGCTACTCCAGTCTGTGAGGCGCAGTTTGTGGCAGTTCTTAAGCATTGTATCCTCGGGAAACGCAGGACAACTGGAGGCATCAGTTCCCCATCCTGCACCCCGAGAATCTGGCCTTATTGTCTAGAGGCACTGTGGAAAGTGATGCTCATTAACACCGTAACTCAGTAGCTCCATGTCATCTTTCTATGAGTTCCAAGCGACTCAGTGAAGTCAGCCCAGATCCGTTTTCTGCTCTTTTTGGATGGTCAAGATGCTAAAATTGTATGTTCTCACAACCAATACCCAGAATCTGCTTATAATTTTAAGAGCTCTTATATGGTAAATAATTTTTTAAATGCTTTAATTTTATTTTTTGAGATGGGGGCTCGCTGTGTTGTCCAGGCTGGTCTTGAACTCCTGAGCTCAAGGGATCTGCCCGCCTCAGCCTCCCAAAGTGCTGTGATTGCAGGTGTGAGCCACTGTGCCCAGCCAAAAAATGCTATCAATTTTCGATTGTTAAAAACAGTTGGCCAGGCGTGGTGGCTTATGCCTGTAATCCTAATACTCTGGGAGGTCAAGACAGGCGGATTGCCTGAGCTCAGGAGTTCGAGACCAGCCTGGGCAAGATGGTGAAACCCCGTCTCTACTAAAATACAAAAAATCAGCTGGGCGTGGTGGTGAGTGCCTGTAATCCCAGCTGCTCAGGAGGCTGAGGCACGAGAATTGCTTGAACTCCGGAGGTGGAGGTTGCAGTGAGCCAAGATCGCACCACTGCACCCCAGCATGGACAACAAAGCAAAACTATGTCTCAAGAAAAAAAAAAAAGTTAAGCCTGTATTGAGGTTTTAAGGAACTGAGGCGATCATTGTTACTCAGATGTCAGTACATCTGAGTTTTTAGCATTGTTGCTGTTTGGTTTTTCTGCCAGTATCTTTTTTTTTTTTTTTGTCTAGGTTCTGTCTACTTTTCATGATCAAAAGTGGCATTTACTAAGGAATCCAAAATAATCTAAGCATTTATTCAAATGTCTTATGTGTATTATACATGACGATATTCATTGCACACCCATGCATAGGGTCAGGACTCGGCGAAGAGAGAAGAGGTGATGTCATCTGAGGAAAGTAACATGGAAGTCCTCTCACTGGGTATGTTTACATATAAGTAATTTATCTGGGTGAATACTCTGAAGATTTGCTTAAATACTGTATGAAGAATGGACAAGCCATTAAATGCTTATCACCAATTAACAGCAAAGTTCATTAAACTAGCATGTTACTTATTTGGATCCTCAGGGGACCATCAGAAAATGGATCTATTTTGACTTACAGAAATTAGCACACTGAGAACAAGTGGCACTATGGACAGGTCAGCCCCGCACTGGTGTCACGGTGGGGAAAGGGTTCTGTGCAACTGGAAGGGAGAACGAAGACCCAGGCACTAGGCGTTTTAAGAGCAAAAGAAATGAATAGAAATAAATGAGAAAGTTGTATCTACTTTAGAATTTGGGATTGTGTTGTCTACACATATTGTAGGTTAACTAGTCTCCAAATGTGATCTAATTCTGCAGATCACATTTGGAGACTGGCTACTACTAAAAATACAAAAATTAGCCAGGCGTGGTGGCACGTGCCTGTAGTCCCAGCTACTCGGGAGGCTGAGGCAGGAGAATCGCCTGAACCCGGGAGGCGGAGGTTGCCGTGAGCCGAGATTGGGCCATTGCACTCCAGCCTGGGCAATAAGAGCAAAACGCCGTCTGAAAAAAAAAAAAGATTTTAAATAAAAATATTATTTAATTTTTTTATTATTAGGTTTATTATTAACAGTTAATAAACCTATTAATAATAGGTTTATTATTACTATTTTAAAATAAATCACTAAGTATTTTTAAATTGTTTGTAGTTTTTTTATGATAAATATTAATAAATATAAATATAAATCAAATCAACAAAACTTTCTGAAGTCCAGGATACTTTCTGAGCCTAGTGGGGTCCTGAGATCCAAGTATTTGGGGGCCACTAATCTAGGTGGTGAATAGATTCCTTCCTCATTATAACTTGTCACGCACTCAGGAATTGCCTGGGAAGAATGCTGGCATTGAGAATACTGAAGTCCTGGGAATACCTCTATGCACGTACTTCTCCAAATGTAGTTGGAGAGAAAAGTTTTCTAAAACAACTTTCTCACATTTATTTATTTATTTATTCATTTATTTATTTATTATTCTTTTTAGAGACAGAGTCTTGCTCTGTCGCCCAGGTCGGAATGCAGTGGTGTGTTTGTAGCTCACTGCAGTCTCAAACTCCTGGGCTCGAGCAATCTCCTGGCCTCTGCCTCCCCAGTAGCTGAAACAGCTTTCTATTATTACATAAAGTAAATATTAAGGCAGATGGCTGTGACTGCAGGTGCAGCAGGGAATAAGTAAGAAATATGAAAATTAAAAGGAAGGAATTTGAAGGCATTAATAACAAGCTTATTCTAATTCATCACTTTCCTTTGGTATAGTAATTAGACTATTTTGCCACTGATGAAATTTTAGAATAAAATATTAATTTGTATCAGACTTAATTAAAATTGAAAAACAGGCCAGGCATGGTGGCTCATGCTTGTAATTCCAGCACTTTGGGAGGCTGAGGCAGGTAGATCACAAGCTCAGGAGTTTGAGACCAACCTGGCCAACACGGTGAAACCCTGTCTCTACCAAAAATACAAAAATTAGCTGGGCATGGTGGTGGGAGGCTGTAGTCCCAGCTACTCAGGAGGCTGAGGCAGGAGAATCACTTGAACCCAGGAGGCAGAGGTTGCAGTGAGCCGAGATCGTGCCATTGAACTCCAGCCTGGGTGATAGGGCAAGACTCCATCTGAAAAAAAAAATAAATTGAAAAGAATGTTTTGAACTAAAATGTCTCAAATGAGCGTGGATAAACAGTTGCAAGTTGTGACCTGCTGGTTAAGAATTGGAAATAATTGGGAGTCCTTGGATTGGGATGAGGAGCAGAGAAGGAAATTGTAGGATGATGTGCAGAACAAAGCAGCTAGAGGAGCAACAACAGCTCCTGAAGTGGGCGACTTGCATTTTGCAATAGTATTGGAAAAAGTTTTCCATACAATTAAGCTGCACCATTCAAGTACGACTAGAAGGTGACTGGCTTCACTTTTAGATAGGAATCAATGGAAAAATCTCACTGGAGGACTTTGGTGGCATTGGTGGAGATCATAAGTCTAATCTTTGACCAATGAGCAGAAGCCAGTTATGGGGTTGGAGATGCAGTTGGAGAGTGAGAAGAAGCAGTGTCGACATAAAGAAATGCATTCTTCCCGTAGGAAAAATGGGACACTGGTCAGAAATAACAAACACACGCAGTCAAATCCTAAGTAAGTTTGCAGCTGGATTTTTTCCAGTAATATCTTCACTGGCCTTTTGCCCTTGAGTTATTCTCATCTCCTGCACATCAATGCCAGATTAGTAATCTCTCCAGATGCATTACATTATGACATTCTTTGCTTAAAACTTTCAGTTACTTTTGTTACCCACTGAATTAACTTCAGGCACCTTCTCTTGCTGTTTAGGGTCCTCCAGAACTTGATCTCACCCTGACTTTCTAGTTCCATCATTTTGACTCCTTTACAAAAGCCAAACCTTGTCTGTTCTTTGAAGCTTGTACACATTGAGCTGATTCTTGTCTCCATTTGCTTACCAATGACATCACTTTGCCCTTATCATGTTCTCCTTTTATCCAAATATTATCTACTCTAAATAAAGTCAAGCTCAGCTACTGTCCAAGCTACTCAGGAGGCTGAGATGGGCTGATCACTTGAGCCTGGGAGATCAAGGCTGCAGTGAACTGTGATCGCCCCACCCCACTGCTCTCCAGCCTGGATAACAGAGTGAGACCCTATCTCAAAAAAAAAAAAAAAAAAAAAGTCAAGTTTAGGTGCAGTATGCGAAAGAAAAGAGTTGCCACATAAGGAATTAGTTGACCCTGAAATGTTAGAGTGTTGGCTTCCTTTCGTAAGTCTTCCTCTCAATCTCGTAGGCTCAGAAATCTGATTTTGTTAAAAAATCATTCTCAGTCTTGGGCTCAAAGAAGCTGAGCTTACAAAACTAATTTTAAATTACAGATTTTCCAATGTGAACCACAATGCTCACATTGGCCGTCACCCTGTAGACAGAACTGCTTTAAAAGTCTAAAAATTTCTAGGTGATTGCTTTGCAAAGATAAGGCTAAAAACCACTAAGTTTTCATCTCTAATGCAGATGGCTTTATACTAAGATAACGATTCTTTTGAAGCCATTCAGCTGAAGTTCTCTAGAATTCTTCCCAATGTTTGCATTTCTGACTTTTTTATTTTTACTTTTTGACAATCCATTTTACTTTTGGCGCATCCAATTATTAGGTCTTTTAATGTGATTAATGAGATTATTGTTCATTTTTGCTGATCTGTGTGTAATTCATTCTGTTTTCTGAAGGAGACATTACCTAGCTTGGTTCTGATTCTTTATGTCTTGATTTCACAATCTAGTTATTCAAGAGTAATCTTAAGTTTCTTCCTTCCAAGTGCCTGGAAGAACATTTTATGATTTTACTGACAACGATCATTATTTGATCTTTACAGCAACCCTTAGACAGACAGGGAAGATGAGTAGAACCCCAATTTATAGATGAGGAAGCTGAGCCTTAAAGCATTAAGAGGGTTATCTGAATTCACACATATTAACTGGATAAATTAGATCTCAAATTAAGATCTTTGTTCTACTATAGGACCGCCTGATGCAAGGACCACTTCTTCCGGCCAATTAGAGCACCTAGCAACGTGCTGGGGTCACTGTAGGTGCGTAATACGTATTTATTTTTAAAAAGAATGAAGATACTACTATGACAAAAAAAGTGCAGCAAATTACCAGTTTCACAAAGTTAATTGTGAGCTCCTAGGATGCATTCTTCATTGTGAACTGTCAATCCACTAAACTGATTTTGGTTTTATGATTTGAAAAATTAGCATGATAATTCTTCCTGGTGTGAATTACTCAGGGTATGAGTGGACCACGAAGGTTTAAGACGGGTAATTGCAGTGGTCATGAGTCACAGTCGTGTGGGTGAGGGTTTAAAAAGATACGTGACAGGAGGTGGAGGAGCACAAGGCTTTCGAGACCATGAGTTATAAGGAAGGTCAGGACCCTGGATAGGTCCCCGGTGCATAACAACTGTATCTGAGAAAGCTTTCTTCCAGATTATTATCTTTTATTTAGATTTAAGCTTCCCTGGGTGACATCTCCCTGATGGAATTCTTTGGCTTGATTATGGAAGATTTCTGAGTTTGGGGGAAGATTATATCAGCGAGGCACTCAGTTGCAAACAAAAGAAATAAAGTCTGATTAATTTAAGTAGGAAATTCAGAAGAAGCAATATTTATTAGAAGTATATTTGGAAGAATCACGCATCTGGAGATCCATACTCAAAAACGTGTGGAGACTAAGTGAAATTAGGCAGCTGAGAACGCATGGTTAGCACTGCTGCTAGTAGACAATCACTGCCCTGATCCTGCTGTGCTTTATCTCCACTGCTGCATGGACTTGACGCAGTCGCTGCTTTCCTCAGAGCTTGGCATCGCTCTCTCAAGATCCTAGAGCTGGCCAGAGCTCTGACTGGCCAAGATCCTAGAGCTGGCTAGAGCTCTGATTGGCCAAGCCTCTGCCCTAGCTTCCTGGGGGCAAAGCTGAGATGTCTCCTTTCATTTGGCCTCTGTAATGTCCTAAATAGCAAATGTAGGTACTCCCCGCCCCCGAGGGCTGGGCCTGGTGGCTCATGCCTGTAATGCCAGCTATTCAGGGGGCTAAGATCGAAGAATTGCTTGAGGCCAGGAGTTTGAGGACCCTCGTCTAAACACAAAAATAGGCAGGCGTGGTGGGCGCCTGTAGTCCCAGCTACTCAGGAGGCTGAGGCAGGAGGATCGCTTGATCCCAGGAGTTTGAGGCTGCAATGAGATGTGATCGCACCACTGCACTCCAGCCTGGGCAACAGGGTGACCCTGACTCTAAACTTTTTTTTAAAAAGAAAGAAAGCGATGATTAATCTTTGCTTCAACCTCAGGCTTCCCACTTTTTGAAGAGCTTGGTGGGATAATGGGTTGGCCAGAGCTTTTGTCTTTGTTTCTCCCCACCCACCCATCAGACCACAAAAGTTGTTGCTGAAATTCCTTAGGTTCGCACATGCCCAATGATGACAAGTAGGTTTTAGTGCTCTGCTTACCTTTCAGGTTTCTGGCTTGACTTAGATTCATAATTCTTAATATTTCTTACTTTCTTGCCAGATCATCAATGCATTTTTGAAAGCTTTAAAAACATGGTATTCCATATCTTCCCTTATTTTCAATCTGCCTGTGTAGGTCATCATACATACAGAAATAGGAGTTAAGACTGGTTCTCTGTAATTAGCTTACCAAAAAAATAAGGTATGCACCTTGAGCTAGCGAACAACATGATGCCTGGGAAAACGGGAAGAAAATACATTAAAAAAACATGCCTGGATGATGCGTCAGCGGGGCCAAAGTACTATGCTCAGCAGACAGAGCCAAATATACACATTATGGCAACATTTATTTGGATTATTTATTGTGAGCCTGGTATTCCTTCAATTTAATAGTAGAATAATATGTTAAGCACACGCAGACTGGTAAAATAAAAGAACCAGATGGTCAAAATCTGAATTTAACAACTGTATCAAACGACTGGGGTTTACTGCCATTTATAATATCAGCTTCTGGCTGAATGCTGAGCATGAATTCTGAGCATGTCTTGGGCTCTGCGGCTCAAGACATCTCACACAGGTGCATCTGTGTGATGAGAGCCATGATGAAGGCAAGAAGGAAGCCCTGAAGTTCACTTTCCTTCATGACGACTTAAAGATCAATGGGTAGAAATGGTTTCTCTTCCTCTAAGTGGTAGGATTAAATGTCATCACTTCTCACGAAGTTAACAAAAAGCTAGTCAGCAGAGTGTGTTGATGAGGAAGCACACAGTTCAGCATGCAGTCAAACCGTTCTGAGCCTGCCCTGTGGTTTTGGCACTGCGGTTTCTTTCATTGGCTGTGTCGGTGTGGTCCTGCTCCCTTATGCAAGCCTGAGCCAGCCATGAACACTCCCAGCCTCTTTCTTTCATACTGAATTTTGGAACCCTGTTGTAAGACTATTAAAATATTTACAAAACTTTTAGGTATTGCATATAATGCATTGATGCTAATTGATGCAACAAATGGATACTAATACAGGATAGATTTTTCAAAATTCTGCGACTTTTAAAAAATATATGATCAGCTGGAATGGTATGTGAAATACAATATTAAATTGCAGTGTTGAAACTGCCAAAGGTCAAATAAATACCTTTTCCTCTGTAATATGTGCAATAATGTTTCATTTAACCAGCAATATTGGAGACCGAGGTATTTCATAAACATGACTTTTACGAGTAATTGAAGGTTACCTTTAGAGAACTTCAACATTTTAAAATTTTAACTTGCTAGGATGGAAAGCATTAAAAAGTTCACTGCCCACTTCCTGAATTTAGAAACAAGAACACAGAAAAATAGAGACTAATCAAACCCATGTTTCCACCACACAGATTTTCCTTCTTTATAAATGGAGGATATTGAATACAATGCAATATTTTAAAGATAACTGTATGTTATTATTGTAAACATTATTATTACACTATTCTGTGTAATAAAATATACTCAGAGAGGTTTGTGGCATATGGGGATGGTTCAAAATTTTATTTTCCTGGTTGTAGAAAATACGGAAAGCATAGAAAGGAAAATAAAAATGACTATAAACACAGTAGGCAGAGGGTAATCATGGTTAACATTTTGGTGTTATTCGTGATTCTGAATACAGTTAATATGTTACTCTATATGCACTTTTAAATTATTATCTACCCTATTAACACATTGGGAATGTTTTCTCATAGCCTTAAACATCCTTAATGACTTGCTTTCTAATGGTTATGTGATTTTGCGTCATATGGCGGTGGCATTGTTATTTTGTTAACCAGTTTCCCGTTGATGAACGTTTAGATTTATCCAGTTTAGCCATTGTAAGCAATGCTATAGTGACCACTCTGTTAAGTAAATCCTGGTGGACATCTTTTATCTATTTAAGAAGGGGTTAGGAAGCACTTACAATGTGTTGTACTGTCTTCTATGTGCTTGGGATTCCATCTTTGTTCTTGCAGTATTTATATTCTAGTAGGTGAGACTTACAGTAAACATGGAGAAGCCAGTTAGATAGCATGTAAGAACGTGGTAAATGACATGAACAGTGTTCCCTTAAGATCAGTTCTTAGAAGAGTCCTGAAACATTCTTCTAAAGTGCCTTTCAGAACGGTTGTACTGATTCAGTTTGCTGTCAAACATGCTTGCATGTCACTTTTCCTATCCTTGAAAACATGTTGCTAAAGAAAAAAAATTGCCATTTGGTTAAAGACAGTTTATTACTTTTGTAAAAAATGCTTACATTTGCATTTTTTTATTCTAGTGATTTCTGAACACATTTTAATATGTTTATTGATTATTAATATATCTTCCTTTGAAAAATACCTGTTTATATCTTTCAGATAATGCCAATAATTCGAGGGAAATAGCCTTCAGAGAAAGGAAATGCTGTTCATTTTGTGCCCATTTAGTCACCCAGTGGTATCGATCTGTCTCATTCATCACTCCTGGAAGCTCTTCTTCCTTTCCTTCTGTTCCTGCCTTAATTTAGGAGGCCTTACCCTCTTCTCACCTGGGTTTCAGCTAAAAGCTTCAAATGATCTTCTTGGCTGCAGTCTTATTGGCTTCATTCCATCAAAGACACAGCCTCATAATAATCTTCCTAAAATATAAATCGAGCCACATCATTCTCTTCGTTAAAATACTTTAGTCACTTTTTTTTTTCTTTCTAAGTGAAGCTGAAACCCTAGTGAAGTTTGAAAATCTTCCTGTGACCTGGCTCCTGCCTACACAGCAAACCTCGCCCTTCTGGCACATAGCAAACCCTCAATACGTTTTAGGTAATGGATGGCACTGATCACTGCAAAGGAGGTCCGGATGGCCGTGGCTTTCCTCGCGCCGTGGAGATTTAGGCCGGACCCCACACTAGCTGCTTCCAGATGACAGGGACATGTATTGAGCAGTGATTCACAAATTTTTCATTCTTAGGACCCCTTTACACAGCTCAAATTATTAAGGACGCTTAAGAGCTTTTGTTCACATGGGTCATATCTATCTACATTTACTTTATTAAACATCAAAATGGGAAGTGTAAAAAAATACTTATGAACTCATTTAAAAATAATATTAAGACCAACATATTTTAATATTAATAACATATTTTATGAAAAATAGTTATATATTCCAAAACCCCCAAAAATTGGTGGGAAAAGGGAAATTGTTTCACATTTTTGGAAATTGTTTAAATGTTTGATTAACAAATGACAGTTACAGATGCGCGGATGAGCCCAGTCCAGATCAGCTAAGTCTGGCCCAGAAGATCAGACCTACCCCAATGAAGACAGCTCAAATTGCCAGCTGAGAAATTGTAAGTGAAATAAAGGTTGTTGTATAAGCCATTACGGTTGTCGGGGTTCTCCCGAGAAAGAAGTAAGATACGATACATGACAGGGAGGGATGTACTATAATGAACTGGCCCACACGATTGTGGGGACTGGCAGGCTGGAGAGCCAGAAAGAGAGATGATGCTGAATCTGGAGCCCAGAGACCGTCTGGAGGCGGGATTCCCTTTCCCTCAGGAATCTCGGTCTTGCTTTCTCTTAAGGCCTTCAACCATTTAGGTGAAGTCCATTCATTATGGAGGGTAACCCTCTTTACAAAATATCTACTGATTTCAATGTTAATCTCATCTAACAAATACCTTCACAGCAATATTTACCCTGGGTGTTTGACCTAATATCTGGGTTCATGGCTTAGCCAAGTTGGCACAAAATTGACCATCACAACCACCAAGTTTAGGATGGTGTGTTATGGGACAAAAGCCATCTGGCATACTTTGTAACCATCATCTCCGCTGGTCTTTCAACCCTGCAGACTCAGCTGCCTTAAGAATTTTTCGGCAAAATTTTGTAATTCCAAAATGTAGTAATTCCAAAAGGCAAAATTATTTTTTTCTGTGAAATTTTAAGCTTTTAAAATATAGTAATGTAGCAAATGGTTTGAAAATATTAGCAATAGTTTTCCGTAAACAGACTCCCTCTTTGTGGCTACAGTTGGATGGTCCATATGTTCCGGAATGAATCAAGGCAAATAGATGTCTTTCCTGGAAGATGGTTTTGGTTGTTGGGTAGAAAGTTTTTAGGTGTTTTTCCATCAGTCATCTAGGAAATGTTAACTGACTTTCTTAACTGTTACATATTGGGATCCGTGCTAGACATCTAGATGTCAGCATTAATCTCTGTTCTACGGGTATAAAACAAAACTAGATGATTCTTTTCTCCTAGGAGAGAACTTTTTTCCTTAAAGCACTTTGCTCTTTTTCATGTTCTGTCTCTATTCTGTGTATTTAAGTACTTTCACCAGAATAATATGCTTTGGCTGTTCCCATGGAAGAAATTACCTGCTCCTTTCCACTCCCAGCTCCAAGAACAGTGTGGAGATGAATGGGGAAATGAACGGGGCCAGCACAGCACTCCGTGCCAGCTCTTTGTTGCTTCATTTTGTTCACAGATCTCTTGAGGCAAGGATTACACATAGTGTGTTGTTTGTGTATCTGCATTTTCTTGGCATAAAAGAGTTTTAAAGCACTCCAAAATGGGTGTTTCCCATGATCTTGAATAAAAGAATAACTAGATGAAAGTGCTACTTGCTTGAGATATGCAAAACTCTCTAAACACAGCTAAACTTTGGCTTCTGAGTCCTGTTCAGTTCGGAAATAAGGCAGTCTGCCTTCTTCCTTGTAAATTTCTCCTTTGACTGCAAACATTCTAAATGCATCTTACTATTTGTGGAGGACAAAATTCATGTTAGAAAGTTGATATAATCCTAGTAAGTACCATTTACAGGAGCCTTATTGTGTTAAGACACTAGCTAACCAACTTGCAAACATTCTCTAATTTAAGTCTCATGACAATCATGTAAGTTAGGGACTAGACTAAGAAAACTGAGGCAAAGAGATTTACTTAATAAAGTACTTTGCCTAAGTATACTCAGCTAGTAAGTGGCAAACTGAGCATGAAAACCTGAGTGTGCGTAACACCAGGCCCAGGGTCTGGATCACTCCACTATGTAGCCCTGCCCACACCACCATCTGCGGGTGAGAATGCAGTCCTAGCTCAGTGGGTAAGAGGATCCAGGCTGAGATTACCTCTGATCAATCCTTTGCTTCTTTACTTACTCACTGTTATTCAATGGCTCGGTATCTCAGTTTATTCCTTTTTAAAATTAGGATAATAATATAGCCTTCTTCTTAGGGTCATTACAGGAATTAAGTTAATACCGGTATGGTGCTTAGAAAACAACCTGGTGGCCGGGCGCGGTGGCTCACGCCTGTAATCCCAGCACTTTGGGAGGCCGAGGTGGGTGGATCACGAGGTCAGGAGATCGAGACCATCCTGGCTAACACGGTGAAACCCCATCTCTACTAAAAATGCAAAAAATTAGCCGGGCGTGGTGGCGGTGGGCACCTGTAGTCCCAGCTACTTGGGAGGCTGAGGCAGGAGAAGGGCGTGAACCCGGGAGGCGGAGCTTGCAGTGAGCCGAGATCGCGCCACTCATTCCAGCCTGGGCGACAGGGTGAGACGCCGTCTCAAAAAAAAAAAAAGAAAGAAAACCACCTGGTATATACTAAGTGCTCCTTAAATGTTAGCTCTTCTTATAAAATTGATTGCAGCTTTTCCATCAGGATGTCAAGTTTTTGGTTTTCTGTGCAGCTTAGTCAATACTCTTATATTTAGCTGCTACTGACTTTTAGATTAAGGTTGTGTCTATGTGATTCCAAAGGACAAGTAAAGTCAATTTGGAAACAAGTCAAGCCAATCACCAATTCAATGAAAATGTTAGTTAGGCTCATGTTTGGTGTCTTGAGGAACAAAAGTAACAACTCTCTTTGTAAACAACTTTTTAAAAGTCTTTCAATTGGTTGCATGATTATGTTGAAGTCAGTCTTCAGTTTATTTAGAAGCAAAAACAAGCAAAACTGTTGGGGAGGCTAAGGCATTTTCAGTGTGGCTTCACACTCCGCACTTCCGCACTCTCTAACGGTCTGCAGAAGGTCTTGGAGCCGCGTGTGGAGAGAGCAGAATGGTGGGAGTCAGGCCCAGCTTTCCCCAGGAATGTTCCAGGTTGTTACATGAGCATCTCAGGCAGATCATCACTTGTTCTGTAATTCAGCTTTTCCTACCGTAATTAGTGAATTAAACGTTCTTACTTGGCTGCTGCCTGAGAGGCCTCAGAGCACTTACCACGTGCTGGGTACCTTGTGAGTGATTCGAACGTACAACATAGACACACAGGGCCAGCTGGGCCTACCATCTTCCGTGTCGCAATGTTCCACGTAATTACAGATATCTCATTTATAATTTTCTTTTTACATGCATGTTCTTTCAAAAGGTTTTTACAATTTTAACAACAAATTTTCTTAATGTTTTAGAAAACTGGGAAAGTACAGAAAAGCATAAAGAATAAGAGAGAAATCATGCAGAACCTCATCGCCATAGAGTGGTGCATTTATCTCTAGAAAATGGTGGTTTGAAGTGTTTGCATGGACTAGGGATGTATGAAGTTGTAGCACAAAACAGAAACCTGAGTACTCATGTCAGCCCTAAGAATGGGGTTAGTACGTGATGCAACTTATATTATTTTAGCTTTAAAAAAGTATGTTCATCTGAACTGCAATAAAGCTAGAATTATATTAACTTGAAAGGATGCATCTGGGAGCTGTAAGTCAAAACAAGGCTTTATTACAAAAAATTAAATAATGATAATAATGTGGAGATAGGTTGCGCGTATGTATCAGGAGTTACGTCTGCGCTGCTTTGGGGCAGAGTTTCCTGTTTGGGTTGGGATTTGCAGAGCTGGTGATTTTTCAGGACTGAAGGGCACGAGGCTCTCAGGCAGGTTACCGAAGCTCAGTGCCCCTAGAGCACCATCTCACAGCTCTTGGGGAAAGGCCTGGCTGACTGTGTGTTGCAACCCAACCTTTTATATAAAAGATGAGACACTCTTCCTACTAATGGATGAAAATGTAAGAACTGGCTGCCTGAAACAGCAGTGAGGTAAGAATTACTATCTGAGGCCACATGAGCCCTGAGACCTGACTTGTGTTCAATGCGCTCCTCTCTTGGGCTACACAAATAAGCATAATTGTCTTTAAGGTCAAATTCCTGAAATAGAATTTACATCTTGCCTTTTTCTCACAGGCTGCAACTTTCCTGGTGCTCTGGGGCTAAGCTTAAGAACTAAGATTCAGAGCAAAGCAAGACAATGCCAGCAGCAGCTCTGGGTGCTTGTGGTGTAGCAGGTTGTGCCAGGGGCAGGTGCAGCCTCCCTGCCTCCCTTACCTTCACCACAGCCACAACAGGCCAGGTGAGCCCAGCCTTCACGTCTCTAGGATATCTCGGGGGTCTGAGGCCACCGCACCTTTTGCAGCACGCTCCACTCGCTGATCTGCGATATGGGAGATGTGTTCACTGGCGAATAAATCACCTTGTCACGTTAACAGCCTCTGTCCAAGGTGAGGGACTTGGAGGCCAGCACAGCAGCGTGACATTGGATGTAGTGGGTTCTGCTTCTGCGCACGGAGCCTCGTCATCACAACATACGTGTTCAAATACCAGAAGCAATACAAGGCAACATCAAGCTTTTTGTCTTCTGAAGGAGAGGAGAAGGAGATCCTGAATACATTTTCTGAAAGGTGCCTCCAGTCCCTCACTGATCCCGACACGTGGGAGGAAGGAGGGGAGGACGGTGAAGACCATCAGCAAGGGAGAGCAGGTTCCCTGCCCTAGTCCCTGCCCTGGTTCCTTGCCCTAGTCCCTGCCCTGGTTCCCTGCCCTGCTCCCCTGCCCTGGTCCCCTGCCCTTGTCATCTCCCTGGTTCCTGCCCTTGTCCCTGCCCTGGTCCCTGCCCTGGTCCCCGCCCTGGTTCCCGCCCTGGTTCCCTGCCCTGGTCCCTGCCCTGGTCCCCTGCCCTGGTCCCCTGCCTTGGTCCCTGCCCTGGTCCCTGCCCTGGTCCCCGCCCTGGTCCCCCGCCCTGGTCCCCTGCCCTGGTCCCCTGCCCTGGTCTCTGCCCCATGTTGTGGGTCTTTGGGCTACATTTCTACTCATTGGCTGAGCATAAACACTGTCCTATGAACTATTTGGCGGCAAGTTCAAAGCAAAGAATATTAACTCTGTGAGGCACCTCAGATAATGCCTGGCTTAACCACCACTTGACAAATAGAGACACACGTTCTGACTCACCCACCATCTCAGGAGCAACTGACCAGGCTGAGGAACTGTGTCTGCTGTCTGCGGCCCACTTGGCTTTCCATTGAGACTTGCTTTCCAGGACTCTGAGCGGAGATCAGTTTCTAAGAAGCATAAATTGTTATTTTGTATCTAGCTGCACATTGGTTTATATATCTTGAACATTAAAACAAATCCACTGATAAGAATTTTTCTCACAAGTTAATTAAGGAAACTAGATAAATGGAAAGTTCTTAGGTTATGAAAATATTTATGTGAATATGTTATGCAGGAATCATTTCAAAATGAGTTAAAGGGGCTGGACACAGTGGCTCCCGCCTGTAATCTCAGCCCTTTGGGAGGCCAAGGCGGGCGGATCACAAGGCAGGAGATGGAGACCATCCTGGCTAACACGGTGAAACCCCGTCTCTACTAAAAATATAACAAACTAGCCGGGCGTGGTGGCGGGCACCTGTAGTCCCAGCTACTCAGGAGGCTGAGGCAGGAGAATGGCGTGAACCCGGGAGGCGGAGCTTGCAGTGAGCTGAGATCCAGTCACTCCACTCCAGCCTGGGCGACAGAGCGAGACTCCGTCTCAAAAACAAACAAATAAATAAATAAATAAATAACCAATACAAAAAAAAAAAAAAAAGCAACCAGATGAGATCGTGTATGCCTGTAAACCTAGCTTTTTGTGGGAGGCTGAGGCAGGAGAATCACTTGAACCCAGGAGGTGGAGCTTGCAGTGAGCCGAGATCATGTCACTGCACTCCAGCCTGGGCGACAGAGGGAGACTCCGTCTCAAAAAAAAAATGAGTTAAAGGAATCTAGGATATTTTGCTCTCTGTCCCTAACCTTTGGGGCTTGATTTGACAGAAACCTGGGAGTGGGAGGGTGAAATTTGTTGTTGCCCTGCTTGTCTTGAATTTGTGGTGGCCACAGAGTGCAGGCTTGACTTCATGCAGGTTCACACACCAATCAGGAGAACTGATTTTTGTATTTACTTTGATATTTATTTTTTAGTGAAAATAAAAGCAATACCAGTTTTCTGAAGGGTTTCTTAAATCAACTCCTTTGTGTCCTAGAGGGCAATACTTTGCTCCTAGAGAAGCCTATGAACCACGGGTGTCTTTGATTTGTCTCATTGGAACGCGCACTCTCATACCGTATGCTATCCCTCACGTGTGCTGGAAGATAATAGTCTGCAGAGTAGCCTTTATGGGGAAGCCAGCTTCCTGTGCTCTGCTACTCTGCAAAAATCACATCTGGATAGAGAAGAAACCGGTGACACGATCTCTCTCTCTCGGTCTGTGCAATGAATGGACTCTTATCGGTGGGGTGAGGGGGGTGGTGTCAGCAGTGGCGAGATACATGTTTCAAATGTCAGCAACAAAAGAAGAGAGAGAAACAGAGGAAACATCAACAGCTGTTAACCCCTGAGTTTGCTTTCCGGGACAAGTTAACAGCCACACACTGAGGGCGGCTGCCATCCCTGCTGTCCACCTAGATTTGTGCATCTGTGGTCCCATCGAGCTGTATGGTTTTGCCATTCACAGCAAACATGGAAAAGATCCCCACCCTCCCGGTGAAATGTTCTGGTTTTAGATTCATAAGCTATATAGACAATAATTTCTGAAAAGAATGTGTATTTAATGTGTTGACTGAGGAACTGAAAGGCAGGGCTGTTTACAAAAGACTTAAGTGCAGAATTTCGGAAGGTGCTGAGTGTTAGCTCAGCCGTCTCCTGGAAGGTGCTTTTCATTCATTTCTCTGTAGCACATGGTGTTTTCATTTCTAATTTGTGGAAGAATTTAGTGCAAAACTCGGAGCACAATTATTGGGGCCAATGACAACGCACATATGTGGAATTTTGAGGACTTTTGCAGATTTTATGGATTTGGTGCAGTTCCACAGCAAACTATAAAATTATTATTGCAGACCAGAAGGTTGTAAAAGTTAAAACACAAACTATCCGAATTACAGGGCCTAGTAAAACGTGCAAGAAACAGTTAAGTCATCGTTCACATCCCTATCATTTGGTATTCTAATGCTTCGTTTGGGTAAATATTTTTATCAGCTTTTTGTCTTAACAATTTCTGGAAATAGGCTGATAATTTTGTTTTCACAGTTGGTGATTGTATATGGACGAAAGGTATGAAAGACGATGAGATTTCTACTTTTAAGATAAAAAGACTGGCATATTCTATTAGTTCTACCTCATCAATTTTATTACTTATTTTTTTCAGTTCTTATTTTGTTTTATTTTTGAATATGGTATCTGCTGTATGTTGATAATGGTGAGTTAAAAATTTATCAGCTCCAGCCAAATGTCTGCCTGTTTTTTGTTATATATATATGTATATATATTGGGGCTTCTTTATTTGGTATATTAAAGTTTATTCATGCCATATCTTTATTATTAGCTTACCAATTTAACATAATACAATGCTTTTTTAACTTAATAAGAGACTTTAAATACTACATTGCCTGAAATGATATTACCAAATCTGCTTTTCTTTTGTATATATTTAATTAGTTACAATGTGCCCAGTCCTTAATTTATGACCTTCTAATCCAGCTTTCCATTATGTTTCTAGGCAGCAACATCTTGTAACATTGTGTTGTTGGATTTTGTTTTAATTCAACTTAAGACACCGCAAACACGGTATTGGAATTTAAGCCCTTAACACCCAATACCAATTTATTTTGAACAGTTTAAACTCATGATCCTCTATTTCTTTTCTTTGCTTATGGCTTCACAGAGGCCTGTGTGCTGCACTGGGAGGTTAAGGAATGCAGCGGGAAACCTCTGAGCCCCACTGAGGCCGTCGCAGTTAGAAAGAGGCCAGGTCCTCGTTGCCTGTTTTGTCGGTGGGATTCTCTCGCACACTCACGCCTTCTTGAATGCTCACACTCATGCGCATTCACACTCACTCACTTCCCCACCTTCACATGCACACGATCGTGTATGTGACCTTTTCTGGTTTCATAGTGTTTAAAACTTAGCCTTTAGGGGTGACTGACGCTTTTCTGGGTAAAATGCTGAGGACTGTGAAGGGACTGCATGAGATCAAAAGATCCCCTACCCTGGGAGAAGTTCTGAATGATTTGGGGGCTGGTCCTGGGGGAAGTTCTGGTGATTTGGGAGCTGATTCTGGGAGAAGTTCTGAATGATTTGGGGGCTGGTCCTGGGGAAAGTTCTGGTGATTTGGGGGCTGGTCCTGGGGGATGTTCTGGTGATTTGGGAGCTGATTCTGGGAGAAGTTCTGAATGATTTGGGGGCTGGTCCTGGGGGAAGTTCTGAATGATTTGGGGGCTGGTCCTGGGGAAAGTTCTGAATGATTTGGGGCTGATTCTTGGTTCTGGCTGATTTGGGAGCTGGTCCTTGGTAAGCATCGTGCACACCTGGATTTCATCCTCTGCGCAGTAGAGGGGTTGGGCCATGAATGGTCCTAGATCAAGATGAGCACTGAACTTGGTGATTTTCGTCCTGATTTTCATAACCAACAAGCAGTCCTTTATTGTTATCTTCTGCTCCACGGATTTAAACATTTTGTTTCTTTATAATAAACCAAACTGTGTACTTTCTCCACTACATGTGATTTAAAAATAATGTTCCTAAGTTTCCAGGGGTGTCTGTTCATCCTCCTGCTGTTCATAATTACACCAGCAGTAGTAGCTACCACTGACTGTGTTTCTTTACTGTGCTGACCCTCACTCTGTACCCACAGTACCTTACCCCAGCTCCTGCCTGTGGCACGGGTATTATTTCTAGTTGATAGACGAGGAACCCAAGGGCAGGCTCCCGTAACGAATGAGCATCAGAGCACATATTTAACCCAGCTTTTGGCTCTAGAAGTCCTCGTTCTTGGTTGTCGAAGGAAGGTGCCATCTGGGACATTGTCTTTCATGCACCAGGTTGGAGAATGGCATGAGTGAGGGCATCAGCCTTTTTGGGAAGGCAGAAGCTTACAAAGCCAGGGAGGAGAAAAGCCCAGGGTCCCTCATCCTCTCATCTTTGCCACAGAGGAAACACGAGGACCAAGATATTTTCTGACCAGTAGCATGGACTTGCATTCCACTGGGCCCACTCTGACTTTTACAAAGGGTGAGCCTGAAAGCAAACTTGTCGATGTTGAATGAGATTACCTCAGTACCAAGCAGTCTGCATGTGGGTGTAGCTGTTTATGAGAATTGCCTGGGAATGTGAACTGCCCAGAACCTGGGCATCCTGGGACCTCGGAGATGTTGTTGTGGGGAAAAGGGACTATGAGGATATCAGTGCTACCTGCCGCTGAAAGTCACATGGTCCCTATTTCCAGGGACCCAGAGTTGAGGATTCTCAGCGAGCTTCTGGTTCAGGCAAGTCAGAGCGAGCATCTGGAGCCGCTTTGCGACAGTCCGCTTATTGCTCCACACTCTTTCTACAATGCAGCACTGTTTTCATGTTGTTTGGCAAATTTTGTTTTCTAATATCTCAGCAGGAGAAGGTGTGTTTTGTGGAAGAAATGACCAACGAGTAGAATGCCTTCCTTTTGTAATAAAATCCTTGCTGGGTTTGAGTTAATAGGCCTCTAAGGAAGAGCAAGTTAAAATGGAACTGGACAGAGTGCTAAGTAAAATACTGTCCAGCGTAATCTACTGCCCTCAAGGGAGAGAGCCAAGTGACTCAATATGGGTTTTCCGTCTTCAATTTCAATAGCCCGATGTCAGGATCAAGCAGCAGAACATGCTGACTACCTCAGTATGCTCCCTGCACTCAGAGTTTATTTTCCCATGGCCTCCTCTCTTCCTATGATGCCATCCCTAAGAAGCTTAAAGTGCACAGGTGTGAAAGTCCTTTTACTAGCATTGCAAATCGAGGGGTAGGTAGTGATGTTCGGAAGTAATGAAACCAAATGTGGACCACAGAGAGATCGGCAATTAACACTGCCACCTGTTTTAGTCATTTGTTTGTTTTAATTAGGATATTTATATGGGGTTATAATATGTCATTTGTATTAATGTAGCTATCTATGGGGATGGGGAAAAGAATAGAATTATTCATTCATTTATTTATTTATGTATTTATTTATTAATGATTTTGAGGCAGGCCTGGCTCTGTTGCCCAGGTTGGAGTGCAGTGGTGCGATCTCGGCTCACTGCAACCTCCACCTGCTAGGCTCAAGCCATCTTCCGACCTCAGCTTCTTTTGTAGCTGGGACTACAGGTGCACGCCACCACACCCAGCTAATTTTTGTATCTTTTATAGAGATGGGATCTCACTATGTTGCACAGGCTGATCTCGAACTCCTGAGCTTAAGGGATCCACCCACGTTGGCCGAGTACTAGGATTACAGGCATGGGCCACTGTGCCCAGCCTTGAAGTTTTCTAGTTCAATGATCTTGGCGTTTTCAAGATTTGCTACGTAATGACTGCTGCATACCCCTTTTCTCTTCATGGGAGTTCAGTTTAAAGTGCACTGAGCATTCAAAGTAAGTCAGGCTTGAAACAGCATGTCTGGTGATTTCCTCGTTGGGAAAAGCTTCTGTTTAGCTGAGATGGAATTTGCTATGGTTTGAGAAGATACATTCTGGGGTGAAACTTGGGGGAGAAATATATTATCTTTACAGGCATCCTGGATACAAAACCAAACTGCTCTTGGCTGTACATGAAGAACTCATTTTATTTTTTTATTTTTATTTTTTTCAGAAAGTCTGAGGCTAATATGAATGGAGTAAAGAAAGAGGGAAGGATGGTAGGAAAACACACCTCATTTTCCAGCCAGTGGCCCTAGCCAGCCTCATCCCCAAGAAGTCTAATCATTTTATACTTGTATGAGTCTTCATATGAGCACATTCACTTCACTAGGGCTGCAGCGTCCTGGAGAGATGAATGGTCTCCATTCACAGCTGACAGCCTTGGTGGCCCACACTCAGTGACAGCGATGGAGGTCCTTTTCCATTTGCCCTTTATTAGAGAGATATATTGAGCTCCCTGTGTGGAAGGAAACATTTTCCAACACCCTCCACATGCACTGTGTGAAGCTTGTTGTGCTCTGACACGTAGTTAAACGCTGACACTTTTCTCTTAGCTGCCCTAAATCCTAATGACCGAGGGGTGGTACCGGCTGCCCCAGGGTAAACTACTGAGCAAATCTAAAGGTTTGTCTTCCTTTCCCATCTTCTGTTAGAAAAACCAAATGTTCACAAAGTGCAATAACAGTTTAAACCACAACTTCTCTCTCTCACAATGTTTTACATCAATCATTACAATAATATTGTTTTTAAAATAAACTTTATTTTAGGAGATTTGCATATCTACAGAAACATTGTGAACTTAGAGTAGACAGAGTTCACATCCACCCCCGACTGTGTTTATGATTAACATCTTATGTATATATATTATATTAGTGCATTTATTATTATTCATGTACCAATATTGATATATTTTTATTACTTAAAGCCTATATTTTACTTAGATTTACGTGGTTTTCACTGAGTGTGCTTTTCTGTTCTGGGATCTCATTCAGGATCCCAAGAAACATTTAGCCGTGGAGTCTCCTGAGGCTCCTCTGGCTGAGGCTGTTGCTGGGACATTTTCTGCTTCGTATGACCTTGCAGGTTTGGAAGAGGATGATCAGGCACACAGTAGGATGCCCCATACTGAAATCTTTATGTTGCTATTCTCGTGATTAGAGTGCGGGAATGGCTTTTGGGAGGAGAACCACAGAGGTAAAGTGCCATTGTCATCCCATTGTCTGAAGGGTACATATTGTCAGCATGATTAATCACTGTTGCTGGTGGCCCTGTCCGCCTGGCTAAGGTGGTGGTTGTCAGGTGTCCTCTCTCCGTGGGGCACTCGTTAGAAGGAGGCCCACACTTAATGAGTGAGAAGTTATGCTCCACCTCCCGGAGGGTGGAGTATCCAGACAAATTATTGAGAATTCTTAGGCATAATTTGTCTTGTATCCCCCATTTAAATATTTATTCAATCATCTATTAATATCGGTATGGACTCATGGATATTTATTTGGTACTTTGAGTAAAAGTTACATATTATTCTATTCATTTTGTTGCACAAATTGTTCCAGTTCAAATATTACCCACTGTAATAGTTATGTAGTGGTACTTTGTTGTTATTTTAAGTTGCAATTCTCTGTTGACAAACAGTATTGAGCATTTTTTCATATCCTTATTTGGCATCTGTTTACCTTCTTTGGTGAGGGGTCTGTTCAGGTTTTTTTACATTATTTAACTGGGTTGATTTTCTTATTGTTGAATTTTAAGAGTTCTTTGTACATTTTGGATACACATGTTTTAATCAGATATGCATTTTGAAAATATTTTCTACAAGTCTGTGGCTTGTCTATGGTACTTTCAAAAATGTATTTTCACACTCTAATGAGACATATGAAGAGGAAAGAGATTAGTTAATATCGGAGCCCAATCATGTCTCTACATGGGGGTGTGCAGCCTCCTCCCTTGAGGAATCTACTTTTCGTTTGTCTTCCAGATACATTGTTATTTCCAAAACCATATATGAGGAGTATAAAAAAGATATGAGAATATATCAATAGTCAAAGAGAAAGTGTACTTAAAAAAAGAATTCTCTCAATGACCAGTGAGGTAGATAAAACAGACATACATAAGCATTCACGTTTATCAGATGCAGAAACTGAAGTCCAGGTAAGCTATATGACCTAGCTAGAGTCACTCAGTCGGCAAGAGATAGAGCCATGACTACACTCCTAGATTCTATCTCCTACCTCCAAATTCTCTTACCTACATCACATTAGAACCATATCATGTTAGCCAACAGACCATCAGTGTGTTTGTTTAAAGTGCTAACTTATTGATAATTCATGCATTTAACAGTGTATTTTTCAGATGCATTTGAACCTTACTGTGTCAGATAAGCCACGTATTCAAAATGGAATAAGTTAAGATGTAGCATGAGTCTTTAACTCTGTCTTTGCTTTCTTGGCACTGTGTAGCCACAGTGGATGCTAAGTATTCTATCATCTGATTCTTCCAGACAATTCTTTATTGTACTCAACAATTTAGTGGCAGTAGTCCTTGGAATTTGCTAATCATTTTCCTTAAGAGTTTTGGAGGAAAATATCTATTACTTAGCTATCTAGCCAATTTGAAAATTAAAAGTCCCTTTAGACCATTATTTACCAGTCTTGAGACTATTGGCTTTTGGGCTGGGTAAATCTTTGGTGTGGAGGGCTCTGAAATATTATGAGATGCTTAACAGCATTCTAGGACTGCCTCTGCTGGATGCCAGTAGAATCCCTCCAGGATGCCACAACCATAAATGTCTCTAGAGATTGACAAGTGTCCCTTGGGGGTTGTATTGCTCTGTTTTCATGCTGCTGATAAAGATATACCTGAGACTGGGAAGAAAAAGGGGTTTAATGGACTCCCAGTTCTATGTGGCTTGGGAGGCTTCACAATCATGGCAGAAGGGAACAGGCACTTCTTACATGGCAGCAGCAGGAGAGAATGAGAACCGACTGAAAGGGGTTTCCCCCTATAAAACCATCATATCTTGTAAGACTTACTCACTGTCACAAGAGCAGCACAGGAGATATCTGCCCCCATGATTCAGTTACCCCACACTGGGTCCATCCCACAACATGTTGGAATTGCGGGAACTACAATTCAAGATGAGATTTGGGTGGGGACAGAGCCAAACCATATCATTCTGTCCCTGGCCCCTCCCAAATCTTGTGTCCTCACATTTCAAAACCAATCATGACTTCCCAATAGAACCCCAAATTGTTAACCCATTTCAGCATTAATTCAAAAGCTTACAGTCCAATGTTTCATATGAGACAAGGCAAGTCCCCTCTGCCTATGAGCCCATAAAATCAAAAGCAAGTTAATTACTTTCTAGATACAACGCAGGTATAGGTATTGGGTTAATACAGCTGTTGCAAATGGGAGAAATCGGCCAAAACAAAGGGGTTACAGGCCCCATGCAAGGCTGTTGCAAATGGGAGAAATCGGCCAAAACAAAGGGGCTACAGGCCCCAGCAGGGCAGTCAAATTTTAAAGCTCAAAAATGATGTCTTTTGACTCCATGTCTCACATCCAGGTCACACTGATGAAAGAGATGGGTTCCTGTGGTGTCAGGCAGCTCTGCACCTGTAGCTTTGGAGGATACTGCCTCCCTCCTAGCTGCTTTCATGGACTGGTGTTGAGTGTCTGTGGCTTTTCCAGGTGCATTGTGCAAGCTATCAGTGGATCTACCACTCTGGGGTCTGGAGGACGGTGGCTGTCTTCTCACAGCCTCACTAGGCAGCACCCCAGTGGGGACTCTGTGGGGGTGCCCACCCCACATTTCTCTTCTGCACTGCCCTGGCAGAGGTTCTCCATGAGGGTCCCAATGCTGCAGCAAACTTCTGCCTGGGCATTCAGATGTTTCTATAATATCTTCTGAAAACTAGGCAGAGGTTCCCAAACCTCAACTCTTGACTCCTGTGCACCTGCAGGCTCAACACCACATGGAAGCTGTCAAGGCTTGGAACTTGCACCTTCTGAAGCCATGGCCTGAGCTGTACCTTGGCCCCTTTTAGTTATGGCTGGAGTGGCTGGAACACAGTCCTTAGACTGCACACAGCAGAGAGACTCTGGTCCCGGCCCATGTAACAATTTTTTTCCTCCTATGCCTCTGGGCCTGTGGTGGGAGGAGCTACCACAAAGGTCTCTGACATGCCCTGGAGACATTTCCCCCATTGTCTTGGTGATTAACATTCAGCTCCTCATTAATTATACAAATTTCTGCAGCCAGCTTGAATTTCTCCTTAGACAATGGGATTTTATTTTCTATCACATTGTCAGGCTGCAAATTTGTCAAACTTTTATGCTGTTTCCCTTTTAAAACTGAACACCTTTAACAGCACCTAAGTCACCTCTTGAATGCTTTGCTGTTTAGAAATTTCTTCTGCCAAGTACCCTAAATTATCTCTCCCAAGATCAAAGTTCCACAAATCTCTAGGTCAGGGGCAAAATGCTGCCAGTATCTTTGCTAAAATGTAACAAGAGTCACCTTTTCTCCAGTTCCCAACAAGTTCCTCCTCTCCATCTGAGACCACCTCAGCCTAGATTGCATTGCCCATATCACTATCAGCATTTTGCTCAAAGCCATTTAAAAAGTCTCCACTAGGGGGTTCCAAATATTCCCACATTTCCTGTCTTCTTCTGAGCCCTCCAAACTGTTTCAACCTCTGCTTGTTAGCCAGTTCCAAAGTTGCTTTCACATTTTTGGGTATCTTTTCAGCAATGCCCCAGTCCACTGGTACCAACTTACTGTATAAGTTCATTTTCACACTGCCAATAAAGACATACCTGAGACTGGGGAGAAAAATAGGTTTAATAAACTCACAGTTCCATGTGGCTGGGGAGGCCTCACAATCATGGCAGAAGGTGAAAAGTACTTCTTACATGGCAGCAGCAAGAGAGAATGGGAACTAAGTGAAAAGGATTTCCCTTTACAAAGCCCATTATGTCTCATGAGACTTATTCATTATCATGAGAAGAGCATGGGAAACGTCCTGCCCGTGATTCAATTACCTCCCAGAACACGTGGGAATTGTGGAAGCTACAATTCAAGATGAGATTTGCGTGGGGACACAGCCAAACCATATCAGAGCAAAGTCCCCTCTGTCAAGAACCCCTGCTCTAGTGTTTAAACTATTTGATGACTGAAGATTTCAGCAGCACTAGATTATAATATCTTAATTTCAAGAAGCTGTAGACTTTATAAGTAAGATAATTTATTATTTTGTATGTTTATTACCTTATTTACATAGTAATTTGATCAAGCAAAGCAAATTTAAATTTTCATTTCAAAATTGATAATAAAATGGAAGGAATAGGGTTAAACTATAAGAAGGATAGGAAAGGCGAAATGGAGGTCAACTAGGGCTTAAATTTATTTTTGGCAAAATGAAACAATTTTCTGATTCAAAGAAATGTTCCTCATGGGAACATCTTTTGCCTTTTGTCTTTTCATTGTAGAATCATAGAATCTTAGAGCTGGTTGGGCCCACAGAGATTACTAGGTGAGTGCTAGAGAAAGAAGGGTGAAGCATTGGTGATAGGTTCATGTTCCTTCTTAATGCTGCCTGTTAGTCTGAGCGCTGTAATACATATGACTTAATTATGGAAAATCTATAGTTAATTATAGCATTAATTATAGCATAGGAATAATCTGAAAATTATACATAGCAACACATGGAGGTTGACTTGAAAAGTTGTCCCTTTTGAACAGGGATTCCCTGGAGACCTGGCTGACTCTAGGGCTGGGGAAGGGAAAACTCCTGGTGAGCCTGGAGGACCTTGTGGTTGCAGAAAGTAAGGGGTCAGGGAACAGGCCTGACAAAGGAACATGCAGCCAACCTGAAATAGCTCCCAATGGCCAAAGCTGGAAAACTTTGAGCAACAAAATTAATAAAAATACTACTGAGTTGTAACTCAAAGAAAAAAGTAAATATCTGTGTTTATACTGATAAAAATAAATGGTCAAATACATAAATAATTGAGGGGGAAGTGAAAAAGTCTGTGTGGAGGATTTCCAAATAGTAAACATAAAAGAAATGAGGGAAATAGAAGATACCACTTGATGTGGTTTGGCAGTGTCCCCACCCAAATCTTGTCTTGAATTGTAGCTCCCATAATCCCCATCTGGCCTGGAAGGGGCCTGGTGGGAGGTAATTGAATCATGGCTCTGGGTCTTTCCTGTGCTGTTCTGGTGATAGTGAATAAGTCTCGTGAGATCTGACGGTTTGTAAAGGGAAGTTTCCCTCCACATGCTCTCTTGCTTACCACCATACGAGATGCACCTTTTCTTTACCTTTGCCTTCTGCCATCATTGTGAGGCCTCCCTGGTCCTGTGGAACTGTGAGTCCATTAAACATCTTTTTCTTTATAAATTACCTGGTCTCCCATATGTCTTTGTTAGCAGTGTGAGAATGGACTAATACACCACTCGAATACCACAGTAAGAGTTGCCATAGGGAAGATTCGTGGATGAGTGCTGAACTTAGTGTCTGAAACAGAAGGAAGAAACAGGATATTTGCATAACCTCAAATATCTGTGCCCCAATATGTATTAATTACTGTACTGAATTTAACATATATCCACAAATTCTTTCCTACTTTTTCCTCCAGCAGGTGGAGTTTAATTTCCCTCCTTATGAAAGTGAGCTGGATTTAGTGCCTTGCTTATAATAAATAGAGTTTTGGAAAAGTAAAAATAGTGACCCTACAGTGAAAAAATCTGAAAGATTTGGCCTTATCCAAGTGATGGAGGTGAGCATCATCAATGATAAGTAGTGTTAACATCAGGCATCCTTGGAAATGATGCAATGAGAAGGGCGTCACCACTGCGGTACATTACCCCCAAATCCAGAATGCCAGTCCAATCACGAGAAAACATCAGCACTTGAGGAGCATTCTACAAAATAGCTGACGAAAACTCTTCTAAAGGGTCAAGTTCATGAGTAACAAGGAAAGACGGAGAAGCTGTCACAGATTGGCAGAGACTAAGAAGACATAACAGGTGAATCCGACGTGGTATTCTGGATTGGATCCTTGAATAGGAAAAGGGCATTATTGGAAAAACTGGTAAAAAGCCAAATAAAGTCCACAGTTCAGTCAATAGTGTAGCAATGTTAACTTGTTAGTTTTGATAAATGTGTCCTGGTTATATAACATGCTAAAATTAGGGGCGACTGGGTGGAAGGCTTAGTGGAACCCTTTATACTATCCTTACAACTTTTCTATAAATCTAATAGTATTTCAAAGTTAAATAAGCTTTTCTTTAGCTCTTATCTTTTGTTTAATCTTACAGTTAATGACTATGTCAAAAAAGGCTTTGAGACCAGGAATAAAATTTAAGGAAAAATATGCTAATCACCTTATTTCTAAATTATAGGTAAAATAAGTACAAATAATAGCAGATTACAATAGGTCTAGTTTAGTGACTGGCTAGAGGACATATAATAGAGGGACATGTAAAAATTATAATACCACACATCTACAGCCATCTGATCTTTGACAAACCTGACAAAAACAAGAAATGGGGAAAGGATTCCCTGTTTAATAAATGGTGCTGGGAAAATTGGCTAGCCATAAGTAGAAAGCTGAAACTGGATCCTTTCCTTACTCCTTATATGAAAATTAATTCAAGATGGATTAGAGGCTTAAATGTTAGACCTAATACCATAAAAACCCTAGAAGAAAACCTAGGCAATAGCATTCAGGACATAGGCATGGGCAAGGACTTCATGTCTAAAATGCCAAAAGCAATGATAACAAAAGCCAAAATTGACAAATGGGATCTAATTAAACTAAAGAGCTTCTGCACAGCAAAAAAAACTACCATCAGAGTGAACAGGCAACCTACAGAATGGGAGAAAAATTTTGCAATCTACTCATCTGACAAAGGGCTAATATCCAGAACCTACAAAAGACTCAAACAAATTTACGAGAAAAACCAAACAACCCCATCAAAAAGTGGGCAAAGAATATGAACAGACATTTCTCAAAAGAAGACATTCATACAGCCAACAGACACATGGTAATAGTATAAACTTTCATAACAAAGTGAAAACTTTCTTTTACTATGTTTATTTTGCAGACAGAAAAATAACATTAGTAAGGAATAATTGCTATTTCTTTTTGGTTATTTTTCTCTCATTCACATTAACTTTTCCTAAATTTCAAAACCGTTAGGCTCAATATCTCATAATCTGTGTGAGGAGAATATTTTTGTATCATCTCCTCTGAAAAACTAAACTGATTATATTCTCTTCTAAGCACCTGCTCATATCCTGTTGATGCCTCTAAGCAGAGGCAGAAATGGTTGCTCTAAACAGGTGTTTTTTATGTGCTCTAAAAAGCCCTAACTTTTGCACACATAAAGGTTTGCTTGCTTTCCACGTGATGGGCATCTTTCCACTCATGGTAAGGCATCATTATCTTCTCAGTTTATATTCGCTGATTCAGCATTTCCTGAGTACCTGCCATGAGCCAATAGCTGCTCATAAGTTTTCTATGCTTGGGCAACTCAGCGAACAAAAGAGACAAAGATCTCCATCCTCAAGGTGCTTGTTTTTCACAGGGAGGGGCAGGTCGTAAACAATAAACACAATAAAGTGGGCAGTACAGGGTGGTGGAAGTGAATAGAATTATGGAGAAAAGTAGGGCAGAGTGATGAGAGTGCAGAGTGCTGTGCTGTGCGTGTCTGGGTGGGGGCGGTTTCAAGGTTAAGCAGGGTGATCAGAGCAGTGGGTCAACCCCCCGAAAAGATGAAGCTTGAGCCAAAATTTGAAAAAGATAAAGAAATAGAGCATGGCTATCTGAGAGAAGAGACTTCCAAATGGAGAGCAGGTAGAGCAAGGATTATAAGGCAGGTGCTTGCCACTTGCCTCTGTGGATGAGCATGGAGTCTGGCATGGCTGCAGCAGTGAGGGAGGGTGGAGCTTTTAGAGGGGAGGCTGGACTGGTATTGGGTCCAGACCATGGCTGGCCTCAGAGCCCACCAGCTCACAAGTGGAAAGCAATTGCAGGGTGCTGGGCAGAAGTGTGTCTAAAAGGAAGTCTCAAAAGGATGCTTCTAACTGCTGTGCTCAGAGTAGACTGCAGGGGTCAGGGGTAGAAACAGTGGCGCCTGTCAGAGACTTGTGCAACCTCCCAGTGAAAGATGATGATGACTCCAACCAGGTTGTAGCATTGGAGGTGGTGAGAAAAGCCAGATTTGGGTAGGTGTTGGAAGTAGGGCAACCACATTTTCTGAGGGGTTGGAGGCAGGGTGTGAGAGGAAGAATGATGCTTAGGATGATGCTTAGGTTTTTGGCCTGTGTTGTATGTTAATAGAAATCCTCTCTATACAGAGATTTGGAAAGAAAATGCTGTTAAAATATTATCTGATAACAACTACCCCAATATTTGTATTGTCACTTTATACTCTCAGCTGAAAATGCCAACAAAATGTTTCTTCTGGTCTGAGAAGAATAGTCACATATAAAACCTGTCTGCAGCTTACTGTTCTCTGGCAGAGGTTGTGTTTTTATGCATAGCTCACTGGCTTGCTGCTAGCAGAGGCTCCTTGCTAGAGGGAGGAATCTGACTCTCATGGCATGTGCTGCTTAGTCTTGAGACTAAGAATAAGTGTTTGGAGTATAATAATTAGTTCTTGGTTCTGCTCTGCTTGGGAAAAAACCTCAGAAAGCCTCTTGGTGCCCACAATGATGAAAATAGTCATTACTAATTGTATTTGTGGGCACCCAAGGCATAAACATGTGCAAGGCACTTAATAAAACACCATCATCACATCGATTTTTATGATTCTCAGGCTTACCCTGGGCCACAAATTTTGCTGGGAGCTCCACACGTTGCCTTTCAACCCCTCATGGCACCTTGAAAGTTATAATCCTTTTGTAACAGATGAAGTGTCTGAAGTGCAGAAAGGTTACAGGACTTGTTTACGTCCAAATAGATACTGCAGAGTGGGGCTGGGGATCCCTGGACTCCAGACTTTCCTGTCTCCAATGCCAGCATCCTTCTGATTTTCCTGCCTCCAAAACTCAGGGGTTTAGATGAATGATGTATTCGTAACATGCTAACTCAACACACACGTTGATTTAGAGTTTTCTATGTGTTAGAAACTGACTTAGCTTGACATTGGAGGATAAAAGATTGGTTGATGGGTTGATTAAATGGTTTTTGAATGCTTATGATATGCCAGAGGTGTGCAATACTATAGAAAGACAAAAATGAATGGTCCCTTGCTTCAAGAAGGAACCACCATTTCTTGGATGTCCTGGACGGTGGTGTTTAAATATTATAGGACAAGAAGCAGCAGAAACCTAAGTGGGCTGTTTGAGAACCCTACCTTATTTAGGCATTTCAAAAATGTATTAATCTAAGAAACTTAGTACTTTTTGAATTGGAAAGTGTACAATCATATTTCAAGAATGGTTTGAGGCAGGCTTAGCTTAGGTACAAGTTATTGTAATTTGTACCTAATTTGTACCTAAATTATTATAATTTGTACCTAAGCTAAGTGTATTAGTTTGTTCTCATGCTGCTAATAAAGACATACCTGGGACTGGGTAATTTATAAAGGAAGGAGGTTTAATTGACTCACAGTTCCACATGCCTGGGGAGGTCTCACAATCATGGCAGAAAGTGAAGGGGAAGCAAGACACATCTTACAAAGCAGCAGGCAAGAGAGAGCTTGTGCAGGGAAACTCCCCTTTATAAAACCATCAGATCTTGTGAGACTTATTCACTACCATGGGAACAGTATGGGGGAACCACCCCCATGATTCAATTATCTCCACCTGGCCCTGCCCTTGACTGCAGGGGCCCTTGAAAACAGTATGCTAAGAATAGATAGGGCTCAAGGACAGTATCTCCAATTGAACTTTTAATGAACTCTCGTAGGCGCCAAGAAGGCAGACAAATAAGGAAGAGCATAGAGACAAGGAACTAAGCAGAAGGTTACATCTGGGTAAAGAAAGTTTGTTTTGCATTGTGTTCTTTCTGCTGACGTGGGGTTTATGGAATATAAATAAAGTGAGGTGGAGGCTCTGAGTGCGGCCGCCATGTTCTCTGTTTGTCTTTGTCTTTTGTGTCTGTTCATTCTCCACCACCCCCGGCACGGTCCCCAATAAGTGGCGCAGTGAGCAGGGTCTGCACGGGTGAGTAGCGGGGAACAAGAAGGGGAACCCCCTAGGAGCGGGTAAAACCCGGATATTGTTAAGGGGAACCTTCTTGAGCTTTCATTATGGGGAATTCCAGTTCCTTGGCCTCAGAATATTTAAGATTATTACAAGGGCTTTTACTTTCAATTGGGGTTGATACCAAAGAGAGAACTTTGCGGAAAGTGTTTGCTCATGTGGAACAACATTGCTATTGGTTTCAATATCAAACTAAAGTGCAATTAAATAAACGAGATTGGCAACAGGTTGTTAAGACCCTTCGTCAAGCGCATCAGCACGGTGATATAATGTTGGCACCTTTGTGGGCCCTCTGTGCCTCTATTACTCAGGCTTTGGAGCTCTTAGAGACAGACTCTGAAAAAGGGGAAGGTGGAGATGAGGAGTCTTTGAAGTCTCCAATAGCTATTTCCCCTCCTTTAGATAATTCTGTAACTGGTGGAGAAGGTCCTTTGTATAATGATGTGTCTCAGGAAAGGGAATCAGAAATTCAAAAGGAGCTTCAGCCCGTTGTTCAATTGTTACAACAAATTTTACAATTGCAGTTATCTCCCCCTCAACCTTCTCCTCCACCCACTCCTGTTTTTACTTTTCCCGTGGTTCATCCACCCCCATCAGCACCCAAGGCAGCGGAGGAGGATAGTTTTCCACCACCACCACCGCCGGTGGAAATGCTGCCTCGTTCAGGCACGGTTTTTACTGTCCCTGCTTCTACTGCTAAAGCTGTAATTGAGGTATTGGATTCTCAAGAGGATGAGGATCCTCTACAATTGTTACCTATTACTAGGCAACCTTTTGGCCCTAATTATCAATTTCCTCAAGGAGGTGTGAATGTGCAGTATAATGTCCTTCAATTTAAGTTCCTTAAAGAAATGAAGGCAGCTGTTGCTAATTATGGCCCTCAATCTCCTTTTGTCATGGGGCTTTTAGATTCTTTTTCCTCTGAGAATTTGTTTTTGCCTCTTGATTGGGAGACCTTGGGGAAGGCTGTTTTGGACCGCTCTCAGTGGCTCCAGTTACGCAGTTGGTGGCTGGAAGATGCCAAAGAACAGGCCCACCACAATGCCACTAGAAATCCTCCAGAACCAACAGAGGAGCAATTAACAGGTACTGGTCAGTTTACTACCGTAGCGGCTCAATCTGGGCTCGATGACATAGCATTATCACAAGTTAAAGGACTTTTTTTAAAAAGCTTGGTGTAAAGTAGAACCATCGGGAAAAACTGCTTTGTCTTTCGTTAAGATTTTACAGGGTGCCAATGAACCTTATCCTAATTTTGTTGCTCGGCTCCGAGATGCTGTAATGAAGACTGTGGGTAATGGGGCAGCAGGCAAAATCCTGATAACCATATTAGCTTTCGAGAATGCTAATCAGGAATGTCAGAGGTTGTTGCACCCTCTAAAGGCTGCTGGAAACTTACAAATGGAAGATTTTATTAGAGCCTGTGCCGGAGTGGGAGGGGCTGCCTATAATGCACAATTGTTTGCTGGAGCTCTATCTAAGGCACTCATGGGAAAAAAGGGGGTTTGCTTTCAATGTGGAAAGACTGGTCATTTTAAAAAGGAGTGTCATAAGTTATCTAATAAGAATGACTCCCCCAAAATAGGATCTAAAAGGCTTCCCACTGAGCCCTGTCGTCGTTGCGGCAAAGGGCGACACTGGACTAATAAATGTCACTCTAAAGTGGACAAAAATGGTAATCCTCTAACCTCCAGGTCAGGAAACTTGCAGAGGGGCCCTTTAGCTTGGGGCCCCAGCAACAATACAAGCCCTCTTCATTTGCAATTTCCAATCAGCTCGGGGGTCCAGCATCAGCAGGCCAGTCAGTCAATGTTAACCCCCAATTTTCAGTAACTCAACTTTTCTCTGCTACTTCTGGTAGCGCCACTGCTGATGTGTCAATTTTACAGGCCGTCGAACTTACCCCAGAAATGGGAGTTGTTAAATTGCCTACAGGTGTTTTTGGGCCATTACCTCCACATACAGTTGGATTGCTTATAGGACGCAGTAGTAGTATTCTACAGGGTTTACAAGTTCATTTGGGTGTTATAGATTCTGATTATAAAGGGGAAATTCAAATTATGGCACAAGCTCATAAACCCATATCCCTTAAAAAGGGGCAACAGATTGCACAACTCCTTTTACTATCCTATTTTCAGTTTCCTTCCCGGAGGCAAAAAAGAACTGGAGGTTTTGGAAGCACAGGTAAACATATTTTTTGGGAAACCTTAGTAACTCAACAAAAACCCTTGTTTCCTCTCGAAGTAGAGGGACAAATTTTTCAGGGCTTGGTTGATACAGGAGCTGACGTTTCCATTATTGCCTCCGACCAATGGCCTTTACAATGGCCTAAACAGCCTGTTGCTGTGTCTCTTACTGGATTAGGTTCTGCCTCAGAGGTGTATCATAGTTCTCAATCCTTGAGTTGTCGAGGGCCGGATGGTCAAATGGCCCAAGTCCAATTTTATATTGTTCCTATTGCCCTAAATTTATGGGGGCGAGATTTATTGCAACAATTTGGAGCTTTTGTTTCTATTCCTCATGTTTCTAATTCTGCCAAGAATATGATGTTCCGCATGGGCTACAATCCCCTTGAAAAGTCTTTAAACATATGGCCACTGTTCAGCAGCCTCAAGCCCTTCCCTTGACATGGAAAACTAATATTCCTGTATGGGTTGAACAGTGGCCTTTAACACGTGAGAAGCTTGAGGCCTTGGTAAACTTAGTTCAGGAACAATTAACCTTAGGTCATATAGAACCTAGTACTTCTCCATGGAACTCCCCTGTTTTTGTGATAAAGAAAAAGAACGGTAAATGGAGACTATTAACAGATCTTCGTGCTATTAGTGCATGTATTCAACCCATGGGATCCTTACAACCTGGCCTTCTTAATCCTTCTATGATTCCTCAAGACTGGGTGCTCATGGTTATTGATTTAAAGGATTTTTTTTTTCTATTCTTTTGGATCAAAAGGATTGTGAGCGTTTTGCCTTTTCTGTCCCTGTTTTTAATAATTCTCAGCCACTTTCTCGATATCAATGGAAAGTTTTACCTCAAGGTATGTTAAACAGCCCTACCTTCTGTCAAAAATTTGTCCATCGGGCCTTGGATCCTGTTCAAAAGCGTCATCCTTCTGTTCTTTTATATCATTATATGGATGACATTCTTCTTGCTGCACCCACCAGAGAAAAGCAGCAAGATGCTTTTGCATCATTACAAACTCAGCTTTCTTTCTACTCACTTAATATTGCCCCCAAAAAAATTCAAGTGGATTTTCCTATTCAATATTTAGGTTATACCTTGGGGGCACAAAATATTCGACCCCAAAAAATTCAAATTCGACGTGATCATTTAAAAACATTAAATGACTTTCAAAAGCTTTTAGGAAACATTAATTGGATGCGTCCTGTTTTAGGAATACCAACATATCAGTTACAACATCTTTTTTCTATTCTAGAAGGAGACAGTCACTTGGACAGCTCACGTCATTTAACTCCTTTGGCTTTACAGGAACTCCAGCTTGTAGAAGAGCAACTTCAAAAGGCCCATTTACATTATATCCTTCCCGATGTTCCCCTTTCCTTTTGTTCATTTCATACTTTACATTCTCCCACAGGAATAATTCATCAAACTAATCGGCCGCTAGAATGGATCTTTTTGTCCAATAAAACATCTAAACGCTTGACTACTTATATCGACTGTTTAGCTGAACTGATCATCAAAGGACGGCATCGTTGTTGACAACTTTGGGGAGGAGATCCTTCCTTAATTATTTCTCAATTCACTCATAGTCAGATTACTTATCTTCTTGCAACTTCTGATTCTTGGCAAGTTGCTTGCACTTCATTTGTTGGACAATTTTCTACCCAATATCCTAAGTCTCCGATCTTTTCATTTTTTAGGCAACATTCTGTGTTGCCTTTCTCACCAATTTCTGTATTTCCTGTTCAAGGTCCTACCTTTTTTACTGATGCTAGTAGCAATGGTAAGGCTGGTTATTGGAGTGTTCATCAATCTCGAGTTACAGTTTATCCTTATCCCTCGGTGCAACAGGGAGAATTGTTTGCTATTCTCATGGTCTTACTTGATTTTCCTACTACTAGTTGTAACATTGTTAGTAATTCTCAATACGCCGTTTATGTTACTTCTTATATTTCTCAGGCCACTTTACCTCTTTGTGCTACTTCTTCTCTTCAAAAACTCTTTTCTTTGTTATCCTCTACCTTGAGCCAACGTCGAGCTCCTTTATTCATCACTCATCTTTGTTCTCATTCTCAACTTCCTGGACCATTAGTTCATGGTAATACTCAGATTGATTCACTTTTAATTGGCCATCTGCAGGCTGCAGAACAAGAACATGCTCTACATCACACTAATAGTTCTGGCCTTCAACGACAGTTTCATTTAACTTGTAAACAAGCTCGTTCTCTTATTTGAGCTTGTCCTTCCTGTGCTCCTTTGAGCATTCCATCCTTCCATCCTGGGGTTAATCCACGAGGTACTCAAGTTAATCAGATTTTGCAAATGGATGTCACACATGTCCCTTCTTTTGGACAATTAAAGTATGTTCATCATACCATTAATACATTTTCTCATTTTCAATGGGCCACTCCGTTGCCATCTAAAAAAACTGATTCTGTTATTACACATCTCTTAGCTTGTTTTGCCATCATGGGCATTCCTCTTATACTTAAAACTAATAATGCCCCTGCCTATGTCTCTCGTAAATTACAAGTTTTCTTACAGCAATACAATATTCAACATATCACCGGTATCCCGGGCAACAGTCAAGGTCAAGCCATCATTGAGCGCGCAAATTTAACCTTAAAAACTCAACTGCAAAAACAAAAAGGGGGAAATGAGTCCCCCAGAAACCAGATTCTGAAGGTTCTTTTTACCTTAAATTTTTTGAATCAATGGAGACAATTGCAAGACTCCACTACCGTAACCCATCTTTCCTCACCTCCCTCGGTGATAGTCCCCGCTGACAATTTAAGGGTTTGGTATCCTAATGAAAAAGGTAAGTATGTTTAAGGGCAAGTTCTAAAACAGGGACGGGGCTATGCTCTTGTCCTTACAGGGAGCGGACCTAAGTGGTTTCCTATAAGACGATTGAAACCCTGTTGAAAAGAAAACTGGATTCAGCATGCATTTCTTCCTTTGTTGGATGTGCCTTGGCAGGGGACTTATTTCCCTTAGTGAGGCTTTGTATGAATATTGGACTTATATTCCCTTTCCACCCTTGTATCAGGGAGTCGCCTGGGGGGAGGCGGAAATTAAGGTTTTCACCAATAACACTACTTGGATGCCGTCCCCCTATATAGGCAAGGACAACATGGAGCAAGCATTGACATGGCTTGGAGATCAGCTCACTGTCCTCAGTACTCGGATAACATTACAATGTGATTGGAACTCCACTCAGTTTTGTGTAACACCTGTGCCTTTTAATATCTCTCAAAATTGGACTGAAATCCAAAAATTATTAGTAGGCCATAAAAATATTAGTTTGGACATCCAAGAGCTCACTCAAAACATTTCCAAAGCATTTCGACAACAATTACATATTTTGTCCAGAACTGCAACCTTGCAGGAGCTGGGTCAACGCCTTGCTGCCCTTAACCCATGGACCCAGATGAAAACATGGATTTCTACAATCTCTGGAAGTATATTGCTTTGGGCTCTCAGATTGGGTCTGCTTCTCTTGGTGATCCGATGCTCCCTCCGTTGCCTCCAAGAACAAAAAAAACCACAGAAACAAATATGGGCTACCTTTTTAGGATTGAGGCAAAACAAAAAGGGGGAAATGCAATGGCCCTTGAAAACAGTATGCTAAGAATAGATAGGGCTCAAGGACAGTATCTCCAATTGAACTTTTAATGAACTCCCGTAGGCGCCAAGAAGGCGGACAAATAAGGAAGAGCATAGAGACAAGGAACTAAGCAGAAGGTTACATCTGGGTAAAGAAAGTTTGTTTTGCATTGTGTTCTTTCTGCTGACATGGGGTTTATGGAATATAAATAAAGTGAGGCGGAGGCTCTGAGTGTGGCCGCCATGTTCTCTGTTTGTCTTTGTCTTTTGTGTCTGTTCATTCTCCACCACCCCCAGCATGGTCCCCAATACTTGACACATAAGGATTATGACAATTCAAAGTGAGAATTGGGTGGGAACACAGCCAAACCGTACCACTGAGCCTACCTCAAACCATTTGTAAAATATTCTTGAAATATCATTATTGTTTTCTAATGTATTCTCATTCAAGTTCTTCTTTGCCTTGGAAATTCACCAGTAGATATGTAAGAAATAAACAGTATTCAAATCACATGAGGATCTGAACATATCATTTCAAAACATGCTCATCTCTACTTGAGAACATGACTCCAGTGCCATCTCTTCTGAGATCCTCCTTGCTGATTTTACTTAATAAATTAGATGCCTTTGCATACCTGCCACATCACTTTACAGTGTTAGATTGTCACATACCTGCCACATCTCTTCACACTGTTAGATTGTCACACAGCTTTGTCACTGTCAGAAATTATCACCTATCTGTCCATTCATTTATCGCTTTGACAAAGTGCTTGATTCACACAGTATAACATTTAAGTGAAAAGAGACTCAATGTTCACCAATAGAGTTTAAAAATTTCAATCTATATGATATTATTAATAGCTTTTTTCTATATTAAAATACATTTTATATTAAACATACTTGTTTTCATAGATGACCAAATCATTGGAACTAAAAGTTACATTTATATAAACCCATCACTGATGTAAATACAATATAGATATGAATTTATATGTACTTTAATGTCATCAATATGAACGTGAGTCCGAAATAAAAATCCATAAAATTGTTAAACATAGAGGAGACAGATATAAAGATCTAGGGGAACAGCATTTCAAGTAGAGGAACAGACAAGGAGAGAAGCTTGGAGTGTGGTGAGGAACAGGCAGGAGAGAAGCTTGGAGTGTGGTGAGGAATGAAGCACATTTGAAATACTCACAGAAGGTCAATGTGATGGAGATGTGGTAAGCCAGACAGAGTGTGTCAGTACGTAAAAATGGAAAGATGAACAAGAACCAGATAATACAGGGCTTTGTAGAACATAAGGAGTTTGAATTTTATCCTAGAGGAATGGGAAGCTACTGGAAGGCTTAACCAAAAATGACATGCTTTTATTCATACCTAAAATAGATCGTTGTGTTTCCTCTGTGGAAAAGGGATTATAAGAGGGCAAGAACAGAAACAGTTAAGAAGTCATGACAGTAGCTGAGGAAATGGTTCATGAGTTGGACTGGGTGGTGCAATGGTGCAAGAGAGAAGAGGGTGGGTTCAGCTGGTGAGCTGATAGTGGGAAGAAAGAATGGGACTTGTAGACTTTTGGCTGAAGCAACTGGGTGGATAGTTCTATTTTCTTGGATTAAATGTTTAGGATATGTCAAGTTTCAGAGGCCTATTAGAAACCTATGGCTAGTTCAGGACTAGAAAATATACATTTGGAAGCCATGCACTTAGGGATGATGGTATTTGAAAGCATGACCCAACTTAGCTTAAGCAGAGATAGGGAGGATAGATAGAGAAGGGAGAAGGCCCAGGACAAACATCAGGGTTTAGAGGTCTGGCAAAGAAGCAGAAGCCCTCAGAGAAGACTGAGGAGTAGCCAGAGAAGCAAGGGGATTGACAGGAGAAGGTGGCAGGGAAGCCGATAGAAGGAAATGCCTCAACAAGCATTCTCAAGTCTGCCAGACACTGCTGGGAAGGACAGTGAGATGCAGAAAGAAAATGAATCACCATATTCAGCAACATGAAGGCCACTGGTGATGATGATAAAAGGAGCTTTATGGGAGGAGTGGGGAAGGACACTGACAAGAATGGGAGGAAAAGAATGAAATTCAAGGGAGTGGAAATGAGGAAAAGAGCTAGAAAGACACTGGCTCAGGGCAGGGTTTCAGAGGGAGGGATATCTTGGAGTTGGTTAGTGTGTTGGTGTGAATTGTTTTGTGTGGACGACATTATGATGGTGCAGAGGAGAGAGCGGAAAACAGCTGAAGCAAAGTCTCTGTGCCTTGAGGACAAGTGAGGTCCCGCGGACTGGGAGAGGTGTTGCCTTGAGACAGGAATGGGAACACCTTGACGTTGCTTTCATCCTACTGGAAGGCTGGAGTTGGTGGAAGGAAGATGGAGGTCCTGTAGGAGTTCCTCTATTTCTTTTCTATAGAGCAGGAAGAAGAAGAAATATTGGAGACTTCAGGAGTGTAAAGCAAGTGTTAAATACTTGGATGTCTTGGATACTGGAGTTTAGTTTACAAGGGAAGTATAGCAGAACCTCTGGACGGTGATGAGTATGTGTTTCAGATTTGTGACCACGAGTTAGAGTGTGGACAGTCACTGTGGCTTTGTGATTTTCTTCAGCTACTGGATAATGGTGCAGTGAAATAGAATTGTAAATGGGACCTCAAGCTCTCCAGAGGAAATGGGCTCCTGGTGACTCATGGAGACACCCAAATTTAGATAACAGATTCAAGCGGCCTTGTGGGGGTGAGAGGAGAACCATCTCTTCACAAACATCCTGCTTCGTGCCCTTGACCCAGAACACTTTCTGTGACCAGAGCCAAGAAAAACTGTGGCTAGACTCCTCACATCCACTCCGTTGGCCATTTTACAAGAAAACGCCTGACAAAGACACTTCTATTGTTGGGGTTGGGAAGCCACCCAATTAGGGCTTGACTATCTCAACCAATAAGAACTGAACACACTTGAGTCCTACATTTGCATAAACAGACTTGACAGAGAACCTGGAAGAAACCTTTTCCTACGGGAGCCGTAAACCCTTCCTTTGTTCTTTGGTGCACGCGCTTTCCTTTGTGCTGGAGACTGTGCCTCCTTAGTCCGCAGGAGTTGTTGTTTGTTTGATTTTTTGTGGAGAATAAAGCTCTCCCTTTTTCCTCTGCAGATTTCATGATCTTCTGTTAACAGCGCTAAGTAGGTGAATGGTTGGTTTGAACAGGTTACTGCTTTGCTGTGTGAATTCAATGGAAACAAAGTCTGTGGTTATCGTTTATAAAACTGAATAACATGATTATAATGATGGGCCCTGGACCCCAAAGTGGGAAAGATCTAAGTAAGACCAGGAGGGGATGATAGATAATGAAAACACTTTACGGTCAATGGATTACAGTGCTGGAAATGGTGGGAGTAGGCAGCATAGAGTAAGTGAGCTGGAAAGTCAAGGCTTAGTAGGAGAATGAGATGTTAACATCAGTCTTTTAAACATTACTATAATTTTTTGAGACAGAGTCTCACTGTCATCCAGACTGGGGTGCAGGGACATGATCTCAGCTCACTGCAACTTCTGCTTCCCAGGCTCAAGCACTTCTCCTGCCTCAGCCTCCCGAGTGGCTGGGACCACAGGCACCTGCCACCACTCCCAGCTAATTTTTTTGTATCTTGGGTACAGATGGTGTTTTGCCATGTTGCCCAGGCTGGTCTCTGACTCCTGGGCTCAGACAATCTACCCAACTCAGCCTCCCAAAGTGCTGTGATTACAGTGTGAGCCACTGCACAAGCCAGTATCAGTCTTATGGGGTGGTGCACGCATTGTCACATGGCAAGGGCTAAGGCGTGGTCGTGGGGCTGGGCCTCGTGGGATGGTGGAGGAAACAGTATTGCGGGAGAGAAAGCTAAAGATTTGAGAGCTCACTGCTCAGTGGATTATCTACGTGCAAGCTGAAGTCACTGAAAATGGTAACAAGAGCAGGGAGAGATGAAGACGGAACCAGATGCTGAAGTCTGCGGTGGATGAAGGAAGGAACACAGGGGGTCTGAAGATGAGAGGGAAACGCAGGTGGTGTAGTCAGATGGCGCATGCCCCAAAGGAGCTGGGGCTTTGGGAGGAGAAAGAAGGAGATATAGTGTGAACACAGCAGTGGGAGGAAGGGCACGCTTACCGCACCTGCAGGCCATCGCTTATGTAGAATATGGGAGGAAAAACATTCCTGCGGAGAAGGAGGCTGAGAAAGTCATGCTCGCTGATAGCTAGGGGTGACGAGAACTTTTAAAGAGGAACTAGAGTATGTAAGAGAGGATTTAGGGAGCTGATATAAATGATCATGGTGCAGAGGAAGAGTTTGGGAAAATGGGAGAGGGTGGGAAATTATAGAATGCACAGGAAGTGATGGAGAGGAGTTAGAAATTGGTCAAATGATTTTGAAAATCCAAGCATTTCGGAGCACAGTCTTCTGTGCTAAGAGAAACACACAACTGCTTTGCTAAGGCAGGCATGGCAACATCAGCTGTCCTCTGGTGCCCCTTCCCCCGTCTGCCTTAAACCCAGAAGCCCATTCTCCTGAGCTTTGGTTGGGCATATGGCTGCCTGCTGGAGACTGCATATCCCAGCCTCCCCTGGGAAAAGCTGGACCGTGTATCTAATTCCCCAGCAGTGAAAGGCCCTTAAAAGGAGGAATTTGGGGCTCAGTTTCTCTTCTTGTAGGATTAAGCATGGGTGTGGTGGGGAGTCAGTATTGACGGCATGGATGATTGGAACATCCTGAGGAAAGTCAGTACAACGTCAAGGGCATCAGAGCCCTAGATGACTTCGTGGAGCAGAGCCACTTACCTGCCCTGAGCCGCCTGCCTTCTCGAAAGTGTGAAAGATCAATCAGGTCTACTTTGTTAGGCCCTAAACACTACATCGCATGTCTAAATTATGGCTTTGAACATGTCTAATAGCCAGTCTCATGTCACTTTATAGGATCACATAAGTCACCATTTCGGACCCTAGAATATTCCTGGACAGGACACATTTGGAAATGTGGGAAAAGCTGTATAATAACCTTCAGGTTTTCATGACTTCTTTACTCCTGAGGGACTAGTCAACAAAATTTAGTAATAAAGCCACAGATATTTGAATCAACAAAAAGGACTGAAAAGTGTCATGTAATTTTCCTCGAGTTTTTGAGGGTGACACGGCAGGTGCTGTTTGTATCATGTACACTTCTGCTCCTTTTTAGGGGAACAGCATGCTAGCATTTCCCCATTTTGGGCTGAGGCCTGCTGTCCTCACCCTGGTGCAAGCACAGGGAGTGAACTGGACACGCAACAGCGTGGTTTTCCTCTCTGTGCCGGCGGCTTGGATTCCCTTCCTCACCTGCAGGCTGAGCAGGTCGGCCTGTCCATCATTCTGCCTTTTAAGTGAATCAGAGGGCAAAAGTTCCCTCTCCCTGTAGCAGTTTAGCCCTCTTTTGATTCAGTTGTGCAAGTCTACAGCCTCAGTGAGGGCTGTAAAAGGCAATCATGCAAAGTGTCTGGTTCTTTAGGGGAACGGTATTAGTCAGATTTCTGGCTTTTTTGAGATGCTGTTGGTGGAGAAGCACTTTCTGATGCTTCAAATGCAACATCTTTTACGCAGTTCAGGAAGAAAAAATCCTCCTCAATCCTCATTTTTAGACATGTCCATTTGATTCATCACTTTGCAAGGTTCCATTATTTTCGTGTAGTAATTTCTGTGACTCTTAATAACAAGGTTAATTATCACTGGCAAGTTAACGTATTCTACCAGGAGCACTTTGTTTTACCCTGTCTTCCCGTTAGGCGGTATTTTTTCTATTTCTTCCAGTAGAAGCTTCAGTGAGGCTGCATGCATGCACAATAAAGGGTTGTATGAATGGTGTTTTGGGCAAGGCAGGCCTGGAGAGCTTCGTCCCATGCCAGTGCCATGGGGTCCAATGAAAGCCTGGCCTGGATCTTAATTAAGGACAAAGGACATGGAACACCATCCAAGAGGAGAGAACAAATACGTCCCTTCACAGCAGATCCTGTTTGCAAGTGCCACTCTCTCTGCCTGAAATTCTCTTTCCATCAATTTCTTGAGAGTTTTCTCTTTAAAAAAAAAAACTTTGTTGAGATATAATTCATATTCCATACAACTCACCCATTTAAACTGTATGACTCAATGGTCTTTAACATATTCACAGGTAGATGCGAACATCACCACAGTCAATTTTAGAACATTTTTATCACCTCAAAAAGAAACCCAGAACCCTTTCCGAATCACCCCATCTTCTCACCCCCATGGCTAAGAAACCATTTACCTCCTTTCTGTCTCTGTGGACCTCTCCATTCTGGATTTTCACACGGACGGAATCATAAAGTATGTGGTCTTTTGTGACTGATGTCCTTCACTTATTGTGATGTTATTAAGGTTCAAGCATGTTGTAGTGCGTATTAGTACTTCATTATCTTTTATGGCTAAATGAGGTTTTATTATGCAGATAGACCTCATTTTGCTTATCCATTCAGCTGTTGAAAATGTGGCTTTTGTGAACAATGCTGCTATGAACATGGACGTGAAAATACCTCTTCAAGATCCTATTTTCAACTATTTTGAACATATGGGTAAGTTGTCTTTAGTGGCCTCATTAAAAAAGTAAAAAATAAACAGGTGGAATTAATTTTAATAACGTTTTACTTAGTTCGATATATCCCAAATCTCATGTCAACAAATCATCAATTACACAGGTAATAAGAAGTTAGCATTCTTTTCCACTCTACGTCTGTGAAATCCAGGACATAGTTTGCACTTATAGCTGACCTCAGTTGGAACCAGCCCATTTCACGTGGTCAATACCCACAGGTGCCTAGTGGCGACTGCATTGAACAGGACCCTCTAATCCTCACCATGCTGGGCTTCAGGAGGAGCTGACTGTGGTGAGAGCTGCTTCCGAACTTCTCGTCACATCCTCCCTCTGTCTCTCTCTCTCTCTCCCACTCCTCGAGAAACATACAGCAAAAGCTCTTGGCAAAGCCTCCAACCTCATTGTCAGACCCATCTGATTTTATTCAGTGAGAAGGATTATGTGATCTGGCTCTGGATATGATGAGCTAAGTTCGAGTTGTATTTCTTTTAAGAGAATTTTGAGTCTGAAATACAAAAAGTGTCCCAGCAATACACCTATTCTCCCTTGCCCTCAGTCACTTTGGACAATTTAACCTCAGATCATGAGAGGGAATGTTGATACTTTGCCGTTCAACATTTTGTCAGCTCTAATGAGTGTTCAATTTATAACTGGTGATAACGCATCTTGTAGGGTGGGCCAGCCCATATGGGTGGGGGTTGATGTGAGTTATCATTACAATTTCAGCACATACTTTAATAGTGGCAGCTGTACATTTTGCATACATGCCTGAAGTCATGTGACATCAAGAATATATGAGGAAAACAAAAGCTTCTTCCAATACAAATAATGTAATATGATAGTTATACATACAATATTGCCCCTTTTCACTTGAGTTATTTGAAACCTAGTTAAGGAGCGTGTGACAAAATAACAGATGCTCCCATGAATGCCCATTTCTTTAACTCTGGCCTCAGCTGATGTCAGTCAGTCTTCTAGACCAACAGGGGCCGCTGCAAACCTCAGCTTTACCGTTGGCTTGGACACGTTTCTTCAGCTTCTCTGGCTCCCCACGTTCTTATCTTCAACACAATGAGTGAAGTGTGGTTCACTGTCTAAGAAAGTATCCAGCACAGTGTGGGATGGGGACAGGCTCCTGTTTTCCTTCCCTTCTCAGAAGCCCATGAGCTGGTGGACCATCTTGCTCATCTCGACTCACAGGTGCAGGTTTGGGATCACACTGTGCATTATTAGGGACAGAAAGACAGTGCCACTGAGATGAAGGCAGAAGGCTACCAAGGACACCTTTATATTATTTTGCAGACCACTGGGTCACTTGAATTTAAAATTTACCAGGTGCAATTTTGAAAACTATCTTAATTATCTTGACATTATAAAAGCCTGTAATCTTGTAGTTCTGACATCTGAGTACTCAGGACTTTGAACACCGGTGCCTTCTAGGTCACAGGCTTGCATTTTTCCACTGCAGATTGGCTGTCAACCATTACGACTTTTCTGCTCCAATGGAAACCTTTCTAAATAAGAGTGGGATTGGACTGGATGGCTTTGATTTGAATCGCTGTAAAAACAACTTTCATGTATTGAGCTGCATTGAATTTTTATTTGTGCACTGAACTTTATTTTGTATTTTTAAAAGACAAATAACAAGCAATTATAGTTGGCAGATAAAAAGAGACATATGAGCATGATAAATTTGGCTGTGGATCTCTCTGACCTAATCTAATAATCATTTTGGTTTCAAAAGCCGAACGATTTTTCAGAGCAGCTTTTTACTTGCTTATACAGCTCAGTTAAGAAGAACTCAAATAGTCCCCGGGGCACACCCAAGATACAGCGACATTATAAAACATTGCTTATTAATTGCTTTTTAGGTTAAGAATTATGGTAAGGAAAGTTTGATTTTTGAGAGACATTAAAGTAAAATGAAATTTACCCTTCACATGCTAATTATATATAAATTATGGGACATTTTTATCCCTTCTGTAGGTTGTGTGAAGCTTTTGAAACATCTTTAGATAGAAGTTGTTTCTTTTCAGTCTATTTTTCTAAGAACCTTTGCTGGCAAATAAGAAAGTTCATTTACCAGGGGATATGTATAAGTACTGAACGTTAAATATTTGTTGTGGAAAGATGAAAATAACATTAATGCATCAATACTTAGTGCAAATATTTTTAACACATTGCGATGCCCTACTTCTGTTTTTCAAAATTATAACACCATTATGTCATAGGAATAAAATTCTCCCTATAAAATATTTATATACATATAGTGCATATTATAGGGTGTGATATACATATACACACAGTATATATTATCTGTTATTTTATATATAAATACACACAGTATTTTACAGGACTTGTTTTTCCAGCAGAAAGCAACTTTGTTAGAATTTTATATAAACCTACTTTTTGACTAAAATTTAAAGAAATGATACAATCTTTTGGGCAAACTATTGAACAAACAAAAATTCCCTTTTCACTTTCCATTGAGTAGATTTAGTTGAAAATATTCAGTTTAAAAAATCAACGTACATATTTTAGAATACATTTTTTTAGACCAAGCTGAGGATTTGGGGTGTGTTCTTTACCGTGGGGGAGGGAATGAAGCCTCAAAAATGACCTTGTGCAATTGGAAAAGTTGTCAGAAGCCCGTGTGTCAGCGAGAAGAGAAGCAGGTGAGCGTGCTTGGAGAGGATCCTTAATCAGCCACCGTTACCGCCGGGGAGCACTGGACCAGTGTTCCTGCAGCAGACCAGAGACGGGGTCACCCCCGGTGGTACTGACTGGGAGTCGACCACGTCCTTTAAAAAATGGAAGCAGTACATCAGAGTCATGCAAAGTATCTGCTACACCTCCCTGGGGTCACTGCTGGGCCACGCTCACGCTGCAGTGAGTTCCCTTAGAGGCAGGTTAGGACGAGGGTCTCATCCCTGCCTCCCACTGCTGCTTTAATGCTGCTGGCCTGTCCACTCACCATCAGCCGGGATTGCCGAAGAGCCCACCCTGGGCGCTAAGGTCTGTTTCTCTGTCTTTCATGGTTTCCCTCCCACATATTGTCATGGTCCAGTGTGTCTTATTTCACTTCCCCCGACCTTCACTGCCTGGGTTAGTATTAGTGCAGTGTCAGAAATACAGACTTTAGGTCGCAGCTTCTACTTGGCTAAGTTACTTAGCCTCTCTGTCTCAGCTGTTTCATCTCCAAAACAGGTAAATTTACTACATCGACTCACTAAAACCCCAGTCCTTGGGAGGAAGGTTGATAGTACATGGATCTTTTTGTTTGCAAGGATGGGGAAGAAAGGAAAAAGAGAGAATTTAAGGGTAATAGAATAAAGTTGGAGAACTTGTTTAAATGACAATTACATTGTTTGCTTTTAAATCATGTATTTTATTTATTTGTTTTGTCATATTTTGTTATTTAGTAGCAACTAATTGCCAGACACTGTGCTGGGCTCTCAGTGTACAAAAATACAGAGAACTCGGATCCAGGGCTTCCATTTGCATGGAGAGGAGGTTGTAATAGGCATATGAACACACAGGTATAGCAAGTGTAGAAACTGCATTTGCAAGGAGAGGAGGTTGTAATAGGCATATGAACACACAGGTGTAGCAAGTGTAGAAACTCAAGTGTGACAAGATATTTTTCAGGCAACAGGGAGGCACTGATGGTGGCCTGGAATTCTGTCACAGAGGAGGAGACATTTGTCTTGAATTTCAAAAGGTGGAAAAGGGTTAATTAGCACTAGTAGGGAGGAATCTGGGCAGAAAAGGAAAGATTAGAGTGTGCCCAGCCTCTTTGGGAATTGATAAGTGGTTTGCACAACTGAAAAGCAAGGTGTGAGGGGAGGACCTTTGCGATTCAATGGTGGATATGTAGACAAGGGTCCTAGGAGCCAGACAAAGGCATTTAGAGTTCACACTTCAGGAATCAATTACCACAACAATGATGTGACCAGGTCACAAAAACCAGCCGAGAACATAGTTTTTTTAAAAAATTGCCTGGGTGCAATGGCTCATGCATGTAAGCTTAGCAATTTGGGAGGCCAAGGAAGGAGGATAGCTTGAGTCCAGGAGTTCAAGACCAGCTTGAGCAACAGAGCAAAATCCTATCTCTACAAAAAACTTAAAAACTTAGTCCAGTGTGGTTGCACATGGCTGTAGTTCCAGCTGCTCCGGAGGCTAAGGCAGGAGGGTCTCTTAGCATAAAGTCCTCCACATTCATCCATGTTGTAAAAAATGACAGGATTTCCTTTGTTTTAAAGGCTGAACAGTGTGTGATTGTATATATACCGCATTTATCCGTTCATCCACTGATGGACACTTAGGTTGATTCCACATCTTGACTGTTATGAATAGGGTTGCAATAAACATGGACGCGCAGACGTCTCTTGGACCTGCTTTCAGTTCCTTTGGATACACACCCAGAAGCAAGATTACTGCATCATTTGTCGGCTCTATGGTTAATTTTTTGAGGAACCTCCATGTCCTTTTCCACAATGACTGTAGTAATTTACATTTCGATTATGTATAAGAGTTCCCTCTCCTCTGCATCCTCTCCAACATTTATTTTTCATCTTTTTGATAATAGCCATTCCGTCGGGGTGAGGTGATACCTCATTGTGGTTTTCACTTGCATTTCTCTAATAACTAGAGACGCTGAGTATTTTTTCCTGTACCAACTAACTACTTGTGTATCTTCTTTTGAGGACATCGGGTCCTTTGCCCATTTTAACATCTAATTATTTGTTTTCTTGCTATGAGTTGAGTTTCTTTTATATTTTGGATGTTAGCTTCTTATTTGATATATGATTTGCAAATGTTTTACTCCATTTTGTGGGTTGTCTCTTCTCTCTGCTGATTGTTTCCATTGCTGTGCAGCTTTTGAGTTTGATGTCATCTTATTTGTGTGTTTTTGCTTTTATTGCCTGTGTTTCCAGGGTCTTATCCAAAAAAAAGTATTGCCCACACCAACGTTATAGAGCTTTCCCCTATGTTTTCTTCCAGTCATTTTAGAATTTCAGTTTTTATATTTAAGTCTTTTATCCATTTTATTTATTTATTTATTTATTTATTTATTTATTTATTTAGAGACAGTGTCTCACTCTGTCACCCAGGCTGGAGTACAGTGGTATGATGTCGGCTCACTGTAACCTCCACTTCCTGGGTTCAAATGATTCTCGTGCCTCAGCCTCAGGAGTAGCTGGGATTACAGGCGCCTGCCACCACGCCCGGCTAAGTTTTGTATTTTTAGTAGAGAGGGGGTTTCACCGTGTTGCCCAGGCTGGTCTCAAACTCCTGACCTCAGGTGATGTACCTGTCTCAGCCTCCCAAAGTGCTGGGATTACAGGTGTGAGCCACCATGCCAGGCCAAATCTTCATCCATTTTAAGTGGATTTTTGTGTATGGGATAAGATAAGGGTCTAGTTTCATTATTTCACATGTGGATATCCAGTTTTTCCAACATCATTTGTTAGAGAGACTCTCTTTTCCCCATTGTGTACTCTTGGCATCCACATCAAAAATCATTTGGCCATAAATGTGCGGGATTATTTCTGGGTGTTCCATCCTGTTCTTTTCCTTCATGATTGTTTTGGCTATTTAAGGTCTTTTGTAGTTCCATATGAATTTAAGGATTGTGTTTCCTATTTCTGTGAAAAATGACATTGAATATACGATAAGGGCTGGACTGAATCTATAGAACATATTGGGTAGTTTGTACATTTTCACAATATTATTTCTTCTACCCATAAACATGGAAAACATTTCTATTTATTTGTGTTTTCATCATTTTCTTTCATCAGTGTTTTATAGTTTTCAGTAGGCAGGTCTTTTACCTCCTGAGTTAAATTAATACCTAAGTATTTATTTTGTTGCTATTGTAAATGGGATTTGTTTTTGAAATTTACTTTTTAAATATTTGTTATTAGTATATAGAACGCTACTGATTTTTGTATGTTGATTTTATATCCTGAAACCGTAATTTGTTTATACGTCCTAACAATTTTTTTTGCGGAGCCATTAGGGTGTTCTATATAAAAGATAAATTTGGCCGCAAATAGAGACATTCACTTCTTCCCTCAATTAGAATGCCTTTTGTTTCTTTCTCTGGCTAACAGAAAGTGCTGTGTTGAGTAGGAGTGGTGAGAGTGGGCATCCTTTTCCCTGATCTTAGGATAAACGCTTTCGACCTTCCACCATGGAGAATGACGTTAGCTGAGGGTGTGGCATGGGCGCCTTTCCCGCGCTGAGGCAGCTCCTTCTATGCTGGATCTAAGAGGGTTCGCCATCTTGGAGGGCGTTGAAGCCGGCTGGGGACTGAGCCCGCAGCACCTGTGGACGTGCTTCCTGTGGCATGGTGCCTCTGGCTAGTTTCTCCGATGTGGCACCTCCATGGGCCAGGCCCCATCTGTGCCCTGTTTGCTGGGAGCCCCACCTGTTTTTGTTTCTAACTGACCCTGTGGGCACTCCCAATGTTTCCCGTGGGACAAGACAGGCGTGAGCTCCTGCAGAGGGGCCCAGAATGGTGGGGAAGCGTTTCCCGTGGGACGAGACAGGCGCGAGCTCCTGCGGAGGGGCCCAGAATGGACAAGACAGGCGTGAGCTCCCGCAAACGAGCCCAGAAAGGTGGGGAAGTGTTTCCCGTGGGACGAGACAGGCGTGAGCTCCTGCAGAGGGGCCCAGAATGGTGGGGAAGCGTTTCCCTTGGGACGAGACGGGCGTGAGCTCCTGCGGAGGGGCCCAGAATGGTGGGGAAGCGTTTCCCGTGGGACGAGACAGGCGCGAGCTCCCACAAACGGGCCCAGAATGATGGGGAAGCGTTTCCCGTGGGACGAGACAGGCGCGAGCTCCCACAAACGGGCCCAGAATGATGGGGAAGCGTTTCCCGTGGGACGAGACAGGCGCGAGCTCCGCAGAGGGCCCGGGAACGGTAGGGAAGGAGAACTTCTGCCTCCAACTCACTTTCTCACTGTGCAATGGCAGATCCAGAGGAACCTCTGCGTGTGAGGCTCTGCCAGGCTGGGGAGGACTGTGCGGTCAGCATCGCTCTCCACTTTTCACCACTGCAGCAGCTTTTCTTAGCTGTGGGGTCCAGGACCGTGTCTCCGCCTTGGTCCTGAGCTCTGGGACACGCGCGATGGTGTTCGTGCCTGTGGAGCTGCTGGTTGAATTCCCTGGTGGTGAGTGACGTCAGCGAAGCCCCATTCTGGTGTCTCTCTGATGTCACACCGAGAGCACAGTCTTGGTGAGAAGATTGTCTTTGGGTAAAAGCAAAGAAGACAGGAGAGAACCAAAGTATCTGCTGCGCTTTTCTGTGGAACTGGGTGTACCGTTTGCCAGAGCTGTGTGCGTGCAGCGGAGCAGGCAGCCACCCAGTCCTTGCGGTTCAGCGTGAGTTGGGAGGGAGAAGGCGGAAACCACTAAGTGTAGACAACACGCAGCGAGTTCAGCTGGGAAGCTTAGCGAGTGGTGTCCGAAGAACGTTGCTCCCTCAGCACTGCGGGCAGGTTGGGCCCCACGATCCTTTGTTGCGAGCGAGGGAAACCTGTCCTGTGCCTTGTGGGAGGTTTGGCAGCGTCCCTGGCCTGGACACCCCGTGCAGTGGCAGCCCCTCCCCTAGCGGTGACAAACGTAAATGCCTCCAGATGTTGCTAAAAGTCCTCTGGTGGGGGTGGGGAGGGCATTGCCCTGTGGGAGCAGCGCTGGTGGAGAGACTGATGCAGGGTGCAGAAAAGAGTTTTCTTTTTCGGTTGGGACATACGCGATCAGTCTTGGGGAAGGAAGCAGAAGCAATGGTGGAATAGGACAAAGATAAAGGAAAGAGGTGGAAAGGGATGCACAGAGACCGCGATGACCGGGTGTGGGGTGACATGGGTGAGGACAGCATCCAGCGAAGAGGTCCTGGCTCCTGCCTTGATTTGGTGACTCTACTGTACCCTGTGCAAAGGGTATAGGTTGGTGCTAATTTTCTCTCCATGTGGTCAGAAGTCTCATCTTCAAACTGTGGCCCTTGCCCTGTCACCTCTGGTTACTGCTGGGACCCGGGCCTCACTCCTGGTTCATCCGCTGCTGGCCCCAGGCTGGGTGAGGCTCCCACTGCCTGCTGGCCTGAGAAAGGCTTATGTGAGTCACAGGGGCTACTAGGGGCAGAGGGAAGGGAACAGGATGGAGAAATTAAATGAGGAGTAAGATTGTACAAAGTCAGGAAGAAGCCGAAAGGGGCTTGGCTCTGGCAGCGTTTTGTTTTGTGTGAGTGCCTCCTGGAATAAGCTGTCAAGAGGTTGCCTGCCCATTGCCTCCTGGTACCTTGTGCTGTGCTCAGAGTATGTGCTGGAATAAGCTGTCTGGAGGTTGCCTGCCCATTGCCTCCTGGTACCTTGTGCTGTGCTCAGAGTATGTGCTGGAATAAGCTGTCCGGAGGTTGCCTGCCCATTGCCTCCTGGTACCTTGTGCTGGGCTCATTGTTGGTGAAACACTCGAGTGATTGTGGCCTAAATGTGCAGTGACAAAAGACAGAACATAGCTTTGTTATTTTTCCAACCAGAACAGGAGAGGGGCTTTTGGAATCAGGATTTAAAATTCAGCCTTATCCTCATGATTTGCTTGTGGTTTGGCTTGTATTTTGGCTTGTGCTTGAAATGACAAAGATCGAGAGTTTAAATGTGATCTTGAGAAGACATGTGATAGAACTGATATTTTCCTAATATTTATATTACTTTCCTGTATAGAGTAGACTAAGGATTTTATTTGGATGCTAATTATATGTAGTTCCTATGGCAGTTATTTTGATTAAGACAACTAGATTTACCTCTATTCATTTTAAGCCCTAGATTTAAAGATAACGTTTTGTTTTCTGTAAACAACCTAAAAGTTGCTTTAGATTTATATTTCATAATATGTAAAAACGCTAAAAAGGGACTTGTTTGACTGAGGAGACATTTTCATTTTTCCCTTTAATTTTAAATGACAGTCGTGTGTGTATAGGAGCTGCGTTTCCTACCGAGTATTCACCTGCCATGGAGACTGAATAACATGTCACTCCAAGGGTTAATAAAATCATTAAATCACTTGCATCTGGGAAACATCAGTTTAGCAGATAATTGCTTATTCGTGTTTCTGCTTAGTAGTGGCTGGACATGTAAAGTTTCTATACCACAAAATGAAAACAGATGAGCAGACATGAGGCCCTGGGTTGCATAACCGATGTGTGCTCAAAGCAGCATCAATAAAACCTGGAGGTTACCATGTCGAGAGATGATATCTTTCCATTAATCGGGAATTGGTACCCGGGGGATAGAAGGCCTCTGCAATGAAAACCTCAGTTAGCAAACAGCAAGGCGAGAGAGAAAATTGTTTGAGGTAATAGAAATCCAACCAGCCAAATGATCAAAGATCACGTAAAGTGTCTATAGGGAGATTTCCACAGGGGAAACCCATAGAAAAAGTTCTGTCTCTCACTCTTGTTTTTGTTTTTTGGTTTTGGATAAAATTTCATTTAAGTACAAAGATCAGACATGATTTTCTCAATCCTCCTTATGTCTTTTATGCACTATACTTGCCAAAGTAGCACAGACAGAAAAAAGCAGGAATCCTATGGCTTTCCACCCTCAGCCTTCAACTAGCTTTAAAATAACTTTTAATTCTCTTATTCTGGTCTACGTTCTAAGTCACACTCCCATCCCACATTTCTTTGCCTGCTATTTTACTTCATTAATATTTACCAGCTTTTCTGAATTTAGGCACTTAATTTTGTATTTTCATATATTTCTCTGCAATCCTTCAGATCCTTATTTTCCTCAATATTCATGTAAAATATATAAACTATAATTTCTCTGTTCTTTTAAGAGATAGCATGTACCTAAACAAAGGGGTGGTCCTCTAGTGATTTTTTTAACTCAGCATTTTTTGCCAGAAATGGTCACTTGGGATTTATTCCCATGCCCTTGTGTTTTTCCCTCCCCCTCCCCTTGCCCTCCTTTTCCTCCCTTTATCTTTGACTCTCTCCCTTCCTCCTGCCCACCCACCCTACATTTTCCCCTTCTTCCCTCCCTTCTTGCTCCCTCTCTCTTTCTTCCTTCCTCCCTCCCACCCTCCTTTCCTTCTTTTCCTCTCTTTCTTTGCCCTTTCGTCTCTTCCCTCCTCCTTTCCACCCCTTTCCTTTCACCAATATTTATAGAGTGCTTATTGCATAAGAGAATTTGAGTGTCCAGGGCTGACTGGTAGCAGGACAAGCTGTAGACAAAACTCCTCAGACACTGAGTTAAAGAAGAAAGGGCTTTATTCGGCCGGAAGCTTCGGCAAGACTCACGTCTCCAACAACCGAGCTCCCTGAGTGAGCAATTCCTGTCCTTCTTAAGGGCTCACAACTCTAAGGGGGGTCCACGTGAGAGGGTCGTGATCGATTGAGGAGGCAGGGGGTACGTGACTGGGGGCTGCATGCACCGGTAATTAGATCAGAACAAAACAGGGATTTTCACAGTGCTTTTCTATACAATGTCTGTAATCTATAGATAACAGAACCGGTCAGGTCAGGGGTCGATCTTTAACTACCAGGCCCAGGGCGCGGCGCCGGGCTGTCTGCCTGTGGATTTCATTTCTGCCTTTTAGTTTTTACTACTTCTTTCTTTGGACACAGAAATTGGGCATAAGACAATATGAGGGGTGGTCTCCTCCCTTTCCTAAGGAGCTCCGACCCCTCCTGTGGGGCTTGGTGTATTCTTTCTCACTGGGGACACCGGGAGTAGCAGGGCCCAGGTGAGTTTGGATAGTTGGGAGTAGCAGGGCCCAGGTGAGTTTGGATAGTTGGGAGTAGCAGGGCGTAGTTGAGTTTGGATAGTTGGGAATAGCCCAGGTGAGTTTGGATAGTTGGGAGTAGCAGGGCCCAGGTGAGTTTGGATAGTTGGGAATAGCCCAGGTGAGTTTGGATAGTTGGGAGTAGCAGGGCCCAGGTGAGTTTGGATAGTTAGGAGTAGCAGGGCGTAGTTGAGTTTGGATAGTTGGGAATAGCCCAGGTGAGTTTGGATAGTTGGGAGTAGCAGGGCCCAGTTGTGTCACTTAAAGTCTTTAGTTGCAACCATCTGAAAATAACATGAAAGGAAAGGGGAAATGCCTGAAAAATATTGGTGGCAGCAGTGAGAGCAAGGCTCAAAGAATAAACTGGAAGCTGAGAAACTAGGCTTGGAAATGGAAATCAAAGGGACTCGGGAAGCAAGGACCCTGCATTGATCTCTGGGCAAGAAGGGTTCGCTGAGCACACTGTTGCTGTGATAAACACCACGTGCCTCTGCTGTTCTCTCTTCACTGATCAAGTGTCCGAGCCTGGAGGGAGAGTGACCGACAGCCACGGGCTGGTCACACGCCTGCCCAAGAGCTGCACAGGAGCCGGCGAGGAAAAGCCCTTGCTGCTTCCAGTGTGAGGCAGGTTTCTGGATCTATCTTCAAGACAGCCAACACGATGAAGGAAGGAACTTAAATCATGGCACAGTGAGAAAGAAAAGTAGCAAGCAGGAACTACCCCTTCCCTCCAAACAAACAGAAAAACAAAATGAGGTATTCACTAGAATATCTATGAATTTGCAAGAGAAATAACTCAGTATATGATCTCAACTTGCATCCTTATTTCAACTATATCTACTTCAGAAAGGATTTGAAGGGTTTCCAATAAAAGACAAATAAAATGTTACAAATGGTAGAGAAATGAAGACCAAATATGACCCTTGTAGAAGCATGAGAATTTTGTCTGTCTTGTTCAAGAGCTACACTGGCCACAGCTGATACAGCAGATGCTCAGTAAGTACTTTCTGAGGGAATGTGACCCAGAAAATGGAGGATGCTTATGCTGTTATATGATTTCCTTCCATTTTGCTTGGAAGTCTGGGAAAAAAACAGGAAAATTGGATGAAGAGACAGGCCCAAGGTTAGAGATGGACACAGGGAATTGGGGAGATTTAATGTGCTAGGGTGGGCAGCCCTGATTGTATTGATTTAAAAAAAAGTAGAGACAGGTCTCTGCTGCCCAGCCAACAGTGCATTTGTGCAGTTATAGCTCACTGCAGCCTTCAGCTCCTGGGCTTAAGCAGTCTTCCTGCCTAAGCCTCCTGAGTAGCTGTAACTACAGGTATGCACAACCACCTCCAGCTAATTTTGTTGTTGTTGTTGTTGTTCATAGAGTTGGGGTCTTGCTATGTTGTCCAGGCTGTTCTCAAACTCCGGGCCTCAAGAGTTCCAACTGCACTGGCCCCTCAAGGCACTGAGATTGCCGGCTATATTGATTTTCAATGTGCAATGTTGAGTCTCTTTGGATTCTAGAGGCCCTTTCACATTGAGCTTCTGAACAGAGAAGTCCTGATTGGTTGCCCCTCACTTGCAAGTTGAACAAACTTCAGCAAGTTACTAACCTGTTTCTGTCTCAGTTTTTACATCTATAAAACTGGTATATTAATACTCAGCTCTTTATATAATTACAGAAGTCAAATGAAATGACAAATCTGAAAGCACTTTGAAGACTTCAAGGTAAAAATACTGTTATTAATAAAATCACCCCAAATAGATGGTTTTTGGTACTTTTTATTTTGCTTTATAAGAATAATTTCACATGTGGACCCCAATCATAAAATTAAGGGCACCCCTTTTTGTAGAAGAAAAAAGTTTTCTATTTTGTTTGAAGCAGAGACTGCTATAGATTATCTTGATTTCAAGCAGATCTGCAGGAATTAAATTAGACAAAAAATTCTGATGTGAAAACACTGGGGCAAATTAGCACAAAGGTGGTGAATTTGTTTTCAGAGTGTGGGTTAGTCAAAACGAAGCTGACAAGTTGATTTACAGGTTAAGTGAGAAAATTCAGTTCCTTAAACAACACATACTCTATAGCCCAATGAGCCGATCCTATTTCCTATGCCAAGCGTCTTTGCTGGGCCTTGGGGGTATCATGGAGCCATACTGCATGGGGGTATAGGTGACTTGCCTGCTTGCCTGGGAGATTCAGACAAAGACAGAAACAACCAAAAAAAAAAAAAAAAAAAAAAAAAGGGGGAAAAGAAAAAAACACAAAACAACAATAATAACAATGAAAAAAGCAACACATTTCTTCTTCCTTAAAGTAAACATAAAGAACTGTAATTATGATTAAAAACATAAAGCATGTACAGTCTTAAACGTAAATGAGTTCTCCTCAGGTTGATCTTCAATAGTCTGTTTTTTCGAGTCACCAGAAAATTAGTAGTCTTCAACCTTCTCTTTTATCTTGATGAGAGGAGCCTGCACAACGCAGAAATTCTTAAAGTAATTATGTTAATGTAATTATTTTTAAGTCTTCTGACCAGATATTATTGTGACATGTAGTCTTCTTTTCATTTAACCCAAGACATATTCAAAATATTCAGACTTATAATTTTAATGCCACACTTGTTTTTTCACATTATTTGCAGTGAAAACTCTGACAGTGCAGTAAATATCTTTTAGATGCCCAGTATCTAATATTGTTTAATGTATTTGTTGAAAGGAATGTGGAATTGAATGGGGAATTAATTTGCCGTATGTTTTGGAAAAGTTACTTTCAATCCTATTGCACTATTGCATTTATTAATGAATATTAAGCCCTTCTAGTGGTGACAGGACTATCTATGGTTAAAGAGGACAGTAGAGGTGTTCAAGACACAGCTCTGTACTCAAATGGTTGTCAGACTAATTGGTGAAAAAATACACATGACACAAGGGCTAGACTTGGTACAGACTATAAAGTCTATGGAAAGTCAGTGGAGAGTAAATTTTAAATCTCTGACAATGATATGTGCATATTTGCCAAACTCATTGACACCCTACCAGCATTTTCAGAAGACTCTATCAACTGAGGAGATATTTAAGAACAACAGTAAATATTCTGTTAGTAGACTGACACTTAAATGTAAAGTAAAATATTCCTGAATAGAATTTTTCAGATGGAGTTTGAGGTGATATAGTCCAATACTTTAATTTGAAGACAAAAAACTAGGGCACGGAGAAAGTGTATAGCTACCCCGAAGTCACACAGCATTAGAGGTATTGAAGCAAATTTCTTTAATCTCTCCTTTGTAACCAGAAGGAGGATCCGGGTGGTGTTTACTTTACAAATAAATACGGGATGGAGGTGGGGATTCCACCTCTTCCTTAAGACAATAGAAAAATCCTTTGGCCTTTGTGGAGTCAAATTCTGGTGATATCATTGTATTAGTCTGTTTTCACGCTGCTGATAAAGACATACCCAAGACTGGGCAATTTACAGAAGGAAATGGTTTAGTTGGACTTCCAGTTCCATGTGACTGGGGAAGCCTCACAATCATGGCGGAAGGCAAGAAGGAGCCAGGCAAAAAGAGCTTGTGCAGGAAAACTCCCCTTTATAATAACCGTCAGATCTCGTGAGACTTACTGTCACGAGAACAGCTCAGGAAAGACCCGCCCCATGATTCAGTTACCTCTCACTGGTCCCTCCCACCAACACATGGGAATTCAAGATGAGATTTGGGTGGGGACACAGCCAAACCATATCAACCATATTAAAGTATTTCCATCAAATATCATAGGAACGCATAGTTTCTTTTAATTTAACCCAAGACATAGTCAAAACACTGATTTTTAAAATAATGAGATATGTATTTTGAGTATTTTTTAATAATGAGATGTGTATTTTGAGTGTGTATTTTGTAATAATGAGATGTATTTTGAGTGTATTTTTTTAATAATGAGATGTGTATTTTGAGTATGTATTTTTAAATAATGAGATATGTATTTTGAGTGTGTTTTAGTGTCCCAATGGGATTAACTTTAGTGCCTACAGTGGGATCTGTTAGGTAATACACCTTTTAATTGATTTTTTCTCTTTCCCTCTTTCACTTTTTCAAGACTTTCACTCCTATCTCCAGGGACTGATTACAAAATAAACTACCTGCATCCAGGTGCTTACCCTGGACTCTGCTTTTGATAAACAACCCAGGCTAACAGAGGCAGAAAAACCTAAAGCTTATATCTGTAAAGTGATTTACTTCCTGGCCCTGGTGAGAGGGTGTGGAGGAAGTAGGTGCTTGTTCCATAGGTTAAGAAGAAGCAAAAGAGCTCTCCTTGCCTCACTTTCTGATGGATTTTCCAGCTTATGTTTAAACACCCAAAGGCAGTTATTCTGAAAGTTTATTAATAATTTTATAACCCCTACGTGTGTTAAATTTTTGTGTCTTTGAATGCTAGTTTTTTTTTTTTTTAAAGTAAACTGTAATGATATCTCTTAAATATTTTCTCAATTGATGGAGACTTAACGTGCTTGTAGATTGCCATCGGGATTGAAGAATACGTTGATATCGATGTTGGATGTAAAGATACCATGTCCCACCTCTTCTTTGACTGCTTCAACCTCAGTAGAAACCCCTGCTCCTGCAGTTTTTCTCCCAGTGCCTTTTTCAGCCTGTAGATTGTTAGGATCAGTGCCAGGTCTCCTCTTGGGGAGCCGCAGCAGGAGACTGCAGACTGACTTGAATGCCGTGGAAGGATCCCTTTCTGCCCTCCTGGGAATGACATGGTCCTTTCTCTTCATTCAGCCTAGGATACATGTATTTTAAGAACTACATTTCAATACATTTGTTGTCTTAATTTTAAAATAAAAATTTAGAACTTCTGCAGTAGGTGATGTTGAAGTACACTATTTATTTGAACTGAATATACTGAATAAGAGTTTATGGAAAGTGTCTATTATTCTGAGCATGCATGTGGTCAAATGGTTTAAACCTTTTAAAATAAAACCACTTCACCGGGGCTAATTTAGATACATTAAAATACACGCATTTAAGGGTACAGTTTCATGAGATTTGACACGTTTATATCTGTGTAACTACCCGAGACTGGACATGTTTATATCCGTATAACTACCACTAAAATCAAGGTATAGAACATTTCCCCTCTCCAAAAATTTCCTTCATGTTTCTTCAGAGTTAACCCCCTTATTTCCAGCTCCAGACAATCACTGACTGGTGTTACACTGGTGTGAATCTGCTTTGCCTGTTCTAGAGTTTAATGTGTTTGGACTCATGTGTTAACACTGGTGTGAATCTGCTTTGCCTGTTCTAGAGTTTAATGTGTTTGGACTCATGTGTTAACACTGGTGTGAATCTGCTTTACCTGTTCTAGAGTTTAATGTGTTTGGACACATGTGTTAACACTGGTGTGAATCTGCTTTGCCTATTCTAGAGTTTAATGTGTTTGGACTCATGTGTTAACACTGGTGTGAATCTGCTTTGCCTGTTCTAGAATTTAATGTGTTTGGACTCATGTGTTAACACTGGTGTGAATCTGCTTTGCCTGTTCTGGAGTTTAATGTGTTTGGTTTCATGCAGGATGACCCTTCTGTGTCTGGCTTCTTGTACTCAATGCCTCAGTCCATTCAGGCTGCTATCACAAATTGCCATAGACTGGGCAGCTTAGAAACCACAGGAATTTATTGCTCATGGTTATAGAAACTGAAAATCCCAAAGCCTCAGCAGGTTCAGTGTCTGATGAGGGACAATTTCTTGGTCCATAGATGGTCATCTTTTTGCTGTGTCTTCTTATGATGGATGGGAGAAAGGAGTCCTCTCTGGTAATTTAAGGGCATTAGTCTCATTCACAAGGTCTCCACCCTCATGACCCAACACGTCTCAAAGGCCCCGCATCCTAAAATCATTAGCTTGGGGGTTACATTTCAACATGGGAGTTTTTTGAGGGACACAAACATTCCATCTTAGCTCTGAGCATAAGGCATTGACATTCATCCAAGTTGCGGATGCATCAGTAGTTCTTTCCGTTTTGTCTTATTTTACTGTATCGTTCCGTTTACTGCTGAGTCTCAGATGCCACAGTTCACATGCTGAGGGATATTTTGATTGTTTCCGATTATTAGCTGTCATAATGGAGCTGTTACGTGAGCATTCTTACATAGGCCTTTGTGTAGAGATGTTTTTATTTTCTTGGGTAAATATCTAAGGAATAGAGTTGCTGGGACTTTTGATATTTTTAACTATATAAAAAACTACCCAACCCACCGTTTTCCAAAGTAGTTCTACTGTTTTGACTGCCACCAGCAATGTATTCATTTTCCAGTGGCTCCACAGCCTCACCAGCACTTGGTATTTTCTCTCTTTTCAATTGTAATAATTCTAGTGGATGTGAAATGGAATCTTCCTGTAGTTTAAATATGAATTTCCCTGAAGTCTAATGACACGGAGCATCTTTTTATGTGGTTATTGGCCTTTCATATATCTGTTTGCATGTAGTGTCTGTTCAAGTCTTTTACCCATATTTTATTTATATGTCTTTTAAGAAATTTGTTGATATATCTAATTTGTTGAATGTATTGGCATAAAGTTGTTCATAATATCCCCTTGTTAACTCCTTAAAGCCCTTGGCATTAGTGATGTTGTCCTCTTCTTTATCCCTGATTTGATAATTTGTGTCTTTCTTCTCTCTTGTCTTTTCTTAATCAATCTAAGCATTTGCCAACTTTATTAATCTTTTAAAAGAACCAGTGTCATAGTGACTGTGGGACTGAATGAAGGGGGACGAATGCAGAAATGAAGACAATGAAAAAAGGATTTGTTTTAAAGAAGGGATCGGGGGCTCCTTGCTTCTAATGAGCAAAGGCCGCCCTGAGCTTCTACAGCCCTTCGTATTTACTGGGTAGAAAGAGCAGAGAGGAGGAGGTAACAGTTCGTCAGCTGCTTGGTTTATCGCAGGTTCACATGATTGCTCACAGGCTTCAGATGTGCCTAATCACAAGCAACACTGTGCTTGGGGCGTGACTGCCTGCAGCACTCCTTCTGGGCAGTCGCAGTTTGCCAGTTTGCCAACATCCTGCTCGCATGAGAACAGCTTGCTGTTTACTCCTGTAGCCTCCAGTGGTACACTGAGTTCATCACGACCCTCATTCTTTCGGCCTCCAACAAACCAGCTTTCGGTTTCACTGATTTTTCTCTGTTGTTTTGGTTTTCTATGTCATCAGGTTTTTTCTTCTATCTTTATTCTTTCATTTCTTCTTCTTGGGAATAATTTGTTCCTTTTTTCTAGTTTTCTAGTTTTTTAGAGGTGTAGCTTAGAGAATTGACTTTAGACTTTTCTTCTTTTATAATATAAGCATTAAAAAATATATTTATATATATCACTTTAAGCACTGCTTTGCCGCATTCCACAAATTCTAGTATGTTGTGACTTTATCATCAAGTTTAAAATATTTGCAAGCTTTCCTTATGTTTTTCTCTGACTCATGGGTTATTTAGAAATGTGTTGCTTAATTTCCAAATATTTAGCAAACTTAAAATAACTTGTTATTTTTTATTTCAGTCAGAAAATTAAGTTCATGATACCAATAGTTCTAAATGTACTGAGATTTAAATAGCAGTAAATAGAGGTATGTCCCATCTTGGTGAATTTACCACATGCAAATGAAAAAAAAATGTGTGCTATGCTGTCAACTAGGTCAATATTTGATAGCATTATGAATATTCATTATCCTTACTGACTTAAAGGCTACTTCTATCAATTTTCAAAAGAAAAGCGTTGAAATCTATTTCTTCTCTAAGTTTTGTTAGTTTTTGCTGCATACATTTTGAAGTTGTATTATTAGGTTTGTACATATTTATGATATATGTTCTTGATAAATTTATTCTTTGTCATTATGAAATATGTCTTTTTATTGCTAATAATATATTTTATCCTAAGTCAACTTTATCTGATATTAGTAATACCATTTCGGATTTTTGTATTAGTTTTTGTATTGTACATCTGTTTTAATTCTTTTGTTTTTATCCTATATCTGTCTTATATCTAAAGTGAATTTTTTGTAGATAGCATTTTATAAGTTCTTGAATTTTTATCCTTTATGAAAATTTCTTTTTTAAAAAATAGTGTTTAGCCCATTTGCATTTAATGTAATTAACAATATGGCTGGCTTTAAGTCTACTATTTTACTATTTGTTTTTTAGTTTCCCATCTGTTCTTTGCCACTCTTTCCCTATTTTACTATTTGTTTTTTAGTTTCCCATCTGTTCTTGTTTTCTTCTGGGTCAGTTTTTTTAAAGTATTCATATTAGTCCATTCTCATACTGCCATGAAGAAATACCTGAGACTGGGTAATTTACAAAGAAAAGAGTTTTAATTGACTCACAGTTCTGCATGGCCGGGGAGGACTCAGGAAGCTTACAATTATAGCAGAAGGGGAAGCAAACATGTCCTTCTTCACATGGCGGGAGAGAGAAGTGCCAAGCAAAGGGGGAATCCCCCTTTAAAACCATCAGCTCTCGTGAGAACTCGCTCTATCACAGAACGGCAAGGGAGTAACCACCCCCATGATTCAACTCCCGTCTGCCAGGTCCCTCCCAGGACACGCGGGGATTATGGGAACTACAATTGAAGATGAGGTTTGGTTGGGGGCACAGCCAAACCATATCGGTATTACATTTTATTGCAACTGTTGGCTCAACAGGTGCACCATGTATTTTTGTTCAAAGTTGTTGCTCAAGCGTTTACAATGTGTGTTGTTAACTTGTCACAGTTTGTTCTTAAGTACTGTTGTATCATCTCCCAAATAATACAAAAATCTTACAGCAGTATATAAGCAGTCCTGGCTTTTCATGGTTCTGATATGCAGGAATTTTTGTTACTGTGCTTTGGTTAGATAATATAATTCCTTCATGGACACAGTGCAAATTTCACTTTCCACAGTGTGTTAACTACATGTGATTTCGTTCAGTACAAGCTTTGATGCTGGTTTTTAGTACAAAAATTAGTAAGTATTTAATAGACAAGCATGATGATCAGTGAGCAATCATGCTTTCTCTGTGAAAGTGTGGTGGTTATTTGTCACTGTGTGCCTGTGCGTCTGTATGAATTTAGTTTAGACAGATATCAACGTGTGTAATTGTGTAAACTACTTGTCCTCCAGTCATAAACTCACATAATTTAACTTTTAAAGCATCATCACTGTTGGTTAAGTGTCCAGGTCACCTTTATTCATTTGAATATCTCCAGGAAAATGTTACAAAGCTGCTTTTCACTAACAAACATAACTTTATTGGTCCAGCTAGTGGACCAAGGAGTTATTTGAATGTTTAAAGCCTACTGTCTTAGACAAACTTTTCAACAGACTATTGAAGCTACAACTGGAGATCATGCAATTTTTAAGCTAAGTTTTGAAAGATATATTACTTAAAAATGCAGTTGAAATACTTAAGCATCATGACAGCAAAGAAAGTTAGTAATGTGTGTGTGCAGTACAGCAGAAGCTTGTATTGCTCTGTGAAAATAACATACAGAGTACAAACAGAATGCAAAGGGAGTTATCGGCTCGTTCTGCTCCTGCTTGTGCAGAACTTTCCACGTCAGGCCATCTCCTGGGCTACTGGTGAGTTTATGGATCGGCCCAGCTGTAGTCTACCCTGTTGTTCCTGAAGTGAGGTGGAGGTCAGCCAGCAGCCTGCAAAAATGTGAGAAAATGAGAGTCAAGTAGGGCTTCTGATGGCCCCAGATCATGTTATTGTTATGATCAGCCATCCGTAGCAAGTGTCTTTCATGCATTATATCTGATGATAGTGATGGATATACATTGCCGTTTGCATTTTGTAACCCACAACATGAGAATGCAAAATTATATCCGCTGATAGTGATGGATATACATTGCTGTTTGCCTTTTGTAACCCATGGCGTGAGAATGCAAAATCCAGGGTTGGGAATGCAGTCAGTGGCAGTGTGACTAGGTGTTTCTCTGTATGGTACTAAGAAAAATACAGCCCAGGAAATTGTTAGTGCTTTCATTTTGCTTCACTATAGGTCTGCCTGGATGATCAAAACAGATGGGAAGGAGCCATGGTGGGGCAATGATCCTGTTCTGTTGCCTCCTGGAGATTCAAGCATTATATATGGAGAGCTATCATCTCTACCCTCCTCCTGGTTTACTCTCACGGTGAGGTCAGGTAGAGTTTAGCAGGGATGTTCATGTGAATATCGTCTGTGTTTGTGAATAGGCTCATATTTCAGTTGCAAGCAACATGATAACTTTAAAGTTCAGTTGCTGGTTAAGAACTATCTTTTTTTATTAAGTTGATACTAAACTTGATGTCTTTTTGCAGCACTAACAGAGATTACTGGTACTACCTTTTAGCTTTTGATCGTTGATGCAATCCTAGATCTTCAGCTTCATGTTGTAAAAGGGGTATTTTTTTCAAATTTTTTTTGTGAGAGTATTAAAGTTAACATTGTTATGATCACAAGTGTAAACAGATATATAAAGAAATGGCAATACATTGTTAAGGCTGCTGTTCTTCATGATGTTTAGCCACATGAAGGTGCAGTTAATAGTCCCATGAAGAACTGGAATAACGTCAGCTCGGGAACTGCAAGTTTAGATAGTTTGACCATAGTGAATTTTCATGAATGGAATAGTTAATCATTTTAGTGGCTCTTGGGGGTCAATTCAGGCTGTTTTACTTGATCCATTTCTTATCATCCTTACAAGGTCTTCTGAGATAACACAGCACTGATAGTTGCTAACAGACTTTGTATCTACCATGTTATTAGCATTTTATCTTGGTACACTGATAAAATAAGCTTCAGGAATACTTAAAAGATTGCAATGGCTTCCAGCTGCCAAATGCTAGATTTAATTATTTTTTAGGACCAATGTGAGTGTTTACACATACCACCTGTGGTGCAGCACACACGTATTATCCAGACTGAAATTAGGAATTCAACTGAAGTACATGTAGAGTCGGAAAGTGTGAATATTTGGGGGACCTTGGAGATGACCTAGTTCACTTTAATTTGTAGAAAAGAAAACAGATTCAGGGAAAGGGCATGCATTGCCTAAGGTGATTCAGCAGGTCTGGAACAGAAATGCGATACACCTAAGGTGATTCAGCAGGTCTGGAGCAGAAACGCAATGCAATCTCTGTTCTTTTGCTTCTCAGATCCAGAATTTTTTTCACAATACTGAACTACTTATGTTTCTGATTCCTTATTTTTTCTGTTTTATATTTTGCCAGTATTGTCTTACCTGGATCCTATTCTTTACCCCAAATATTTAAATCCATTACCACTATTGTCTCTTTATAAGTAAAAGTACTGGTTGTTATTATAAATGATTATTCGATCACTTTTCATTTTTTTGGGTCCAGTACAAAGTTAGTAACAACTAAACATTACAGGCCTTGGCAATCCAAGGGGAGCTCAAGTCCTCCAGGGCACATCAGGAAAAGGCTAAATGACAGCCAATCGGCGAGTGGACAGAATACGGCTCTCATATGGACTATTGATTATTTGATGTTCTTCAATAATTTCATTAATCTTCAGTTTTTTCCTCTTTGAAATGATGGATTTAGTTCTGCTACACTTGACTTTCAAGTTTCTTTTGAAATAATTATAGATTCATAGGAAGTTGCAAAAGGTACAGGGATGTCTTAGGTACTCTTCACTAATTCTCCCAGCGGTGACATCTTACATAGCTACAGAGCAGTATCAAAACCTGGAAACTGACACAGGTACAATTCAAAACGGTTACTCAGATCACAGCAGTTTTGTACACATTCATTTGTGTATGTGTGTGTGTGCGTGTGTGTTCTGTGTGTTTTTATCTCGGGTAGATCTGTAACTAACACCTCGATAGTCAAGATACAGAACTGTGGCCTCACCACCAGGCTCCAACCTGCAATCTTTGCGGACACGCTGACACGTTTTCCTCCACCGCTTCCCCTTGGCAACCCCAAGTGTGTTCTCCTCTTTACAATTTTATTTCAATAATTTATATAAATGTAATTGTACAAAATCGCATTTTTAAAGGGAAGAAACACGGCACAGATATTTTGGTTAGCACAGCAAAATAATCTTTAACACTCATTTGTTTTATGTTCTATTTGCCTCAAAAAAAATGTACTTTGTTCTTTCCCGTATTTTCTGATATCAGTGTAGGAAATCAATACCAAGCAAAACATAATTCCATTCATTTTTTTCCACAGCTTGTTTTTCACTGTTGTTTCCTAACACTTATTGTTCCATTTACTCTTTCTCTCTGTTTTTCATCACATAAAAGTAACTTTGTGGTCTTTATCTCTTCTAAGAAAACTTGGTAATGAGTCTTTAATGTGAAGCCCGGACCACCCTTGTTTTGATTTTGTGTTATGGGTGTCCCTTTGTGTGGTCGCCCACATGGAGAGTCCTTGTGAGGCTGGGCTTTTCCAGTGGTTTGTCAAAATGGAAATAGATATCTAACAAACCAAACACAGAATGACCTTGCTCCAGGAATGCACCATTTCTGAGAAAATACTACCTCTTCCAAATGGTGTTTGTGAATATTACTCATATTCTCCTTTACTCCCTTTTATTAAAACTGTGGTTTTTTCACGCATTTGTATAACTCGGGTAATGAAATGTGAAACTAAGTGATTGCCTGCCAATTACAACTGATACTAACGATGCGATGGGGAGGCCACCTCTGCAGTGGCTGCTCTGTGTCTAGGGACTTGCTAGCTTTGCTAAGTTTCATGGGGCTGCGGACACACCAAATGCAAACTTACTCGTGCACATGGGAAACCATTTGTATTAATATGATTAGGAAGCCCTACCTAACCCTGATGAAAAATTACTTGAAAATAACGGAAGACAGAGTCCTTATTTTAAAGTACATTAACTATTGGGAGTAATTACTATTAGTCCAACCATAACTGGATTTAATGAGACTGAATAGAAACAAATTAGACATAATTGGAAGCTAAGCAAAAGTCAATTAAATTCTTATAATTTTAAGTTTATAAAAGTTATTGAATTAAATGACCAGGATCAATTAGCAGAGGAAATAAAGCCATGAAGAATATTTCCAGGAAACTGGTACCTTTTTTTGAGGGAAAAATATTGTTTCACTTAATGATTAGAGTTTAGCAAAAAGTAGCTTAAAAGAATTTTGCTGCCTTAGCAGTTTAATAACTTGAAATGAGGTAATTATGCAAATTGATCATTTTACCTACAAAGTAGCGCAGGACTTGTTTTAAGGAATCCAGGAGTGGAATTCATTTGATAGAACAAAATAACATATTTATAAAAATCAGTGAATTCAGATGGTTTGGAATAAAGATATGATTGCTTTTACTGAATATTCACTTTAGGGTGGGGTTAGCTGTGTGAGAATTGCGGTTGACCTGTTGTAGAAATTGTGTGCTTGGAAATATATCACCACACTGCTCCATGTGCTTGGAAATATATCACCACACTGCTCCATGTAGATGCTCTCTCTGTGATTCGAGTCTTGTTCCTACAGCACTGCTGTCAACCCTCAACTGCCATCACCCTATAGACCCCAAGTCAGTTTGTATTCAGTGATGCGAGTGGTGTTCTGTGCCACCGGTCACCTAAGAACTTGGTGCTAAGAAACTGATTTTACCAAAACAGTCTCCTCAGAACACAGACACCGTCAGTCACAGTATCGTCATTTCTGCTTTCTGGATGTTCAAGGAAATGTAGATCATGACTCCTTCTGTGAGGCCTAATTATCTTCAAAAAGAGCTATGAGCGTGCACCCCTTTCCAGATGTGACAGAATAAGATTGCAAAGGAGCTATGAGCGTGCACCCATTTCCAGATGTGATGGAATAAGATTGCAGTTTCAGCTAGGCGCTGAAATATAATTAATTCTCTAATAGTAATTAGATATATTACTATTAATAAAACTATATAAAATAGTAATTAGGTAAATTACTAATTAATAAAAATATTCTGTAAGGACAGTCATAAAGGTAAGGACAGTCACAAAGGAAAGAACAGTAGCAAACAGGTCTCAGGAAATACATCCAATGAGATGTTCAGATGTGATGCCGCTTTGTACATACTATGCTAAACACATTATGTCTATAATTAAACCAGCTGCGTACACAATGCAGGTGTGGCAAATTCTTGGCTGAAGCATGTATGCCAGTTTTCTCATTTTTTAAAATAACAAGTGCATGCTTAGTCAGGTTAGAGTTGATAGATTATGATATTGTCAATGCACTGGACAATCCATTAATGATACAGTGAGATTTTGTGCAAAAAAAAATGGAATTGAGGGGTGTGAATCCAAACTTAGAAGAATAAAGAACATACATTTGTAATTAAGAAATATCTCTCACTTTCATCCCTTACGTGCCATAGCACAATCCAGCCCCACCCAGCCATGACTCTTACATGTATCACTCCTGACAAAGCAGGCCTGGCAATTCAGACCCGGAACCCGCGGGGAGGAGAGGAATCCCACGATTTCTGGCAAACGCTGCTGCTGCTTTTGTACTGGCGTGAGGTGAATGCCTCTCCATGCACACAGGTGCCATGTGACGGGGATGAATCTTTCAAGATTTGTTTAAAGTCAAATAATGTGAAGGTCCACGACTGACCTCCAGGCCTCTCAGAGCTTCAGTTAACTCCTTTGTGTTAGGGGATGTTAGAACAACGATTACAAGTCAGAGCATGTGATGCTTAGGAGCAAGAGCGAATGAGGAGGAGGAACCCAAAAGGCCCAGCGCAGAACATCAGCATCCGAGCATCAAGTCTACCCCTGAGAAAACGTGGTCCAGAGGTTTGCATGGACCCCATTTTCCAGGTCGCACAAACCCTGTGATTTCTATGTCATTCTGTCCCGTCCTGTCACTTTAAATCGAAATGGAAGAGAGAAAAATGGTAACTGATCAGTAAAGTAAGGAGTGAAGAGTGGGAAGGTGGAGGTCGTGGTGGTGGAAGATAGAAACCTCCACGCGTGAAATAGAACAGTTTGGATGTCAGCTGTGACTGCTACAGATCTCCTAAAACCCACTCCATTTTTATTAAAAATGTACATTGTATTTTTCCAGTGTACACGATATCATGTTAAGAGTTCATAAAGTTTCAAGGATGTGAGTCATCACAAAGGTTTAAAGAACTGATTATTTTGGTGGTCTGGCTCCTCTACCCCAGTAGGAAAAGATGCCACTTTGCTTATGCCTTGTGCTGAATTTTAGAATGCTTGTCAACCCAGCACACTTCAGCATGACTTTAAGTCAAAAAATCAAAAAGTACTAGGATCAATTTACAATCCCAGCGATATGATATTTTGCAAATTACAAAGCCTCTAAATGAGCTATTTTATCCACTTCATAGATGAGAAATCTAAGAGTGGGTTAGTCAATTCTCTTAGATTTCTCATATCCATAAAGTGGATAGAACATCTAATTTAGAGACCTGTTAAAGGATAGACAGAAATGACATTTATAAAGTATCTAGTGAAACTACTGGTAGAGATTATATACCCAGTAAATGATGAGCACTATAATCACAAGTAATTTGATCTTTGCTAGTGTAAAATGTATTTGTCTGTTTGCTTCGTTTTTCTTGGAGACAGTCTCCCTCTGTCACTCAGGCTGGAGTGCAGTGGTACACTCACTGCAGCCTCTGTCTCCAGGTTCAAGTGATTCTCCTGCCTCAGCTGGGATTACAGGTGCCCGCCACCATCCCTGACTAATTTTTGAGTTTTTACTACAGATGGGATTTCACCATGTTGCCCAGGCTAGTCTTGAACTCTTGGCCTGAAGCGATCCACCCACCTCAGCCTCCCAAAGTGCTGGGATTACAGGTATGAGACACTGTGCCCAGCCACATTTATTTTAATTTGGAGAATATTTTTTCAGTAAAGTTGTACAAATGATTGTCCTACATTCCTGCATGTTTGAGACTCTTTTTCTCTTTTCGTCTCCATATAGGAATGACAGTTTGGCTAGGTATAGAATGCTTGATTTGCACTTTCTATTGTTCATAAATCTACAGTCTTATCTTTGTTTCTATCCTCTATACCAGCTTAAGTAGGATTAGAGTTTGGGATTCACCTATAAAACTCTCTACCCATTGAACAACTCCTCTTTTCCCGCTCCGCGAGTCCCTGGCACCTATCATTTTACGTCTCTGTTTCTAAGAGTTTGACTACTGGCCGGGCGCGGTGGCTCAAGCCTGTAATCCCAGCACTTTGGGAGGCCGAGGCGGGTGGATCACGAGGTCAGGAGATCGAGACCATCCTGGCTAACATGGTGAAACCCCGTCTCTACTAAAAATACAAAAAAAAAACTAGCCGGGCGTGGTGGCAGGCGCCTGTAGTCCCAGCTACTCGGAGGCTGAGGCGGGAGAATGGCGTGAACCCGGGAGGTGAAGCTTGCAGTGAGCCGAGATTGCGCCACTGCACTCCAGCCTGGGCGACAGAGCGAGACTCCGTCTCAAAAAAAAAAAAAAAAAAAAAAAAAGAGTTTGACTACTTTAAAAACCTCATCATATAAGAAGGATCATGCAGCACTGTGTTTGTATTTTTGTGAGTGGTTTATTTCACTTAGTATAATATCACCAAAGTTTATCTATGTTATGACATATGACAGGATTTTCTTCTTTTATAAGGTTGAATAGTAGTTTATTGTGTATATACCACTTTTTAAAATCCATTCATCTGTTGACAGATATTTATGTTGCTTTTACCTCTTGGCTATTGTGAATAATGCTGCAATGAACATGAAATGAACAAGCTCTTTTTTTTATCTCTACTTTTGTTAGAAGCTTTTAATTCCTGATTAATGCGTTCTGAATTTATGCAGAGGTCTCTACCTTGCAGTGACCTAAAGCCTTGTCTTCTGCTACCCTACACAGACTTCAGATGCAAGTCTCTAGATTCTTGAGATTGGGAAATGTTTCCAGAGCACTCGTGGTTTTTGTATTAATTGACCATTCAGGTTTTCTGCTTTGCCATTTTCCCCTGGGTATTTCTCTTATTCTCTTGGAAGCACAACTATGCATTTAAGTCCATGTTTGCTGTATTTTATCTGCTATTTCTATGCATTTTGCAGTCAGGGATTTTCAAAATACCCGTAACTTGTTGCTAAAAAGGAGGTTTGTTTCAATGTGCCTTAGAAATATCCAGTTTCATACTTCCCTGGCAGGGCAGATACCATGATCTTAAAGGCAGTTTTCCCAGGGCACGGCTTATCCATATCCATTACACTCTGGATCCATTATAGGGATGTGCGGATCCCTGGAATTGCCCCACATGTGGGAAGCTCTACTGCAGAATCTGTGGTCGTGAGTGACTGCATTGTGCATTCATGTACAAATTCCAGTGGGCATCCAGTTTCATACAGATAATAATAACATCTTCCATAGAATGTATTCTTGTGTATTAACACGTGGGGCTCTCTAGTACCCTGCTGAGATATATGGGAATCTACCCTAGTTTTGCCATTTTCTCCTAACGTAAGTCTGTTTCTTTTAATATTCATTGCTTCTCCCCATTTCTGTAGTTCAGTGCATTTTCCTTTCCTTTGCTGGAACTACTTCTCTTTCCTCACCCAACTCATAAATCTCTGCCTCCCATGTTGAGGGTAGGCACTTGACCCAACCTGGGTGATCAGAATGTCACACCCCCAATACCAGATTGGTCACGAGTAGGCAGATGATTCTGTCCGTGCACAGAACTAAGTAAAAGAAGAGAGTTTTTACACCTCAGCTTAGCTTGATGCTAGCAGAGAACTAGTGGAGTTTTATTTCCTGCTCTAGGGAAGAAAAGGATTTTGGTTTGGCGATGAAGCCAAGACACCAAGAAAGTGGGAATGAGAGACTTAGAGACAGAGAGTCCTGGCCCCTTTTCAGATGCTGGTGCTAGCTCAAGGCCCAGCTGTGCTTCTGTTCTCCCAACATTTGGTAAGGGGTGCTCCCAAGTTTCTTTTCTAAGATAGCTGGTTCGACTTAGATACTCATCTCTTCTAATCGAGGGTCCTGATTCCTTGTCGTTTTCATCAAAAAAGTATTTGTAAATATTTCACTTCTTGCTGACATGCTTTTGATATTGAACAAAGTGATTTGCACAGATACAGTCTCTGCATCTTAGTGGCTTACATTCTAAGAGCTGTACACCTGGCAGTCTTTCTCTGGAACTATAACTGCTAAGTTCAAGGAATCTTTATTAATAATACTTTTCAGATATATAATTAAAAATTAATTTTAATAATTGAAAGGCATTCATCTTTCCAAGAAGTTCAGACATACTGCAATTGAATGCTAAGTTACTTTCATTTTGTAGTTTTGTATTTTTTTAAGTTTTTATTTCCATAGGTTATTGAGGAACAATTGGTACTCAAGATGGATGAAGGACTTAAATCTAAGACAAGAAACTATAAAAATTCTAAAAGAAAACATCAGAAAAACCCTTCTAGACATTGGCTTAGGCAAGGATTTCATGAACAAGAACCCAAAAGCAAATGCAATAAAAACAAAGATAAATAGCTGGGACCTAATTAAACTAAAGAACTTTTGCACGACAGAAGGAATAGTTAGCAGAGTAATCAGACAACCCATAGAGTGGGAGAAAATCTTCACAATCTATACATCTGATCAAGGACTAATATCCAGAATCTACAATGAACTCAAACAAATTAGCAAGAAACAAACAAACAATCCCATCAAAAGTGGGCTGAGGACATGAATAGACTTTTAGGTTACTTTTAGGTATTTGTGTGTGCAGACCTCTTGGTGTCAAGGCTAAACTGTTCCTTTCTCTGACACAGAGGAAATCGATGCACAATACCTTGCAGGGTGTAATTCCAGGCCCTGGGCATTGGAGATTGGGTTGTCTTTTCACTCAGCTGACAATTGATGTAGTGTTCGCACTGAATAATCTGGCTTTGTCGAACCACACCAGTTTATGTTTTTAATTCCAAATCTTACCTCGTTATGAACTATTTTTTATCCTTTCCTCTAGAGAAATGCTAATGCTGCTTGCTTATATGGAAAGGAAAGTTAAAGAGTTGGTGTTGACATTTTGGCTTGCTGTCACAGGCAAGAAAGGGTAGTGCTGTTTTTGTGTTGAATTGTCTTCCACTTTCCCGGCTCTGTGTACTGGAGCAGGCCTTTAGCAATCATTAGTCCTCATCCAGGTCACTCACTCATTAACCACCAACCACTGACAGTAATGCCTTTACTAGTTATTTTGTTTCTTTTTATTAATTTGTCTCTATTTCCTTTGTTCTCAATCCTATGGTGAGTAATCATATTTGGAATACTGTGTTTTCATCTGCTGAAATCAAGACTTAGCGGACGTATTGAGGAACCAAGACTGAGATGTGGGGCTAGGAGGGCCTAGGGTCTGTCAGGCGCCCTTCAGTGACTTGAGGTGCTGAGTGACTCACACTTTACTGAGAGATGACCACCTGTGTGCATCCAACACTGTCACAGATAGTGCCATTGGGCCACCAGGAGCAGCCACAGACCATCAGTGGTTGTGCTTTGGAATGCGCAATTTTGTGTTTCTGGAGAGCTGTAATGTTTTCTTTTCCTGTACAATTATTTTTCATCGAATTATGCTATTAAAACTCATCTTTGGGTTTCTCGTAAAGTCATTGCTGAGGACGTTATTTTTACATTTCACAGTGATTTCTTGAGGAGTAACTAAGAAGTAATTGTTTTCTGCACTCATTATCTGAAAAACTTGTGCTTTACTGAAGCAATTCTTTTATTTACACTAAGTAATGATACAGGTTTTGTTAGCTTTTTGGATGGACTACAAAGCGTAAAACCAACTTTGTTCGTTGTCTCTGGCAAAGGTGGAGGGTTGTTGGCTTGCGTTGTGTGATGAGTCTTATACCTGGCTCTGTCTGCTCTTGCCTTTTGTCTTACATTTCAAAGACCTCACTTTTTTCTTTTCTTTTTTTAAAAAATATTTTATCATGTGATTTTATATAAATTTTAATAAAATTTTTTTGTGAAAAAAGCAAAGCATAAATAAAATAGGGTAGCCATTTCTTCTAAGGTTATGTTGAATCTAACCCAAACTCTTACCAGAAAAAACTCTTCTTTAGAGGTAGCCTAAAGCAGGAAGCAACAAACAAACCTGCACACAGCCAAAGCAGCGTCTCTAGGGCCGGCATTCAAATCTCACACACGTGGCTTGAAAGTGATCTCCTTCGCCCTTATTTCAAGGCCTAATCTTAGGTTACATACTACTTAAAGAAGCTTCAATATGTAATTTCAAAGCCTGTATTAGGTGTAAAATGAGAACATTAGAAATAAGGAGAAAAGCTGCTACATGAGGACACTGACAGTAAGGAAAGGGAGAGAAAAACTCACAAAGTGGAAAAATAGACCAATGAAAATAACCCCACATACTTTAACAGACCTCGTCATATCTATTGTGTATACGTGTATATGACATAGATTATATCTATTATATGTAACCCAGTATTCATAGTGTTGACTTATAAATTATCAACCAAATTCAAAGCTTTTAGGCTTTGAAAATTGTTTAAAAAGATTTTCACCCAAAATATTTAAATTATTTTAAAAAATTATTGTTAATTAAAGTTGTAATCCTCAATTAATTAGAAGTTTTGGCTATCCAGAGATCTTATATTCCAAAGACTTTAGATAGTTGTTAGATGACATAAATTATTACCATTATCCTACGTTTAAACTTCTAATTTATGTAAATTGAGAGCCACACAAATATTCAGTCTCTGAAGCTCTTATGGCAGCATCGGTCAAATAGGTTAGAAAACACATGGATACAGCTTTATTGCCTTCTAGTTTTACTGCAAAAGTGTTATTTAACAGTATGCAAATGACTGGATAGATGCACAGACTGCCAGGGCCTCATAGCAAACAGGTTTTGTGTCTACCCTAGCATGCAAAAATGCTTCATCTAGAATGTATGCTGTAACTGTGTGTATTATATTATCTATAATTATATTTCTCCTTGGTTTAATATTAGATATTTCCAAGTACAAGAAATGTATGCACATTATAGATTCAATGCATGTAGGTTATATGTGTAAATATATATTGATAAGAGGCATTAAACCGCTGCCTTCTGTGCTGGATAAACTCCTGAACTTGGCCTCCGAAACCCCACAGTAGCCTCCCCGGTAAGCACAGGGCTCTTCCTCTAACCCCTTTGTGTCTGCCACGCTCCCACTTCTCTGCAAGAGCTGAGTGTAGATCAAGAGCAATAAAATTCTTTTCCCCAAAGTAAGGCATGGTGTTCAGGTTTTGTGATACCTGATTGGTTTACATTGTTTACAGGTGGGGCCTCGAAAAGGTAAAAATCAGAAGCTTCTCATTCTGAGTGCAAGGGCAAGATCACTGAGCAGACACTGACCTCCCTTCAGACATTTCTTGGGAGAAACGGGGAGTTTCACGGGCCAGGGCCTGCGCCCTACTAGCTGTGGCAGCCTGGTGCTCAACTTCTTCTCTAGCTTGGGAAGGCCTAGGTTAACCCCAGTTTTTGGAGACATTGTTATTCCTCTTCTCTCCCTGCTTCCCGTGTTTGTGTTCTGGGCCAGTGTAATACTGAGGTTCAGAATTGCTTTCAAGAGGAGGAGCCCATTTCGGTGTCTGTGCAAGGCTGGACAATTTCTCCACGTAGTTCAGCCTGTGGGGGTTGGGGCGGCAAAGGCATTTCAGCTAGTAATAAACCCTGCTTTGCCTCTTGCTTTTTTATTTTTATTTTTGTAAAACTTCTCTGTAGGTGTGTATTTCTCTAGAGGATTTCAAAAATTCTCTGTAGGTGCGTATTTCTGTAGAGGAAGGAGTGGTGACTGGGCCAGGGAGAAGGGATGATTTGATCTATATTATCTTTACTTTTATGTTGTATCTTTTATTT